>NC_044987.1:120996530-121337169 GCF_008728515.1 Papio anubis
ACAGGCCCGAGGCAGGTTTCACCATGGGTCAGAGGGAAGAGAAAAGCTCCCGGCCTGTCCTTGGTCACTTCCTGATAGGGGCTATTGGCCCGCTGGCCGGGTGTCCTGTGTCCCAGAATTTGGGTTCCCTGGGGCTCTGGGTAGGGATTGGGCCTGACCTAGGACAGGCATTCTTAGCCCTGTGAAGCCACCTGCAGCACACATTCCTGATGGGGCCATGAACATGCCGACAAGGCAGCTGTACAGCTGCCACACCCGGGAAGAGGAGGCCTCAGGCAGCCAGGGAGGCACTGGAGTGGAGGTCACCCGCCAGAAAGCACATGTGGCTAAGGACAGGGCTTCCTGGGCCTACCCCGGCTCTGCTACTCATGGGCCAGTGTGTTTGCCTCTGGAAGCCTCTGTCTCCTCGGTTGTAAAGTGGGCCCACAACATTGACTGACCACCCATGAGGTTGTGGTGAGGACTGGCCCATGGGTGGCCCCTGGGAAATAGCTGGTTTAATGACTCCAGCACGAAGATCCACCAGGATAGGGACCTAGGCTTCTCTGGCTTCTGGGCCTTTCCTAGCAGGAACGCAAAGCAGTGAGGGCTGCAGGTTAATCCTGCCTTAGCTGCTTGTGCAGCAAGTTGTTTTCTTCGTCGTCTCCTTCTCCTTCTCCTTCTTCCTCTTTCTGAGAGGGCGTCTCGCTCTGTCATCCAGGCTGGAGGGTAGTGGCACAATCACGGCTCACTATAGCCTTGACCTCCTGGGCTCAAGCAGTCCTCCCACCTCAGCCTCCCAAGTAGCTGGGACCACAGGCATGTGCCACCACACCAAGCTAATTTTTAAAATATCTGTAGAGATGGGGTTTCTCTATGTTGCCCAGGCTAGTCTGAAACTCCTGGGCTCAAGCGAACCACCCGCCCTGGTCTCCCAAAGTATTGAGAGTGTAGGTGTGAGCCCCGGCTGCAGAAAGGTTTGAATCTTCTCAAGCCTTGGTTTCCTTATCTGTAAAAGGCCAACTGAAATCTACCTATGCCTTCCCTACATATTAGGGTATGTAACACCCCACTGTGACGGACAAGCCTACATTTCTAGTGGGTTAAGATGCAATAAAAGTTCATTCTTTGTGCCCAACACAGGCAATGCAGTGTGCAGAGGGCACTCGGTTGTTCTCTCCTGATGGCCCCGCCGGGTCTGGAGCCTCCATCTGGCCAGCAGAGGGCGCAGAAGGACTGACTGCCTGGGCCGCTTGGACGTGACCGCCTGGAAGTGGTGTACAGAGTTCCTGACAACGTTCCCGGCCAAAACGAGTCCCGCGGCCCACTTGTGTGCAAGATAGCAGGAAAATGTCTGTGTGCTCCGAGGAGAATGCAAAGGCTGGTGGATGTACTGCTTTTCCTCTGCTGCTCTCTCCGCTGGGGGCAAGAATGACAGGACGTGAACATGCACACAAGGGCCCGGAACTCACGACCCCCCTCAGAGGCCCCCCCTACTCCTGCGCTTGCAGGATTTGGGGCACTAGCACAGCCCAGCCCACCCCTTGGAACCAGCACCCCCTCCGCAGTTCTGCTCTCTGCAGCAACACAGAGTACAAATATTGTTCCTTTTGTTTCTTTTTTCCCTTTGGATACATTTTTAATTACAAAAATAGAGCCTGATTGTCACCCAGACAGATGTTTGCTTGCTTCTGGGCCCATTGGGTCTCCTCTCAGAGCCTGGAACTCCCAGCCCCCAGCTCCTGGGGTGCCTTTCTCCAGGTGTGTCCCTGGCTCGGGCTGGGGGGATGCAGTCCTGCTCCTGGGATGTGCAGGTTTAATAAGCTACTAGGTACCATCCTTGATCAAATTCAGAGTGACAGACTTAGAGCAGGTCACCTCTCACCTTCTAATGAAGCCAAGACAGAGGAGTCCCCACAGCACTGGGTTTGACTCTGTAATTAAGCTGGTAAAGTGGAAAAATAAAAGTAGGAAACCTAAGTGGAAACCAAACCAGAAAGCCAGGCAGCTTGGGAGTTCCGAGCCTGCTTCCTTCCAGCTGTGCGGCCTCCGCGGCTGACTCGGAGTCTCTGCTGATTTTCTCTAACACAGGATGATGGTAGCTACACCCTCTGAGCGGTGTCACCAGGGCCAGTTAGTCCTGATGGTTGGAGTGTGGGTATCCAGGCGCCACTAGGTCACTACCCACTCTGGCCCTTTGCTCCTAGTCTCTGGGGAGGTGGTGGCACAGGGGCACGAAGCAGACTAGACTCTGCCTCTTTCTGCCCCCAGGCCAGTTGATATGAGCCCTGCTTGATGGGTTCGCAAGGCCTGGGGAGCCTTCTTCAGCTTCTCTTTGTTTTCCTAAGATGAAAATTGTGACATCTGTGCTTGTTGCAGGAAATTTGTAAATTGTGCGCAGAGAAGAATATGACATTAACATAAATTGTCGCGTTTGGTTCTGCCAAGAGCCAAGAGTGGCTCTGGCCCCTCTCCTGGGTTAACACCCTGTCCTGTCCAGTTCGCCCCCCTCACTTCAGATCTCTCTTCCCCAAGACCCAGAAGACGAGCCCTGCTCCCCCAGCTGCATCTGCACGATGTCACAGCATTTCATGGAGGTGGGGGTGTCTTGGGACTCAGAGGAAGGCTGGTTGGGGTTCAGGGGACCTCACCTTCCCTCCCTCCCAGATGTCTCTCTGGCTGGCTCACAGGCTCACCTGAGATAGGGGCTTAGAGCTCATGGGCTGCTGGACCCTCCAACAGGTGTCTGACAGTCCCCCTCCCGACCTGGGAGGCTCCCGGTTTCAGGAGGGGGCTTCCTGCCTCATGGTAAGTGGGTCAAAAGGGAGGCAGCGGGAAATAATGGTCTCTCTTGGTCTGGCCTGGCTGGGGTGAAGCACTGTGTGTGTGTATGTGTGTGTGCGTGTGTGCGTGTGTGTGTGTGTGTGTGTGCGCGTGTGCGCACGACCAAGGTCTGTACCAGGAAGGGCTGCAGGCGGGGGAGGGGCATGCTTCTTCACAGCCCCTTCCCCTGTGACCTCGGGCAGATCTTTCACTTTTACCCAGTACAACTGCCTCCAGCTAGCCTGGACAGGCAGATTCCGGGGCTGGAGTGGTCCGGCCCAAGACTGAGAAGGGCTGGGACCCCCGACAGTGACATGATGGGCTCAGCCTCTGTTCCATTTACTGGGCAGGGTGGGCCTCCGCAGATAGCAGCTTCAGACTCCAGCTCCAGGGGGCTGGTGGGAGTCTCTCAAGGTGTCCCACACATGGTCCCTCGGGGAAAGAGTGGAGCTGACCCCTGTCCTCCCTCCCGACTCGAGGGCTTTAGGGCCAGCAGGTGTGTGAGGGCTCCAGGTGCGCGGAGCCCTCGAAAGGACACCAGCCCAGCAGCAGCAGGCCGCGCGGGGGCAGCCGAAGACCCCATCCGGCGCAGGCCAGGGCCGAGCTGGCAGCGGCGGGTCCAAGCCCTGTCAGCTGGCGCAGGAGGCCCAGGGGCGAGCGCGGGACGGAGCTAGGCGCTGGGGTCCGGACCGGGCCGGGGTCGAGCTGGGCCTGGCCGGACACTGGACCCGCCGGGAGCCGGCCCCTGCCGCGCAGGGCTGAGGCCCCCGCCTGCAGACAAAGGAGCCGGCGGGGGGCGGGAGCGGGGGGGGGGGGGTTTCGGGGGGGGGGGGGGCGGGGGGGCGGGGCGTCGCGGTGTCACGTTACCGCCCGCAGCGCCCTTTAACTCCCGCCCCCGCCCCGCTCACCGCCCCCTTCCCCTGCTACAGCGCGCTCGCCCCGCGGCCGCCAATCAGCCGCGCGCCCCGGCCGCGCGCCCCGCCCCTCCCCCGGTGGGTGTGCGGGCGGCCAATGGGCGGTGCTCTGGGGCCGGGCCGCGGAGGGGCGGGGCAGCGGGGAGGCAGCCAATCGCCGCGGTGTTGTTGAAACTGAAAATACTACATTATGCTAATCGCGGCCGGGCCCGCGCGCACGGGGGTGGGGCCCGCGCGTATAAAGGGGGCCCAGGCGGGCTGGGCGTTCCACAGGCCAAGTGCGCTGTGCTCGAGGGGTGCCAGCCAGGTCTGATCCAGCGAGCGAGCCAGCAGGCATCGAGGGGGCGCGGCTGCCGGCCGAACGAGACAGACGAACCCGACGCAGGAGAGTCCACCACCGGACAGCCAGGTAGCCGCCGCGTCCCTCGCACACGCAGAGTCGGGCGGCGCGGGGTCTCCCTTGCACCCGGCCTCCGCCCTCTCCTCCTCTCCTTTCCCCTTCTTCTCGCTGTCCTCTCCTCTCTCGCTGCCCGCGTTCGCGCAGCCCCGGGCCATGTCCGACGCGTCCCTCCGCAGCACATCCACGATGGAGCGTCTTGTCGCCCGTGGGACCTTCCCAGTACTTGTGCGCACCAGCGCCTGCCGCAGCCTCTTCGGGCCGGTGGACCATGAGGAGTTGAGCCGCGAGCTGCAGGCCCGCCTGGCCGAGCTGAACGCCGAGGACCAGAACCGCTGGGATTACGACTTCCAGCAGGACATGCCGCTGCGGGGCCCAGGACGCCTGCAGTGGACCGAAGTGGACAGCGACTCGGTGCCCGCGTTCTACCGCGAGACGGTGCAGGTGGGGCGCTGCCGCCTGCTGCTGGCGCCGCGGCCCGTCGCGGTCGCGGTGGCTGTCAGCCCGCCCCTCGAGCCGGCCGCTGAGTCCCTCGACGGCCTCGAGGAGGCGCCGGAGCAGCTGCCTAATGTCCCGGTCCCGGCCCCGCCGTCCACCCCGCCCCCAGCCCCGGTCCTGGCTCCAGCCCCGGCCCCGGCTCCGGTTGCGGCTCCGATCGCGGTCGCGGTCCTGGCCCCGGCCCCGGTCCTGGCCCCGGCCCCGGTCCCGGCCCCGGCCCCGGCCCCGGCCCCGGCTCCGGCTCCGGCCCCGGCTCCAGTCGTGGCCCCGGCCCCAGCCCCGGCCCCAGTCGTGGCCCCGGCCCCGGCCCCGGCCCCGGCCCCGGCCCCCGTCCCGGCCCCGGCCCCGGCCCCGGCCCCGGCCCAGGACGCGGCGCCTCAAGAGAGCGCCGAGCAGGGCGCGAACCAGGGGCAGCGCGGCCAGGAGCCTCTCGCTGACCAGCTGCACTCGGGGATTTCGGGACGTCCCGCGGCCGGCACCGCGGCCGCCAGCGCCAACGGCGCGGCGATCAAGAAGCTGTCCGGGCCTCTGATCTCCGGTGAGCCCCGCACGGCCCCGCCCCGGCCCGGCCCGGCCCCGCTTTGTCCGGCCGGCCGGTCCCCCCAGCCCTCGGGGGCCTCGCTGGGTTCCCGCCTCCTCCCGTGGCATTAAAGGGCCCGCAGCGCTCAGGGCGCGGCTGCGCCCGCACCCCCCTCCCCGCCCCGTTGTTATGTCCTCCAGCGGCTTTGCGCGGGCGGGGTGGGAGGCTGAGTCCCGGCCGCGACCCCCCGGGAGCGCGGTCTTCGCCCCTGGCGCGGGAGCCCCTCCCCGGGCGCGGCCGGGCGCCGTGAGCACGGCGCGGAGGGGGTTAAGCGCGGCGGCGGCCCCGGGGGGCTTGGCCGCGGGACAAGGGGAAATGCTTACACAGCACATTGCGCGGCGACGTAAACAAAGCTGACCCGCCGCGGACCTCGGCGCGGGCGGGGACGGCGCCCCCACCCCGGCCGGCCCGCGCCCCGTGCCCTCTCCTGGCCCCCTCTCGGGGCTCCGGGCCGGCCCCGCCCTGACCGGCCGCGCGCGCTGTCGCCCGCAGATTTCTTCGCCAAGCGCAAGAGATCAGCGCCTGAGAAGTCGTCGGGCGATGTCCCCGCGCCGTGTCCCGCTCCCAGCGCCGCCCCTGGAGTGGGCTCGGTGGAGCAGACCCCGCGCAAGAGGCTGCGGTGAGCGAAGTGAGTACAGCGCACCTGGGGGGTGCGGGGGGCTGACCCGCGGGGTCCCCGCCGGCTTTCCTGACCCCCCTTCTCCCCGCAGTTTAGAGCCCAAAGAGCCCCGAGGGAACCTGCCGGGGCAGCGGACGTTGGAAGGGCGCTGGGCCTCGGCTGGGACCGTTCATGTAGCAGCAACCGGCGGCGGCTGCCGCAGAGCAGCGTTCGGTTTTGTGTTTAAATTTTGAAAACTGTGCAATGTATTAATAACGTCTTTTTATATCTAAATGTATTCTGCACGAGAAGGTACACTGGTCCCAAGGTGTAAAGCTTTAAGAGTCATTTATATAAAATGTTTAATCTCTGCTGAAACTCAGTGCAAAAAAAAAAGAAAAAAGAAAAAAAAAAAGGAAAAAATAAAAAAACCATGTATATTTGTACAAAAAGTTTTTAAAGTTATACTAACTTATATTTTCTATTTATGTCCAGGCGTGGACCGCTCTGCCACGCACTAGCTTGGTTATTGGTTATGCCAAAGGCACCATCCATCTCCCACATCCGGTTATTGACAAGTGTAACTTTATTTTCATCGCGGACTCTGGGGAAAGGGGTCACTCACAAGCTGTAGCTGCCATACATGCCCATCTAGCTTGCAGTCTCTTCGCGCTTTCGCTCGCTCTCTTATTATTACTGTGTTTATCTTAAACTTGAAGACAAATCTGTTAAAATGGTTCCTGAGCCGTCTGTACCACTGCCCCGGCCCCTCGTCCGCCGGGTTCTAAATAAAGAGGCCGAAAAATGCTGCAACTCCAGTCTGTTTGTGCTTATGCCTGCCTCCAGCTGCCTTCTCCTGCACCCCCAAAAGCTGGAGAGCTAGAACGCAAGAGAGAGCAGGCCAAAGTGAGCATCCCCAGTCCATCCAAAAGGGGAAGCCTCTCTCCTGGCTGGGCCTGGCCCAAATCCACCTGCTCCAGTTCCCTTATCTCAGGAGGGGCGGCCGGCCTGCAGTGCACCCTGCATTTATCACCTCCCACCTGCGGGGCTGCAGAAAGACAAGCGTGGGCTTCACATAGCCCCAGCAGGCAGGGAGCACAGCCCCTGACTTGCTGCCCAGACTCAGGCTTGTTTAAAGGAAACCATGAGAAACCCCTCTGCCCCCAGCTGATGGGCTCAGGACCCTGCTAGTTTGAGGATGTGCTGGGGTAGAGGGTGGGGAGCAGGACTCCACCAAGACACATCCAGTCCTACAGACTTTTCTTCAGGCCTTGCACCAGGGTCTCCCTAGGTCAAAACACCCAAAATGTTCAAGGTCTAGTCACACCTGCAGTGGAGGGGGGCAGCCTCGAAGCCTCTGAGGGGAGGGAGAAATGAGAACACAAAGGGGTGGTGCCCTGGAACCAGGAGAGCATGGGGAGGGGTGGTTTCTGATGACCAGGCTTTGGTGGAAGAAGTCGAGGCTGTGTGCCTCCCTGTGCACCCACACTGTCGGCCCTACCAGCCGACTAGTTTCAAAGCGCTCCCTCTTGGTAAAAGAGACGTTTATTATTTTTTTAATAGCTGACCTATAAACCTCTGAAAATTATGGCTTACAATGGAAAGGGTGACGTAAAATAGCAAAAACAGAACAGCTAGCAGTATTTTTGCTGGTGCCTTGGGCTAGGAGAAGAAAAGAGCTGGTGGACCCTCATGGGGCCCTACGTGACAGTTGCTGACTTCCCTCCCCCCCACCGGCCCCGCACTGGGTCAGGGACAAAGGGGGGGCTCAACTTGAGATGCTCGAGATGTATTTAGACATATAATTAACTGAGCTTCCCCCAGCTGCCTGGAAGGGCTGCGCGAGGAGGGCGAAGGGGCTGGCCTCGAGGCCCAGCTGGGGCCAGACTCTGGGAAATGCCCCTGGGACCTGAGAGTGGCAGGTCCCGCTGCTTTGCCTCAGCAACAGGGACCCTCAGCCGATGGTAACGAGGGACCAGACCCATGTAGACCTGGCTTCAACCTTCAAACCTCTCCCCAGTGGAGAAACCGCAGCATTCACCTGTGTGAGCAGCACAAAGCCGTTTCCCTTCTGAGATAAAGGAGGGTGGCAGTGCCTTCTGCCCTGGGCTGGGAGGAGGCTGGACCGGGTGCTTGGCAGGCAGTTCGTGGGTGCACAGGGTAACCTGAGTTAACTGTTTCTGGTGACCGATCTGCTAGGGTGGATCCTCATCATCCACAGTGGCATCTGCTGCCAGGCCTCCTGCTGCAGCCGGGGCTGGTGGGGCTCCTACCTTGCTTGACTTCTCACAGTCCTGGCCCCTGGGCACGGGATATGTGGTTGCCCAGCACCCTCTTGTCACTCAAGGGTAGCTTTTTCAAAAGCAGTGTGAGGGCTTCGTGGGGACGTGAAGGTGAGGCCCAGTGCCATTTCTCAGGAGGAGTTTCTCCTCAGGGCAGGAGCTGGCTGCAGGGACCCACAGGCCACCACCCTCCGTGGGTTGCTAGTCACAGGTGGGACTCTGGGCACATGTGACCCAGGCAAGCTGGCCTTTCCTTCTGGGGGCCTCGGTTTCCCCATCTGGGCTGAGAAATGTCCAGGGTTTTTCCAGTGCTGTGTTATGTGATTCTCATGTGGGGACAGCCATGGAAATAATACCCGATGGCACTGTTTGCAAAGCTCTCTTCTCACCCGTGCTGTTGGGGAAGAGCAGATACGAGCATGCGTCCCAGCCCCCAGGCCTCATCCAAGCTGAAAACACAGGCACCGGCTGGCGGCCAGAGCACTCATGGGTTGGCCGTGTGGGAGTCACACCGCAGCTCCACTGGGGATCCACGATCATCATATGAACTATGACACCAGGACCGCCAGGCACATAGCAATGACTTTTCCCTGTGCCAGGCATGTGCTAAGCAGGATCAGCTTCAGCCAGGTCCCACCATGTTCCTTGTTTGAAGAGGACACTGAGGCATGGAGTAATCCACCTGAGGTCATGCTGCTGACCTTGGCAGGGCAGAGGGATGTTGGGCTGGGGTGCTCTGGGACCAGGCCTGGAAACCATTGCACTATCCTGTCCCACGGACTGGGCTGGGAAGACAGGCAGTTGCTCCGTTAATCTACAGACAGTCCAGATGAAGGTGGTGAGGGAGAAGGGTGGATGTGTTGGAGCCAGAGGATGAGGGTGAGGCAGGACAGATGAGGCAGGGGAGGCTGCTGGTGCCAGGGGACCTTGGCGGGCCTGGCCTGCTGGTGCATGTGAGGCCGGCACACGGGCATACATATGGTGTAGTGTAAGGGTGTCTTTTGGGTGTGCCTGCTGGGCCTCCCCCTTCCCTGCCCTGTCCTACTGGTCTCCTGTACCTCCCCGGGCCTGATGGACTAGTGCCAAAGGTTGGATTTCATCAGCCAGCAGTGGGGAGCCCCAGAGGGACTAAAGCAGGGAGTGGTAGAAGCATCTCAGCTGCCAGGTGAGGAAGGAGGAGCGCCAGCAAGAGGGAAGGGGGTGAGGGGACCAGAAGGGCACTGTGGCCATCCAGGCAGAGGGCAGAGGCACTGGGCTGGGTAGACATTCCAAGCTCCAGCATGCCAGCCCCTGTTCCAGGCACCAGAGACTTAGCAATGAAGAGAGAGACAGAAGGTCCCTGCTGCAGACGCTTTCTCCACCTGGGGAGGTGACATCAGAAAACCCCTCCAGTGGGCTGTGGTGCATACAAAGGTGGTTAGTGTTAGGGGAGGACAGAGCTGAGCCAAGCACCAGCCTAGCCTTTAAAACAGAAGGGGCTAGGAAGCCCCTCCTCCAGCTCCCAGCAGGTGACACAGCAGGTGATGGTGTCTGAAGAGCACTGTTTTATTGTTTGCTATTTTTTGATTCAATATTTTTTTTTTTTTTTGAGACGGAGTCTCGCGCTGTGTCACCCAGGCTGGAGTGCAGTGGCGCGATCTCGGCTCACTGCAAGCTCCGCCTCCCAGGTTCAGGCCATTCTCCTGCCTCAGCCTCCGAGTAGCTGGGACTACAGGCGCCCGCCACCACGCCCGGCTAGTTTTTTGTATTTTTAGTAGAGACGGGGTTTCACCATGTTAGCCAGGATGGTCTCGATCTCCTGACCTCGTGATCCGCCCGCCTCGGCCTCCCAAAGTGCTGGGATTACAGGCTTGAGCCACCGCGCCCGGCCTTGATTCAATATTATTAACTGAAGTCCATCGGTTACATGAGGGTCCGTTCTCAGTGCTGTACATTCTATGGGTTTGGACAGACGCTTACTGTCCTGTATCCACCATTACAGTATCGTACAAGGTAGTTTCACGGCCCTCAAAATCCTCTGTGCTCCACCTATTCATCCCTCTGTCCTCCCTAACTCCTGCAACCACTGATCCTTTTACTGTCTTCGTAGTTTTGCCTTTTCTATAATGTCATAGAGTTGGACTCATACAGCATCAGCCTTTTGAGATCAGCTTCTTCGACTTAATAATACTTAAGGTTCTTCCATGTCTTTCCATGACTTGAGCTTATTTCTTTTTAGCACTGAATAATATTCCACTGACTGGATGCACCACAGTTTGTTTAGCCACTCACCTCCTGAAGGCTTCCAGGTTTTGGCAATAATGAATAAAGCTGCTATCAATATCCACGTGCAGGTTTTTGTGTAGATGCAAGTTTTCAACTCATTTGGGCAAATACCAAGGAGTACAATTGCTGGATGGTGTGCGATGGATCATATGTGAAGGGTACATTTAGTTTTGTAAGAAACCACCAAACCATCTTCCAAAGTGGCTGCACCATTTGTGTTCCCACTGCAGCTCCTGTTGAAGGGCAGCATTGAGAGTTCCTGTTTCTCATCTGTGGACCACACCAACCACCAATTTCAGATGAATTAAAAAACAGAAACCCTACTACAATGTGGACGCAACAAGGACAAGGCATAATTCCAAACGAACACTGATGACCGTGGCTTGATCTCAGGGCCTCGGCTGGTTCGGCCTGGCTCGGGATGAAGAGCCTGGGCTCTTGGCCATTCTTCATCCAGCTGGCCCTGTAATGAATTGCATATTGTCCCAATATCTGCCTCCCCAACTGCAGGAAGATTCTGCATTTCCCACACATCAATATCAGACGTGGCCATGTAACTTGCTCTGGGCAGTGAAATGTAACCCACTTGGCATGTACCATTGCTGAATGGAGCCCGTCAAAGCCAGCGTCCTGCCATTTCATCCCTCTGCTGTGAGACAAGTGAGATCTCAGACAGGGGCTGCTCCTTCCAAAAGAGAAAATGGAGCACAACCCCAGCCCTCCAGCAGAGGGGCCATCGTGGTGAGTGAGAGATCCACCATGCTTGGTGTATGCCACCAAGAGCTTTGGGCCTGTTTGTTACACAGCATAAGATAAGCTGACAGAGACAGGTTCTTTGAAGACCCAAGACCCAGCTCACTGTTAGAGGTTTATGGGAATGACAGCAAAGGCTTGGTGCCATTTCAAGTTGTTCTGGTTACTTGGCCACATGTCCAGAAATGATGCAGAGACTCAACCGTGCAAGCTGTGTTCAGTGTCCTGCTGGTGTTGTTCCAGCTTGTCACATTTGCAGGCTGGAGGTCAGGTGTTTCCAGCTGGTAGTGACAGATCCTGAGTTCTCTCTTGGTTACCATCTGTCCTACTATACTGTAGTTTTGTGTGTGGTGTGTGCCTTAACAAGTGTCTAGTAAGTCATCTTTTTTTTTTCTTTGATGAAGGAATAAAATGATTGCGATTTGGGGAAGGGTCAAAGTCTCAGAGATGGAGCTGGCTGCCCACACTCCAGCATCCTTAAGAAATCCTGGCTGGGTGTGGATGCTCACACCTGTAATCCAAGCACTTTGGGAGGCTGAGGGGGGAGGGTCGCTTGAGAGCAGGAGTTTGAGAGCAGCTTGGGGCAATATAGCGAGACTCTATCTCTACAAAAGTTTTAAAAATTAGCCAGGCTTGGTGGTGTGTGTGTACCTGTGGTCCCAGCTACTCGGGGGGCTGAGGTGGGAGGATCACTTGAGCTTGGGAAGTGGAGATTGCAGTGAGCCATGATCAACTGCATCACTGTACTCTCCAGCCTGAGCGACAGTGCGAGCAAAACCCTGTCAAAAAAAAAAAAAAAAAAAAAAGGCCGGGCGCAGTGGCTCACACCTGTAATCCCAGCACTTTGGGAGGCCGAGGTGGTCAGATCACAAGGTCAAGAGATCAAGATCATCCTGGCTAACACAGTGAAACCCCATCTCTACTAAAAATACAAAAAATTAGCCAGACGTGGTGGCACGTGCCTGTAATCCCAGCTACTTGGGAGGCTGAGGCAGGAGAATCGCTTGAACCCGGGAGGCGGAGGTTGCAGTGAGCCAAGATCGCACCACTGCACTCCAGCCTGGGCAACAGAGTGAGACTCCGTCTCAAAAAAAAAAAAAAAAATCTCAGTTGCTTATTCTGAAAACTAAAAATTGTGTTATTTAAGCCCTGGAGTGGTTGTTTTAGGGGCATCTGAGATATTGATTATATCACCAAGATCTGCTCCATGGGTAAGCCCCTTGGAATAAAAAATGAAAATGGGCTCTGATGACCTCGTGGCATCAGGAAGAAGACCAGGATCTTAGCTGTTACTTGAAAGCCCTCAGGGGCAGGACTTTCTCAGCAGGGCTTGCCTGCTTCAGTGTCTGACAGCTGTGTGTACTCACCATTCCCTTCTGCCTCAAATCACAGCCACTACTCTACTGTTCAACACTGAGGCATGAAGTCGGGTGTGGACAGGCAGCCAGTACCTTCTCTTCTGTTAGCATGATAACACCTGTTCTAATGATCTCCTGCCAAGTAAACAACTATCCCAACACTTTGTGGTTTAAAACAGTGGTTTTAGCCAGGTGCGGTGGCTCACGCCTGGAATCCCAGCACTTTTGGGAGGCCGAGGTGGGCGGATCACGAGGTCAGGAGATGGAGACCATCCTGGCTAACGTGGTGAAACCCCGTCTCTACTAAAAAAATACAAAAAACCAGCCGGGCGTGGTGGTGGGCCCCTGTAGTCCCAGCTACTTGGGAGGCTGAGGCTAGAGAATGGCCTGAACCCAGGAGGCGGAGCTTGCAGTGAGCTGAGATCGCGTCACTGCACTCCAGCCTGGGCGACAGTGAGACTCCACCTCAAAAACAAAACCAAAAAAAATGGTTTTATTTATACCTATGATTATATCAGAAATTTGGGAACAGTTGGCAGGATAGCTTGGCTCTGTGTTGTGGGGTGTCAGCTAGAGTAGTTCGATTGGGGTTGAGGATTCAACTTCCAAGATGGCCCATTCCCATGCCTGGCAGAGCCCTGGGAGCTGCTGCCTGTGGCTCCCTCCACAGGCCTGCTTGGGCTTCCTCACAGCATGGCAGCTGGGTTTCAAGAGCAGGTGTTCCAGGAGGCCTAGGAGCAGCTCTAGAGACCCGGCCTCAGAAGCTATGCAGCATCACGTCTGCCTCATTTGATTAATCAAGCAAGCTACTGAGCCCATCCCAGATTCATGGGAGGGGGATCTGCTCTGCTTGAGTGGCAAAGGGTTTGCAGCCATCTTTCCTTACAGAACCCAACCCTGGTTATTGATTGATAGCCAGAACGTTTTGGGGGGTTTACTTCAGGACCCACAAGCAATTGTTACCTGAATTCAAAGCAGCCTATTATCCCAGCACTTTGGGAGGCCAAGCTGTGAGGATCACTTGAGCTCTGAAGTTTGAGACCAGCTTAGGCAATATAGTGAGACCCTGTCTCTACAAAAAATATAAAAATTAGCTGGGTGCGGTGGCGTGTACCTGTAGTTACAGGTACTGAGGCTGTAACCTCAGGGGGCTGAGATGGGAGGATTGCTTGAGCCTGGGAGGTCAAGTCTGCAGTGAGTCGTGATCACACCACTGCATTCCAGCCTGGGCGGTAGAGCAAGACTCTGTCTCAATAAATAAGTAAATTCAAAACAAAAACAATTTTTTTCCTCTAGCATGGATTTCAGTAATTAACAGAATTAAAAAATCATCAAACACTTCTTGTGTTTGAACTGACCAAGTGCCAGGAGTGGCTTCCTATCTGGCGAATTAGAAAGATGCAGGCCTAGGTGAGAGGCACACTGCTGTGAGTTCATGTCAGCAAGGACCCCTGAGTAAGGGCTGCAATGCCACTGCAATGATGCCACAAAAACTCTTGAGCAGGTATCTGCCCACAGCCTTTCTGCCTTCTTTTATTGTATGTGCATGTATATAACATGTACATGTCTATATGTTATAGACATACATATGTACACATAATGTGTACGCATACACACATGTATGTGTGCATATATTGTCTATATGTACATAAAGATAATTTCTCTCTTTTTGTTAACTTTGTATTTGGTTTTACATTTTCTCAGCAATATGTAACAGTATCACCTCTACTTCTTTACAAAGCATTCTTATGGAAATTTGCAAACATACACAAAAGCAATAGAATAGTATATCACCAGCCAGTTTCAACCATCATTAACATTTGTCCAATCTTGTCAATCTGTTTCCCACCTCTACTTTTACTTTTTTTCCTTTCTGCAGTTTCATAAAGCAGATCCCTGGCTGAGCACAGTGGCTGATGCCTGTAATCCCAGCACCTTGGGAGGTTGAGGTAGGATGATTGCTAGAGCCCAGGAGTTGGAGACCAGCCTGAGCAACATAGCAAGACCCTGTCTCTACTGAAAAAAACCAACAACGAAAAAAGCAGATCCCAGACACCGCATCCTCCCACCTGCAACTTCCTCCATGCAACTCAGGCAAGTTTCATTCTTACAAATGCAACGTGGACAGGAAGAGACAGCATGGGCTCTTTCCCATCGTCAGTGTGGTGCACATCAGCTTTGTCCTGGAAAGCGTGCCTTTCTACTCATTCTAGTACAACAACGCCAGCTTCCAGGGAAGGCCCTGGGCTTTACTTGCGAATGACACAAAACCACTGCTGGCCTCATGCCACCATCCAGCCAAGTGTCTTAAGAGACCATGCACCTGGGACAAGTCCAGGTCATCCTGCATCCAGTGTCACACTTGGTGGACAGTCCCTGCATGTAGAGGACATCCCATGTTCACCCTGAAATCCTGATGGCTCAATATGTTGCTGCTTCATGGATCCTCTTGTGAGCCACTGGTCCAATTTTGAGAGCTGAAATAGTAATCCAAGTGGAAATGCCACACACGCACACAATAATGCACAGACAGTGGGAGCCAGGCCAGCTGGGGAGCCCTGCTCGCATTCTTAGCCACACGGACTTGCCTTTGGGAGCGCTCCAGCCTTCACTCCTATGGTCTGCATGAACAAAAACCACTTTTTCCCCTTCCCTTTGACACTGTCATCTGCCTGTGGCTACTTTTGGCATGGTCGGATCCTTTGGGGGTGCCCCCGGCCAATCATTGGGTGGTACTGGGGTCTGTGGGCAGGGGTTCGAGTCAGAGGGTGGTTGCCTGGTGGCCCACATGCAGGAAACACAAGTTTTGTGTTTGCACAGGAAAAAGAAGGGAGTTTGCATGGGCCCAGCTCATCCTTAGGAGACTGGAGCCCAGCTTGGAGCAGGTGGGGCGCTGGTTTATGGTCTGCACTGGTGCTGTCTTTCTGATTGTCTCCAATTTGGGACTTTCTCCATTTTGCTGGGGTCCGACTTTCCCTCACTGATCCCTCTAAAGGGTGGAGGCTGTCTAGGGTGCAGAAGCCTCCCTGGGCCTCAATTTTCCCTGAAAGGGGAACACAGGATCAGAGTCTTTGGGGGCCTGTCTAGCTCGAATGTTCCCTGAGTGTTTGAATGAAGATTGCCCATGGTTTGAGATTTGCCCCAGAACCCCTTTTGGTTCCTTCAGACCCTTCTGCTCTAGCTGGGTGCTGATTCCCTCCCTGTAGCCTGGCCTACATCCAGGCCTGGAAGACCTTAACTGGTCTGTCTGGGTAGCAGGGAGCCCCGGTACCCACTCCCCAGTGCTCTGGGGGCTATTCATTTTAATGGTCATATAGTCACATGGGTTTTTATCATGCAACCCCAGCACTTCCCTCTCAGTCCTGGGAAGAAGCACGTGGTCCGGACAACAGGGCCCTATACCTGAGGGGATGTGGTGAAGCCAGAATTGCAGAGGGAGAAGTAAGGACACCTGAGACCTGGTGCTGGGTTTGACTATGTCCCCTCCGGAATTCATGTCTGAAACTTACCGGCCAATGTGATAGTGTTAACGTAAGTGGGAAACTGGGCGCAGTAGCTCAAGCCTGTGATCTCAGCACTTTGGGAGGCTGAGGTGAGCGAATTGCTTGAGCCCAGGATTTTGAGACCAGCCTGGGCAACACAGGGAGAACTTTTCTCTACAAAAAAAAAGAAAAATTAGCCAGGTGTGGTGGTGCATGCTAGTCAGGAGGTGGGAGGATCACTCAAGCCTGGGAGGTGGAGGTTGCAGTGAGCCGTGACCGTGCCACTGTACTCCAACCTGGCTGACAGAGCCAGAGAGCCAGATCCTGTCACCAAAAAAAAAAAAAAAAAAAAAAAAAAAGAAAAGGGCCAGGCACAGTGGCTCACGCCTGTAATCCTAGCACTTTGGGAGGTTGTGGTGGGCAGATCACCTGAGGTCAGAAGTTCGAGACCAGCCTAGCCAACATGGTGAAACCCCATGTCTACTAAAAATATGAAAATTAACTGGACATGGTGGTGGGCGCCTGTTATCCCAGGTACTTGGAAGGCTGAGGCAGGGAGAACTGCTTGAACCCAGGAGGTGGAGGTTGCAGTGAGCTGAGATGATACCACTGTATTCCAGCGTAGGTGACAGAGCAAGACTCTGTCACACACACACACACACACACACACACACACACACACACACACACACAGAACTAAGGTCTTTAGGAGGTGATTAAGCCTGAGGGTTCCTCCCTCTGAGTGAGATTAAGGCTTTTATAAAAGGGGTTTCTGCTCAAGCCTGTAATCCCAGCACTTTGGGAGGCCGAGACGGGCGGATCACCAGGTCAGGAGAATCAGGACCATCCTGGCTAACCGGTGAAACCCGTCTCTACTAAAAAGTAAAAAAAGCTAGCCGGGCAGTGTGCGAGCACCTGTAGTCCCAGCTACTCAGGAGGCTGAGCAGGAAGAATGAAGCGTGAACCCGGGAGAAGTGAGGAGCTTTGCCCGGTAGTGAGATCAGGCCGCACTCAGCCCGTGGGCCCAGGGCGAGGACTCCGTCTCAGAGGGTTTTCATAGGCGTTCGCTTACTTACAACACAGTGCCATCTTGGAAGCAGAGAGCCCTCACCAGACCCTGATTGCCCTGGCACCTTGATCTTGGGCTTCCCAGCCTCTGGAACTGTGAGAAATACATTTCTATTATTTATAAATCACCCAGTCTCGTTGATCACCTGAGGTCAGGAGTTTGAGATCAGCCTGACCAACATGGAGAAAGCCCATCTCTACTAAAATTAGAAAAGTAGCCAGGCACAGTGGCTCACACCTGCAATTCCAGCACTTTGGAAGGCCAAGGTGGGTGGATTACCTGAGGTCAGGAGTTTGAGACCAGCCTGGCAAACATGGAGAAACCTCATCTCTACTACAAATACAAAATTAGCCGAGTGTGGTGGCACATGCCTGTTATCCCAGCTACTCAGGAGGCTGAGGCAGGAGAATCGCTTGAACCTGGGAGGCGGAGGTTGCAGTGAGCCGAGATTGTGCCATTGCACTCCAATCTGGGCAGCAAGAGCAAAACTCCATCTCAAAAACAAATAAATAAATAAAAAATAGAAAAATAAAAAATAAATCACCGAGTCTCAGGCATTTTGTTACAGTGGCACAAATGGACTGAGATACCTTGCATCCACCCTTGGAGGCTACCAGTAGGCCAACGGCCAGTCAGGTGCCTCTGTGCGGGGCCACACTGCTCCCTGATTCTCTTCCAGAGAGCACTGTACAGGGCTGACCCACCTCTGCAGCCAGGACAGACATGGCGGGCCTGGTCCCTGTGGAGGAGTCTAGCTGTGGTTTTAAGGCAAAACCGGCCGCGCGCGGTGGCTCGTGCCTGTAATCCCAGTCGGTACTTTGGGAGGCTCAGGCAGGCAGATCACCTGAGGTCAGGAGTTCGAGACCAGCCTGGCCAGCATGGCGAAACCCTGTCTCTACTAAAGTTACAAAAGAAATATTAACTGAGCGTGGTGGCGGGCGCCTGTAATCCCAGCTACTCGGGAGGGAGGCTGAGGCAGGAGAATCGCTTGAACCCAGGAGGTGGAGGTTGCAGTGGGCCGAGATCACGCCATTGCACTCCAGCCTGGGCAACAAGAGCAAAATTCTATCTAAAAAAAAAACCAAAATACACAAACAAAACAAAACAAAACAAAACGATAAAACCAAGTTCTGTCTTGTCTGTTTTCTTATGCAAACCTCTCTCACAGCCGCTGACCTCTCTGCATTTCTTCAGTTCCAGCACCCAACTTGGAGACAGCTCTGAGACACGCCCCTTGGTTCCTTTAAGCCCAGAGCTGTGTGCCTCAACTAGATGGGGCCGCAATGGTGGTGGGGTGAGCAGGAAGGAAGATGGAAAAACAAGCAAGTTAAATTATGTCAAACAACTCATTTATTTTCTCTTACTTTGCTTTCCAGTGGTTCACTTGAGGGGTTTTCTTTTTCAGTTTTCCACCTGCTTCTTTGGGGTCCCAAGGAGTCAGGCTTCAGAAGACCCCAGCCCCTGCTGCTCTGTCAGGCTCCTCCTGGCTCCTGTGTGCTCCAGGTGCTGGGGTCTCTCCCCAGCCTCCCGTCACACCTCGCTGGGTTCACCCTCTCTGAGGTGGCAGAGTGAACAGGGCCGACCACTGAAAGGGGAATAATCCCAGAAAAATGAAGGGAAGAATGCAGGTCTTTAGGAAGCCCCACAGAGGGATGGCCCCCCCTGACCCCTGCCACTGTGAGGAGCCCTCCCCGCTGCATAGAGGGATGCCGCTCTCCGCAACCCGCCGTGAGGAGCCCTCCCCATGGAAACAGGGTTGAGGGCCTGACCTCCCCCTTGGAGCCCCAGAAAACAAAGTGGGGAGGGTAGGGGGAAACTGAGTTGGCGGTGGCGGCACATGGAGGACCAAATCCTCTCAAAGCTGGCGTCTGGGCGGGGCACGAGGAGCAGACCAGCCACGCAGCCATGGCGGCCGGAGTCACTCGAGGTCAGAAATGCCCAAGCAGGAAATGAGATGCAACTTGTAACAGACATCAAAGGAAATGGAAAAACATTCTTCTAATATGTTAGGGAGGCTAGAGGAAGGCGGGGGGTGCTGGCCCTTTATTAGGGGACGGGGGAGGGGGCGATAAGAGATGGCACTGGAAGGCTAGAAATAATTAAAATCAAAGCACCAGACACCTGGGGGTGGGAGTGAGTGTCCTCCCCGAAGCCGGGAGACCCAAGGAGCATGCTCAGAGCCCTCCAGGAGTGCCTGGAGCAGCAGCGGGCAAAGGCCTGGCCTCAGGCCCGCCTCTGTCTCAGCCAGCTCCTCCAGGCCCAGGGATGTGGTCCCCACGGGGTGCCTGCTGCAGGCAGCCAGCACAGGGTTGGTGTTGGCAGAGCCCTGTGAACTGAATGCGAGCCTTTTCCTGGAAGAGAATCCCAGGGGGATCGGGGTGCCAGCACGTGCTGGTCCCAAGGGCACAGCGTGGCCAAATGGTCTTGGGACTGAGTCCTGCTCCTTCCACACAGAAAGGCAGTGCCTAACCAAAGGTCACTGATGCAGAGGGAAGAGGGCAGCCTCAGGGTCCTTGTCTGTAGCCAGGGGCCATTGCCTCCTTTTCTCTCCACAGGTCTGGGCCTGATCTCTGGTGCTCACCTGAGGCTGGCTGTTTAAAGTAAGACCCTTCTCCTTGCCTCTTGCCTCTTGGGAAGCCTTTGATGGGCTGCACCCTGACGCGACCCCTTTCCAGGAGTCCAGGTGCACCCCTGGTGGTAGCATGGGGAGTTGGTGCCTCCGCAGTGGGTCCTGACCACTTCCTGCCCATCTCAGCCACGGCTTCTCTGCTCTGAGGAGGGATTGCTTTCTCAGAAGGGCGAGTTGGTGCTGGGCATGCATGCAAGTGCCCAGAAAGTGGAAGTCCAGAGCCCTGAGCAGGTGTCCCTGCCAGCTCAGTCCAGGCTCTGAAAGGGAAGCGGCTGGGAGTGGAGGGGACCCTGGGACCAGGCCGGCTCCGTGTGGCTTCACCAGGATGCCCCGGGTTTCAGCCTCTGTTCTGGGGGGCTGCATAAATCAACTCAGGACGAATCTCAAACTGTGCTGGGCTTCGGTTTATCACAGTGGGGCTACCAGGCACCGGGTTACAGCCCTGGGGGTCGGGGGGCGGAGGTGGGTTGATTTTCCCAGGCCCTGGGGGAGCAAGGGAGAGCCTGCTGCTCCCCAACACAGCGCTTTTTCAGGATTCGACTCTACAAACAGCAGCAATATCCTCGGTTCAAAAGTTCAAGAATCTGGTCCAAAGGCAGCCTGAGTAAGCCCCCCGGGGCCAGGACCAGGAGCTGCCCGGCGGGAGGTTGGATGCTGGGTGCCCTGCAGAAGGGACGGTGGTGCTGGGGCCTTGGCCACCGGCCTGGCAGCAGCCTGGAGCGCCGACTCCAGAGTGGACGCTAGGCCGGGCTTCCGTCGGGGCGCGCCGGCAGCTGCGCCCAGGCGGGAGGGAACGCGCGGAGGTGGCCCAGGCGGCCCTGCCCGACTGACGGACCGAGCCTCCCCCTCCAGGCCGTGGCCGCGCTTCCGGTCCGCGGGGAGGGGCGGGAAGGCAGCTGGACGCGGCGGCGATTTATGGGCCTTTCAGGCGAGCAGGTGCCTCCTCGGGCCGCCCATTGTCTCGCCGGCCTCACAATGGGGCTGCTGCAGCCGCAGAGCCGGCCCCCGCCGCGGCTTGCGGCCTGCACGGGCACGACGGCCCCGGGGCGGCGGGAGAGCCTGCGGTCGGCGCATCCGTCCGCGCGTCCGTCGGTGCGTCCGTCGGTGCATCGGTCCTGCTGCCCTCCGCGCGCCTGTCAGCCGGGAGCGGGCCTCGGGCGCCTGGCGTCCATCCCTGCGCGCCGCCCGGCTCCGCTGGCCCTCGGGGTCCCCGCGCCCCGACGGTGCGCTCGCGCCCGCTGCGCCCGCTCGTCCTGCGCCGTCGGGCACCCGGTTCCTCCCGGCTGGCACGGCCCGCGCCGCCGCGTCCCGGTCGCACACACAGGGGCCCATTCTTCCTGGCTCCGCGCAACCATATGGCAAATCCGCGTCGACACAGCAGCCCCCGCTCATTCAGGCGCAGAATGTCCCGCAACAGGGAACAATCACGACTCTGTTCGCGTCTATTATGGATGCGAACGGGGCGAGAAAAAAAATCATTTAACTCCAAGAGATAGCCAGCTAATTAGCAACCATATGTGAGCCCGGATTCAAAGCGATGCCGAGGAGTTCATTCTGCATCGGGCGACTTTATTAGGTATAGAAGACAGATGTCCCGACAGCCCACGCATCACAGAAAATCGTGTCGGGGAGTTCTTGAAATGTCCGGGAGAGCTCTTTAAATATTAAAGACCCAGCCCCGCTGATGGACTGGGCCGGGGTCCTCTGGGATCCCCAGGCTGCAGGAAGAGGACTTTGCAACAGCCACTCTGGCAGACTCTGGCCTGGCTGGCCCTGGGAGGGGGCCCCTCCGCCTCCCTCCACGGCCCCCTCTCGCCGCCCCTCCGGTCTCAGACTCTTTCACTCAGGTGCTCTGGGGCCCCAAGGAGGAACAAAGGGGGTTCCTGCAGGCACGGATGGCCCAGTTATGCTTCAGGGTGCTTCCGAGGGTCAGGGCATGGCTCTGTGGGGGCGTCCAGTCCAGGAGAGGAAGGCTGCCTGGGGAGTGTCTGGTTCTGCCCCGCCCGCAGCCCAGCTGAACTGGACAGACAGTAGGTCTTCCTTGTGAGTTTGCAGAATGAGTGAGTGAGTGAATGAATGAATGAATGAGTGGATGAGCCAGTGTGGCAGCCAACCCAACTATGAAAATCCCTCGGGGGGTGGGCGGGAGTGGGGACAATAGTGGAAGGAAAACACTCCTGATTTCTTTACCAAGAAAACAGCCTCTGGCCATGAGCCTCCAATTCTTTGAGGAAGGAAAAGGAGAAAGCTTGTCAGAGAGAGAGAAAAAAATCTTTCTCTGTTTTCCATGCAATGCAATTATGTTCCAGCTTTTCCTCCTTGTTATTCTTTTAAGCCAAATGTCTGAATAAAAGGATTATTCCCCGCGCCCCCCCAGGACTGACCGTGCCGCTGTCAGCAGGCGGGGCGCTGCTGGCGAGATTAACTGCAGCCCGTGGCTTCCGCATTGCTTCTATGAAAATAAGTGAGGTCAGCTGCCATTCAATTGTCGCAGCATATATATTTGAAAATTTAAATATTTGAATCAAAGGAAAAAGGGGGATTTGCATTTCTGCCCAACGCGAGGAGCACGTTTCGAACGCTTCACAATGGAAACGTTTCAATCGAAATGAATTGTCTCCTCGCAGGAGGATTCTGTAGAAAGGCAGCCAGTGCTTTCTCTTTTGTTTTCTTTTGCTTTTGTTTTGTGTTGTGTGTTTTTCTTTCCTCTTACCCGCTTCAATCCAGGAGGGTGTTTTCTGAAACTTGGTGACTGACTTTGGTTTCGAGGACATAAAGAAACATGGAAAAGCTCCCCAGAAACATTCACATCAGAGGCCTCTCTGGCACAAAAGCAAAATTGAATTGAACATGTGCGGGTGAAAAAATAGATACAGGGGGTGGGGGAAGTCCCAATGCCACTTAGAATGGGCTAATCAGCTGACTCCAGCTGGTCTGGACGCGGCTGTTAATGAAGGCTCCGGTGAGTGGGAGGGAGGCCCAGCGCCTCCGGCAGCCCCTGGTTCTTCAGGCAGGCCCTGATTGTCCAGGTCACCAAACCCCTCAGCCACCCAGATCCAAATGCCACTGTCCCCAATTAGCATTAGGGGCCTACAGACGTCAACTGTGCACATGGTTTTTTTGGTCTCCGCCTTGGAAAATGGTATTTTTGCGGACTCTGTACTTGCACGATGTGTCTCTAGGTGTTGGGATGATGCATCTGAGGGAAACCAGCCAGAAGGAGCCAGCTTCCTGTGCTCAGTCAGCGAAGATCTCTGAGCCAGCGGTGCGTGGGGGTTTCCCCTGGTCTGGAGGTCTGGGGTGTGGTCTCTCTGTCTGACCTGGCTATGTGGGCCTGGACAGATGTAATCCCTCTGGATGCTGGATGTATTCCTGTCTTGGAGCTGCCATCACAAAGTGTCACAGACAGGGCTGCTGAGAGAGCAGACGTTTATCACTACCAGTCCTGGAGGCTGGAGTCCAGGATCAAGGAGTTGGCAGGGCTGGTTCTTCCTGAGGCCTCTCTCTTTGGCTTGTAGACGTCACCTTCTCCCTGTGTCCCTGCAGGGCCATGCCTCTGAGTGTGCCTGTGTCCTCATCTCCTTATAAAGACCCCAGTCCTGTTGGATTACGGCCCATACCAATGGCCTCGTTTTAACTGTTTTCTATAAAACCCTGTATTCACATATAGTCATGTGCTGAGGTGCTGGGGATGAGGGCTTCTACACATGACTTTTGGGGGACATGATTCCTCCCATAACACTGGGCTTCCAGATTGGGCGTCCTGCCCTGTGGCCCAGGATGCCTGCTGGTGAGTGACACTGTCCAGACCCCTGGGGACCTGGTTCAGCATGAGAGCCAGGTTGAGCTGTGGCACCTGCTCCTGAGCTGGGGGTAGGCATGGTGACTGAGGCTTATGACAAATATAGCCTCCAGGGCCTCCTGCATTTCAGAGAGATCTCAAGTGGCATTTGGGGACCCTGGTATTCTCCTCAAAGGATAAGCGTCTAGACACGGATGCTGTCTCACCTCCTCCTGCCCCCTCACTGAGAAACGAGGCTCCTCTGGAAGCCGGCACTATGCCAGGGTGTGGGGAGAAGGCAGGGGCACCTCCAGGGCCTGGTTCCCTGCCAGGGGCTCTCGATGCGGGGCTGCCAGCCCCACATCCATGGTGTCTACTGCCTATTTTGCTCTCTTGCTTCGGCCATGGGCTTTCCTTTCCTTTCCTTTTTTTCTCTCTTCTCTCATTCCTACTTTTTCTTCTCTTTCCCAAATCTGCCCCTGCCCCCACCCCCCCCAAAAAAATTCCTAAATCCGAATAAAAGCCCAACAGGGCTCAACAGTGAGACTCGCCCCCTAGCTCTGCAGGATGACCTGGGCCCAACCCTGACGTCTGCTCTCGCACCTGCCTCTCCGTTGCTGTGAGACCTAGGCAGGTTGGTTAACCTCTCTGAGCCTTGGCCAGCCTGCCCAGTGGCAGACACAATGCTGAAGTGTCTCTTGGGCAGAGTGAGAAGGAGCTAATGGAAATGGCTGAAAAAACACTCTAGGCATTTAAAAAATGTCACGTAATTGCAAAATAATAACGATAACAACAATATACTTTGGAATTTTGCTGGAACTGAGAGCAGGCCTGAGTGGAATTTGGCACTGAGTGGGTCTGGCCTGGCTTCCATCCAAGGGGGTTTAGTTACTGAGGCACCCCCAGGACTCCATTCTGAGGCAGCCCCTCTCGTAAGATGGTCCTGTCAGTGGACTCTGGCATGGGCTGTGGCTGGGGTCCTTCATTGGCTGGGGCCAGTTCCAGGCGTTATTGCGACAGCCCCCTGTCACAGGGCTGGCAAGCCAATGGGGCTTTTTATTTCTTTTGATTCCCAAATGAAAATAGCCATATATTTCCCTTGCTTGTAGAAATAGCAGCATATGCTCATTGTAAAAAAAAAAAAAAAAAAAAAAAAAGGAAACAATAAGGGAATGTATAAAAAGACAGTAAAAACTCCCCCAGATAGATGCTGCTATCCTGAGATAAGCGCAGATGGCACTTTGGGGCTCTATACCATTTTACAACTATGGAACTCACAGTTACTTTTTACGTCCAAAGTACATATTTTATTTTAATTAAAAAATATTTTTTGAGATAGGATCTCATTCTGTCACCCATGTTGGAGTGCAGTGGCATGATCATGGCTCACTGTACTTTCGAACTCCTGGGCTCAAGCAATCCCCCCGTCTCAGCCTCCCGAGTGGCTGAGACCATAGGTGTGTGCCACCACACCCAGCTAATCTTTAAAAAATACTTTTTTAATAGAGACAGGGTCTCCCTGTGTTGTCCAGGCTGGTCTCCAGTTCTTGGGCTCAAGTGATCCTCCTGCCTCGGCCTCTCAAAGTGCTAGGATTATAGACATCTGGCCTAAAAATATATTTTTAATAGAGACAGGGTCTTGCTATGTTATCCAGTATGGACTCGAACTCCTAGGCTCAAGAGATTCTCTCACCTCTGCCTCTGGAGTAGCTGGGACTACAGGTGTGCACCATTGTGCCCAGCTCAAAGTATCTATTTTAAAATATTAGAATATCTATCTATTTGTATACACACACACATACATATACTGTTTTAATTGAAAGTATTTAACCATAACAAACTGTTTAAGAAACCCGTAATCTGAGTGTGACAAACAAAGTAACAGTTTGGCAGAGAGTTGAGTACAAGCAGCTGGTGACAGTACTAAGGCGGGAGAAGGCGGCTGCGTCTTTTAAATGTGTTAGGGAAAGGCCCCAGGTTACAGGATTGGGAAGGCACTGTTGTTGAGAAGTGGCTGAGGGAATATGAGGACAGTTCAAATGCTCTGGGTTTAACATCGAGTGTGGGGTAATGTGGTGATTGTAGCAGTGGGTCCACACGGCACCTTGGGGCACAGGGAGGGTTTGGGGCCAGAGGGCAGCTGGGCTGCACTGGCTTCCCCAGAGGAAGATGGAGGCCTCTGGTTAATGAAGCAACCACAAGGGGTTAGGACCAAGAGATGTTTGTCTCAAATGGGTGTAACCATCCTATTTGAACTGTTTCCTGGAAAGAAATGACAGGGGGATTCTGACGGGGCACCTGTTATTTTATTGATAGGAAATGGTTTCCATCCCGTGACCATGGAAATTTCCATGGTGCATCCTGGCCATGCATATTCTATGAGCCAGCTACCCCCAGCCCACGGCATGTCACTGTGCTGGCACCCACGAGGCAGTGCCCTGCAGAATGGGTGACAAGGATGGCTGAGCCCTCCGGCCTCGGCCTGGTTGTGCAGTCTGGACTTGAACCCCTGGCGTTCAAGCAGTCCTCCCAGCATAGGCCTTCAGTACCAGCAGAGGTGTGGGCCAGCCCCTGAGCTTCACCCTGAGGGGAAGGTGGATGGGACTCCTTTCAAGAGCCAGGTGAGGGAGGTGTGGCACAGGGCAAAAGTTGAGGCTCCCGGGTGTCCAGGGAAGAGCAGCCTCTGAGGGGCCTGAGGGCACTCAGAGGAGGAATGGGTGGAGAAGAGCTGGCAGCCAGGGTGCAGCTGTGAAGGCCACGCCAGGGCCAGGGTGCCAGAACTGGGCTGGGCTGGTGGCAGTTGGGCCATATTCACTCTGTCCGCTGACTTCAGTCTCAGCCTGCCCCAGCCCAAGGCTTCGAGGAAGGCCTGGGCTCCCGGAGGATGCCCCCTGGCGCTATGGGGCCAGAGGCCTGGGCCAGGCTCCTGCTGGGGCTGGAGATGGGAGGGGTGGGGGAGGCCGGCCCTGGCCTGCCTCATTTCTGCGCTCCGACCAGGCTGGGAATCTGTTTCTGTCATGAAAGGCGAGGGTGACCTGGCGGGTTTCTGCTCCTGGTTGGTCAGAAAGTCCGGGGATCCTTGACTCCGGTTAAAGGGGTCCCCATGTCTGCCGTCTTGCCTGGCCGCCTCCGAGAGCCTCCAGCCCAGGGCTGAGGAAGGCGTGACGCGGGTAGAGAGCGCGAGGGCCGGGCAGGGAAAGGGGTCCCGGAGCCAACCCCACTGCCCCGGCCGCCCCCGGCCCGCGCCCGCCGCCCCCACCGCGCCGCGCGTCTGTTTGGAGAAGAAAGCGGGCCAATTTGTTTTCATTCAGAATCACTTAAGATCCCATTTTGGAGAAATGAAAAGAGAGAAGCGGGCTTCCCGCGCCCGGCCCGCTGGGTGCCCGCCCGTGCCCGGCGGCTCGTCGAGTGGGGGCACAGCGGACCCCTCCCCGGCCCCGGCCCCAGCGCGCCCGGCCGCGGCTCGCGGAGGTCCGAGGCGGCCGGCACCGCGGGCCCGAAGGCGGCGAGGCCGCGCTCATCTGCATGAAGCACACACTCGCGGCCCATCTGCAAAGGCGCAATTAAACGCGGGGGTGGGGGGGCAGGGGCGCCCGAAATTAGCATTTCCGCGGCCATCTGGCGCGAGGAGCGGGCGCGGCCGGACAAAGGGCGCCGGGCGAGGGGAGAGGCGAGTGTGCCGCGGCATTGACCTGCAAATGAGGCTTTGTGCGCGCATTAAAGCTCGCCGGACCCCCGACCCCGGCCCCCGCCCCGCCCGCCAGGCCCGCGGCCCTTAGCGGTCCAGGCTCGGACTGGGCACCCAGTAGGTCTGGGGGTCGGGCCGGGCAGTGCTGCGACTGGGCAGGAGGCCGGCCGGGCCAGGACAGGCTGGGGAGCGTCGGAGCCCCCCATCCAGGCCAGGTCCTTCTGCAGCCTCCAGGAGAGTCGCTGGGACCCTGGCCCCTTGACCCCTACCCCTGCCCCCACCTGGTCCTCGCCCCTCTGGGCCGGTATTCCCCAGCCTGCTCCTGGAAAGGGTTTCTCAGGACGCAGGGGTCCTGGCTAGAATCCCTTGGGGTGGGTAAGTGGAGGGGGCGTGGACAGGTGGGGGCTGCTTGGGGGCAGTTTTGTATTGGGAGCTACTAAAAACTGGCCACCTGGACAAGTTTTTGTTTTTCCATGGTCATTAATGCCCTAAATCTTTGAAAAGGGCCATTTCACAGTGTTTTATGAGCCTTAAAAATCAGGGACTCTTTGAAAATGATTGCGGTGCAGCTTAGTGACAGCCAGATGATTAGCAAGAGCTCAGGATCAGGTCTTTCGGGGACCAAGTGTGTGGGGTGGTGGTACAGGAAATCTGGGACTCCCCAGTGGGTACAACTGAGGCTGCAGGCAGGGCCGATGGGCCGGGGGGCAGGAGGCTGGGACTGGGAGCCCTGGGGCCAGCTGGACTCTGCCAGATGTCTGGGTCACTTGTGGGCCCCTGGAAGGCCCCCTGGACTTTCTGCCACATTGCTCAGGCTCTGGGTGCCTACGAACTGTCCCCCATGCCGTTGGACTGCTCATTAGGGGTTGTGGCCCCAATTAAACTGCAGTAGCTACCCCTAGAACCCCCAAAGGCCCGGGAGGCAGTGAGGGGCATAGAGGACAGTGTGTGGCTGTCTCTGAGTCTCTGTTCTCCCAGGTGGACCAGTGGGGGTGGTGGCGATGTTGTCCAGGGTGAGGTCCAGCTGTGGTTCCCGTTCTGTCTCTCAGCACCAGCACCCAGCATAACCCTAGGGCCTGGGCCTGGGCTCCGGACCCAGCCTGAGGGTGATGAGGAGGTTTCCTGAAGGAGAAAAGCCGGAGTGGAGTCCTGAATGGAGCAGAGGGACCGCGGCCTGCCTGCAGTCTGCTAGGTGGGGCTGGAACCTGGGGTTTTGCTTGGGTGTGATGAAGGAAGAGGCTAGGGATGCAGCTAGGTGCTGGTTCCTCATAGACTGAGTCATGATTTATGAGGACCTTCAATTATATCCCCTTAGCAGGGGCCACAAAGTCTCAAATCTGCCCAGAAATCCATGCCTCGGAGCTCAGGTGAGGTCTTCTTCAGGTTTTCCTTCTGCAGTACAGATGCTGTCAGAAACAGCAAGCTACAAATGGAGAAGTCAACAACACTCTAGTGAGAATTACTCTGCCAATTAATTTTCTCAGAAATCGGGGCCTCAGGGACCAGTGTGTAGTCACGAGTCCCTTAGATGGGGGGTTCAGACAGGGTGGATGTGGGCACACAGGGATCCGTGCTAAAGCCTGGCACTGGATCCCAGGTGTGGGGACTCTAGCTCCTCCCAAGGGGCAGGGGATCTCCCATCTGTGATGTGGCTGAATGACCCATGACCTCATCTGTGGGCCACACGTGTGGTGGGGTAAAGGTCTCTGGCCTGGTAGCCATGTGAGCTGGAGAGGGTGCACTTCTCTATCTAGGCCTTGCATTTTCTCTTAGGTAAATGGGGCAGAGTAACCCCCTCCTTCCCCTACCACAAGGGTTCTGGGAGGTGTGGAGCCTGGGGTGTGGTGGCGCCTGGTACTTAGTGTTCTTTGGAAGCTGGAATGAGGTTCCTCAGGCCAGTTATGGGTGTGAGATGTCTGGAAAAGCGAAGTAGACTGGACGGTGGTGTCATCTATCTGTGCTGGGCTGGGCACCAGCACCTCGCTCTCCCAACATCTTGGGGTGTGACCATGGAGGAGATGGAAGCGCAGAGGATTTCAGAACCACTCCCGCTTCAATGCTGCCTTCAAAAGTATACCAGTGTGGGATGTGGGCAAGGAGGATTCTGGGGATGGGTGGGCTGTTGGGGGAGTAGGCACATGGGTGGGGTGGGCCCAGGGGAGCAGGCATGAACCCAGGAAGAGGGTACATACATGGGGTGGAACCCCAGGGCTTCTGAGGGACCGCAGCACGGCTGGTCTGCCTGGACAGGTGCTGGATGGGGCACTCTGCAGAGAGCAGGAGGTGGGTGAGCCCCTCTTTCGCCTCCGTCCTTCCCATCCTCCAGGACAGGGAAGCAGCCGTCAGCAGACAGTGTGAGCCCTATGCTGAGTGTGAGCATGAGCACAGCTCCCTGCACTTTGTTCTCAGGAAGTCTCAGATCCAGCCTGCATTGGCTTTCGGCAGACCCCCATTTCCTAATCCCCAAGGATTCTCCTTGTCAGTCATCCCATTTGCTATGCCCTCGAGGGCCACTGTCCGTGTGGCAGGGAGATCAGCTTCAAGATTCACACAGACAGTATCTGCGGTGGGTGCTGAGTGCCAAGGGGGAGACCCTGGGCTCTTTTGGAAAAGGAGCATCACGGAAGAGGGGCCTTTTGGCTCTGGGCTTTGGAGGATGAGTAGGAGTTTGCTAAACCCAGATGGGGAAGAGAGCCAGTTTGGTAGGTGGCATTTGGGAGGGGCTGGGACAGCTGGTGCAGGGTGTGCTGGGCCTGGAGATACCTCCTGCGCCTGGGTTTCCAGCTCTTGCTTCCTGAGCTGAGTTGGAGCCGATATCCATGCCTCCCAGCCACTGGATGCTCTTTTCAGTGTGACCAACCGGGCAGAAGAGCTGAGTGACAGGCAACTCGTGGCCTGGTCTGTGGAAGGCAGGGCTGCCTCTGAGCCTGCGGGTTGGCGCCAGAGTCCGGGCCTGAGCCTGCCACTCAGGAGGGAGCCCAGGCAGCCTAGAGGAAGTACCAGGCCCTGGGGCCCTGCTGCAGAATCGGGGTGTGCCCTGCACTGCGGAGGGCCTGGCTGTCCCTGGGGCTGATGACTGGGTGTGGGTGGGGATGGGCCCCAGTGGCCTGAGAACACTCACACTTGCTTGTCCCCTCTGTCCTTCTCTTTACACCTGGCCCATAAGCAGCCAGTCTGGCTGGAGACCTCAAGCTGGGGAACCACTGGAAGAGAAATGGTTACTTTCTGCCTGGAGAGGGGGTGTTAAGCCTCCCTGGGGCTGGGGCCTGGTCTCTTTAGGGCCTCCACGGAGCCCACGAGGCTCCCAGGTTCAGCCATCCTCCACGAGGTGCTTGGGGGATTTGGATGAAGCCAGGGTCAAAAAGCCAAAGCCTCTTCCTCCACAGCCTTTGTCCAAATGCAGAGGCCAGGGCTGGGGGTAGGGGAAGGTGATGAGGGACCAGCTATGGCTGGTGGTCTCAGGTCTTACAGGATGTTAAGGAGGGGAGGGTGGGTGGGTCTCCTGTCTTTGATGCAACTCACTCAAGGGCTGTCCTGGTGCCTTCTTGTCAACTTGCTGCCGAGGCTGCCACTTCAGCTGCCTGTCTGTGAAATGGGTCCATGTGTCCCCATGCCTTGGCCTGTCTCCTGTTCTCTACAGGCTGCTGTGCAGCCTGGGGCCTCTTCCAGGCCACTTTCTCCATATGCTCACTGAGCAGGGACCCCTGAGGCAGCGAGGCGCCAGCTTGGCTGCACCCAGCTGGCAGGTGAGTTGGTGCCCAGCCTCAGGCTCCTCATCCGTAAGATGGGGCAGCAATGCTTGGCAACTTCAGGAGACATCCCTGTTAATGCTTGGCTTGGAGGCTCCCTCGAGCCCACTCTGGGCTGCAGGAGGCCCTGGTGATGGGGCAGGGTCTCTGCCACCTTCACCATCCATCCTCGAACTTGTGGGAGCCCCAGGGTGTGGCACGTCCCAGCCCTCTGTCTGGGCAGCACTGGCTAAGTGAGGCCTGGGCTCAGGCGTGGGAGGGCCCAGGTGGGGGAGGCGGCCGCCAGGTCAGGCCAGGCCGGCTCCAGCGGAGGCTGAATGGGCACTCTGTCCTGCCACCCTCGGCTGTCATCTGCCGCTGGGATTTGGTTTCCTAGACTGGTGCGGCTGCAGGTGGATTCTGCAAGGCCCGGTGACCTCACAGCTTGGAGCCCCCGTGTCTCCTGAGCCAGGCGGTGGCCGGGGGGCGGGAGACAATGAAGCCTTTTCCTGGGGAGCAGGGGCCAGCCCGAATAGAGGAAAGCAATCTGCCTGTGCCCTGAGGCCTCTCCGGCTTGCTGGCGGCAAGAGGGGCCACTGGGGACAGCGGTGCCAGGCCTTGGCAGAGCTATCTGGAGGCTGGGCCAGCCAGGCGCCGGGTAACTGAAGCCACCTGGACACACACGGGGGCTGTGGAGCGTTTTCAGTACACAGTTCTGCCTGCTTTACCTCAAGGATGGTGGCGGGGAGCCATGGGGGAGGGAGGGAGGAGTGTGTTCGTGGCACCAGGGGGCTGGGGACTAACCCCCACCGGCCTCTCGGCTCCCTAGCGCAGCCTGGGTTCTGCTGAGCTGAGGGCAGGGGCCGGCCTTCTCTGCTGGCTCCTCTGGAGGTGCAGGTGCTGCTGGTGGTGTAGGGAGTGAAAATGTCTCCCCCACCCTTCTCATTCTTTGGCTGGGCCACGAGTTAAATTGAGCAGATTAACAGGAGGAAAAAAATAATTTTCATTATGTACATATGAGGGAAGGCCACAAAATGTGACATCCAGAGAAGGGCAGGATGATTTAAGCTTATATGTCCTCCCAGCCACAGAGAGGACTAAGGGCTGGGGCTTCTGGGATGGGGGCGGCACGAGTCGTGGGAGGGCTGGGGAGGGAGCATGAGTGACGGTGGTCTCGCATGAAAAGTCCCCTGGGACCCATGTTGCCTCTGGGCAGCCCTCAGTGGAGGAGGTGAGGGGCCTTCTGGGCCGATGCCCCTGGCGGCCTCCTCTCCTGCCCGCAGCTCCGTGTGGTCTGCAAACCAAAGCAGCACGGTCTGGGGTGGTGTTTCCCGAGCTCCTTCAGTGGTGGGGGGTGAGGGGGCTTCCTGGTGGCACAGAGCTCCGAGTTCGAAGTCTGGCAGGTGCAGTTAGTCACGAGGGCTGAGCTTCCAAGGCCTTGTTTCTGTCCCATCAGTTGGGGGCATGGTAGCATCAGGTAGGCGATGAGGGGCCCCGGCTGGTACACCACAGACACTTGTCCTTGAAGCCCTCCGTGGGGTGACCCTCCTCATCCCAGGACCAGGGAAGGGGTGAGGCCAGGGCTAGGGGCGCACAAAGCCCTCTTACTGGGAGTGTTCCCAGCTTTCATTGGTTCGTTTGTTCCACCCATAGCCCCCAACCTGGGTGTGCCCACCTGGCTGTCTGCCCCAGAACAGTGGTCGCAGCCAATGGAGTCAGAGGAGCGGCCGGGCCTGGGAGCCTGAGAGGAGGCAACTTCTGAGCCCGGACTGTTGGCCACGCACCTGCTCGATGGGGCCGGGAGCAGCTCTGGGAGGGTGATTTTGGCTCTTGGGGGTGCATGTGGGGTGGCTGGGTGTGAGTTTGCATCTCAGTCCAACCCAGAATGGGTGAATTTGCATTTGCATAGGGAGGCTGGATACGGTTAGGTCACGGTCGCCTGAGAAACTCTTTGCAGAAGGTCAGGAGAACAGGAAGGTCTTCACAGATGGGCTCCATAGCATCTGATGGGTGAGGACAGCTGGCTGCAGAACAATTGGGATCGCAGGCCACTGCTGTGTGGTTTCAGAGCCCTTAGCACTTGCAGGTTAACCACCCAGGTGGGAGAGGTGTGTGGCTGTGGCGGGGGTGAATGGCCCTGCTTTGTTCAGCCTGTGACTGCAGGACATTTGGGAACACACAATAAGAAGGTTTTGTGTCTATACCTTGAAAAAATGCCCAACGTGGCCTGGAGCCGTGGCTCATACCTGCAGTGCTTTGGAAGGCCGAGGTGGGAGGATCACTTGAGCCCAAGAGTTTGAGACCAGCCTGGGCAACACAGCAAGACTCTGTCTCTACAAGAAAATAAACAAAATTAGTCAGGCGTGGTGGTGTGCACCTGTAGTCCCCACTTCTTGGGAGGCTGAGGTGGGAGGATTACTTGAGCCTAGGATCCGAGGCTGCAGTGAGCTGTGATCAGGCCACTGTACTCCAGCCTGGGCAACAGAGTGAGACCCTGTCTCTAAAAAAAAAAAAGTCCAAGGCAGATGATGCGGGGCATCTCGGGGATTCTGAAGGAGCCCAACAGGACCACTGAGGACTGTGGGCTTGCGATGTCACCGTGGAACATTGTGGAAGCACCTACCACATGTGCTGAGTTGCCTGACTCACAGCCCATCCCAACCATGTGAGGTAGTATGTGGTCTCAGCCTGTTTGATGGATGAGAAACCAAGGCAAAGCATGGTCAGGTACCAGGCCCAAGTGCCAGGGAAATTCAGGCTCTGGATCCTGTGGCTCTTCTATGCCTCAGTTTCCCTTTCTGTAAGCGGTGGTTCTCAGCAGCTGTGTTGATGGTTTGGAGATGCCGCCGAAGCCTCCTCCTAAAGCGGCGAGATGAGACATTTCCCTTGTAGACCCCCTCCGAGGTGGTGCCTGCTCCCTGACCTGGGCAGTGTGGGTTCGCCCCAGGAATGAGGTGGAGGCCCAGAGAGGAGACAGGCTTGGCTGGGGTCAAAAATGGAGTTACAGGCGGAGTGAGAGCCCACAGGCCCCCATGCTGCAGGGCCACCCAGTCAGGTGGAAAACCCACGAGAAGTGTCTGCCCCTCTTCTCCTCTCCAGAGTCCTTTGACGTGATCTTGTGGACCGAGAGGGGGTTTGATTAAGACCCTTTGAAATTGCTTAATGGACTTCACCACCATCCTGACAACCCCTCTTTAGAAGCCTTTCTCGAGCAGCCTCCTGCCCACCCCCAGGATGGGCCCTTTTCCTGGGCAATGCTGTGGTCCAGCTCCCTGGGCCTCTGCTGGGGTCTCTGGGGTCGGCCCAGGCCGGGCCCATCAACACTCAGGGTCTGCACATTTCCACCCCCAAGTGCCTTGGGGGTCTCCACCCTGGGGCTGTGGCCTCTCCCAGCTGGAGCCTCCTCTTCCAGAGCCTGGCCAGTCCACTTCTAGCCCATTGCTCCCATTGTCCCTAGTAGAGATGCTTCTGGCCTGGCCTTCCTGGGGTGGCTGGGGGTATAGCTGGGGTGAGTGCTCTCTGTGTGCCCACATGAAGGCCCCTCCCACAGATCCTCTGGCCCCTCTGGGTGTTTGGGGGGGCTTCTGACACCAGCGGCCTCCTGGCCTTGCTATGGGGCCACACTTCCCCATGGCACCTTGGCCACTTGTGACCTCTCTCGCTGTTCTGGGAGAACTGGATGGCATTTGGGGCCCTTCCCCCTCTGGTCACCTGTGCTGAGTCAGGCTCTGCCTGGCAGAAGTGTCCTGTGGGTGGATTTGCTGCGGAGACCTCTGTCTCAGGAACTGTTTGTGTGTTAAAGCTACAGGTTGCTGGGCTGAAGAGGACATCAGTACATGGTGCTCCCTGAGTGCAGCGAGCTCTGTCATTGCTGCTTGGTCTTGCATTTGCGGCAGCTTTTGCAATACCTTCCACTGAATGTCCTGGGGTCAGCCCTGTGGAGCTGGGGTTGCACTCAGTTACTGAAACTCAGAGAGGCCTGGCTCCTGCCCCAGGGGACCCGAGAGAGGGGGTGAGCCTGCCCCAGGGCACCTGAGAGAGGGGCTGAGCCAGGTTGTGAATGGGGGGATCCCTGGCTTCCGACTTCAGCTCTTCCTTAATCCCCACTGCCTTCCGCCACACACACAATGGAGGCAGTTCTTGTGTTTAGGTGCGTGTGTGTAGGTATGTAGGTGTGTAAGGGTGTAGAGGTGTGTGTAGGTGTGTGTAGTGGTGTAGGTGTGTGTGTACGAGTGTAGGTGTGTAGGTGTGAGTGGGTGCAGGTGTGTGTGTATTGCCTGTGCAGGTTTGTAGATGTGTGTGTAGGTATGTGTGTAGGTGTGTGTGGGGTGTAGGTGTGTAGGCATGTGTGGGTGTGTGTAAGTGTGTGTACAGGTTTGTACGTGTGTAGGTATGTGTGTAGGTGTATGTGTGTGCAGGTGTGTGTAGGTGTGAGTCAGGGTTGGCCAGGGGAGGGATGTGGCTAAGAAACAACCAAAAGTCATTCAGTGGGATTTGTTGAATCACATTTGTGGTCAGGCTGTAACAGAGTTTCTTGAGGATCCACCTGGGAAGTTGGGGATTTTCTGTGTGGCAGGTGCAACAGCAGCCTTCTTGGAGCCAGTTGATGTGTTCCGAAGGCCCACCTGTATCAGGCAGGCACAGTGCTTTGTGGCTTCTTGGCCTGTGTGGGCCAGCAGAGGAGCTGTGCTCAGACCACCCTGGAATTTTGAGCATCTCTTCCTCAGATCTGGCCTTTCCAGTCCAAGGTCCGGCAAAGCCAGCTCTTGCTTTCAGCCAGTTAGTTCCTTCCTGCCCTCTGGCTTCCTGGCTGAGCTACCGACTTCTCTGCTATCGGAAGTCCCATTTCTTCTCTGAGGCTTTTCCAATGCAAAGTCCCACAAACAGGTGCAGCACTGGCCCAGCCTTCCCCTTGCCTTGGTCTCCCTGTCTGTACCAGGCTGGGGGCTTCACGAGCTCTGAGGCCTTTTTGCTCTGGGGTCTCTCCCCTCAGCGTGAGTCTTCTCTATCCTTGGGCACCTGTTAACTCTCGCCGTGGGTTTGCCACTGCCACTGGCTTCCCAGGGCGCAGGCCCAGGAGGGAGACGAAGCTGTGAGCCTGGTTCCCAGAGCCTGCACCTCCTGCCCTGAGGCTGCTCAGCTGTGTTGCCACAGAAAGACCACATGCGTCCTGCAGGCTGGAAAGGAGCACGTCATGGGGAATGTTGTGGAGGGGCTGGCCGTGGGGAGAGGAGAAGGTGGGGGGTTTCCAGGGTTGGGGTCATGCAGGTGGGGATCACTGTGCCCAAGTGACAAGCCTGGACTCCGTCTTGACACCCCCACCCCTGCGTCTTAGGGCTACTCCCAGGAAGTGGAAGGAGCTGTGTGTTTGAGGTCCCAGAAGGCACCGGGATGGACTCTGTCCACTGAGTCATCCATGGCCACCTCTGGGCCTGGCTTGTGTCTTCTTGGGCCTAGGGCTTGCTGCCTGGACATGTGAAACCCAAGCCTGGGGATAGGTGGGGGGCGGGGCTGGGCTTGGCTCTTGGAATTAAGGGCAGCCTCATCCCCTCTGGGAGCCATGGGTGAGGGTCTAGAAGGAAGAGGAGGGGAGGGGGCCCGAGCATCCCCTGGAGTCCAGCAGGGCTGCCCTGGGCTAGGCTGTCTATCTCCTCTACCCTCTGCCTCACTCAGGTGCCTTGAGTTGTGGGGGCTGCAGGGGAGGGGAGTTGCAGGAGGCCTGGTACCTCGCAGGGGTGCTGAAGAGGAGGGCCAGGAGGTCATAGCAGGACCTACTGAGGGAGAAGGATGTTGAGGTCAGAGCGGATGCCCCACCTCCTATTACACAGCCAATGCCTGGGTGGGCACAGGCGGGTGCCCTGGCCTCTAAGCCTTGGGATGGGGGTGGCAGCCCCCAGCCCTCCTGCACTGCCTGACTGAGGGCCCTCTAGGCTTCCTCACCAAGGCTCCACAGTGGAGTTGGGAAGGGCCGGGGTGGGACCTCTCAGCTTTTAGGGGGCCCTGGCTCTGGCTGTCTACACTCAGAGGCCAGTGGAAACTGAAGTTCTGTTTGGCTCTGGCTGCCCCAAGCGTACTCCAGGCCTGGCTGCCTGGGACCCTGGCTGACCTGGGTGGGGACAGGAAAGGTGAAGGGTGCTGAGACACAGGACACAGGCCTGATCTCCCAACTAGCTGGCCCTCCAGGGCCACAAGAATAGGGCCAGAGGCAAGAGAAGGGTTGGTGCCGTTGGGGGCCGAGAATGGTGAGGCTGAGACATGCTTAAGATCCCCAAGGAGGCCGGGCGCAGCCTCCTTGTAATCCCAGCACTTTGGGAGGCCGAGGCGGGCGGATCACGAGGTCAGGAGATTGAGACCGTCTTGGCTAACACGGTGAAACCCCATCTCTACTAAAAATACAAAAAAAAAAAAAAATTAGCCAGGCATGGTGGCAGGCGCCTGTAGTCCCAGCTACTTGGGAAGCTGAGGCGGGAGAATGGCGGGAACCCGGGAGGCGGAGCTTGCAGTGAGCTGAGATCACGCCACTGCACTCCAGCCTGGGAGACAGAGCGAGACTCCGTCTCAAAAACAAAAACAAAAACAAACAAACAAACAAAAATCCCCAAGGAGCCCCTGGGTCCTGGGTCCTAGAGCCCAGAGGGCTGTACCGGGAGGAGGCAGGGGTGCTGGGGGGAGCAGGCTTTGGCACAGCTCAGATGGGCACTCCAAATGAAGGACCTGATACAGTTGAGAAAGTGGGGTCCCCATCCCTGCAGGTGACTCAGCAGATCACCTGGAGATGGGGGTGCTGCGTGTGGCAGCCCCAGGAGCCCTGGCTCTTGTCTGCCTTCCTGCTCCTTCCCCCAGCTGTCCGGCTGCCCCAGATCAAAACACCTGGCCTGATCCCCTCCTTCAGGGCACAGGGTGTGGACCCCTCTCCTATCCATTGGAGGGACGCCTGGTGATGCCCTGCTTGGGTCCTGGTACCTCTGCTGCATGTGCAATGCTGGGCAGCCTCCTTCCAAATTTTCGTTTTATTCCTTAATTTAACTGGCACTTCCTGAGCACCCAGCTGGGGCCAGGCCTGTACTAGGCACTGCCAGCCCCAGCCCCTTTTTGGGGCCCAAAAGGCCCAGCACAGCCCCTCCCCCAGTGGTGGGCCTGACTCCTGACCACCACGCTGGTGGGGGACTGCCTGCCAAGATGGTGCTCAAAGGACGTCCTGAGTAGGGAGGGGGGCTGGACATCAACTACAGGGTGAGGATGGAGAAGCCGGGCTCATGGCAGGGGATGCCCAGGGTGAGTGGCAGGGCTGCAGCCTGTGGGGCCTCATAGGCCCACTTGGCAGTGGGGAGTCACAGTCGGCTTGAAAGCAGGCTGGGGAGCTGCCAGCTTGGGTTTGGACAGCTCTCCCTGGCACCGAGGGGCAGGGAGCTTGGTGGGGTGAGGCTAGAGGCAGGAGGGACCTCGGAAAGGAGCTCCAAGGGGACAGGCAGGAGTGCAGCAAGGAGGCAGAGCCCAGTATCACCCACCCAGGTGGTTTGTCTGGCTTCCTTTATTAAGCACCTACTGTGTGGCTGGCCTAGGCCCAGAGCTCACGTCTCACCTCCATCAAGCCCCTGCCTCCTATGCCCCTTCCAAGGGGGCACTTTTACTGCTCGCCATTTCACAGACAGGGCTGTGGTGGGAGCTGAGGGGCTGCAGGTCGGCCACGCCCTTGCCTCCTCCTCTTCCTGGTCCCCCGGCCCAAAGACGGAGAACCTCAGGCTTGGCCAATGCCAGCCCTGGAGACTGGCTTCCCCAGGGCCACGCCCAGCACCCTGAGAGGCCATCTGAGGGCAGGCGATGGAGGAGGGGAGCCTGGCAGAGGAGGTGGGTGCCCCGGGAAGCAGGAGCAGCCCCTCCCCCAGCCACCCCCAGCAGATGCTCTTGGCACCCATTGGACCCCGAGGACCTCAATAAGGGAGCCCAATTTGGAGACAAAGCCGGTTCTGCGGACAAACACTCACGGCTATCCTCAGCCAGAGCAGCCAGGCAGCCGCGGTGAGGCCACAAAGGGCCCGAAGAAAGGGGCCGCGGGAGGGGCCATGAATGGGCCGGGGCTGCACATGCCACCGTTGCCCGGGCGACGGCCCTCTCGCAGAGAGGTCTGCCGGGCCATTGTCCGGGGCCCGCAGGACGTGCCACACACCAGATGGTCGTGTGCTGTCTAGGTCACTTATCGGGGGACAGAGTGAAGGAATGTGGCCGGCATGGCGGGCCGAGGCGCCATCTGTTCCCTAAGTCCGTGGGCACCGGCGGGCATTGAGCACCCGGCCGGCCGGGCCCAGCCTCCGCCGCGGCTTTAATTAGCTAATTCCATAATTGGGCTTTATTTCAGGTAAATTGCATTTCACACCCGAGAAGGCTGCAATGGCCCGTCCAGGAGTGGAGTCCTCGGGCACTTTGTGCACAGTCCATAATACGGACAACAAGGGCTGGGTGCCGGGGCCGCGCCCGGCCCAGATGGGCGGCCCCATGGAGCTCCCTGTGGGCCGGGGGCCTGGGGTGGGCGGCCGGGGCTGGGGGGCCCGGGCGCTGTGGAGGGCCCTGCTTTCCGGCCAGCATCTCCGGGTTTCCACAAATATTTACCCAACAAGGAAACAACAGTTCCTGCCTTTCAGTAACTGCTGCACTGGCTCCTCCCGGGTGGGTGCAGACCGGGGAAGCCTGGGAGGCCCTGTGCTGCCCCTCCACCTCGTCCATTCCGGTCAGTGCTGGCTAGGCCAGATGCCAAGACCCATGGATTGGGGGCACAGGCCCAGCGGGCTTGGCACCAGGTGGGACGTAGGGCCTTTCCCTCTGACAAGGGCTTCCACCTCTACTCCACACAGAAACCTGGGGCCCCTGTCCCTGCCACCTGCTGCTGGCCGCCTGCTGCCTCCAGTGGACTCAGGACAGCCCCATCCTTGAGATCTCAGATGCCCCAAGCCCTGGTAGCCTGAGACTTCGGGGTGGGCTCTGGAAAGAGGACAGAAGGGGGCTGCAGTCTTGAAGGATTGAGAAATGGTCCAATAGCTGAGGTGTGGGCACAGCAGATGCACCTGCCCCGACTGAGTGTGTCTGTGCCAAGAGTGAGGCACTCTTTCCACCCCAGGAGAGGAGGGCCTCACAGTAAGCTGTGGGCACAGGGTCAGGGCAAGCAGGGTGGTGGCCCCTCTGTCCCACTCAGAGAACTGGACAGGCTTAGGGAGCATCATGTTACCAATGGGGAAACAGAGGCCTGGAGGAGGACAGGGGTGAGCATAAGGGAGCCTCAGGGGCCCCAGGCCTTCCTTGCACCACACCCCATCCAGAGTCTAGCCCTTGGCATCCTGGGGAGTGGGCCTGGGTGGGGCCTGCTCCCAGAGTGGAGCATGTGGGTCCTTGGCCAAGGGCCACCCTGGCCTGGAAGGGGCAGACAGAGAGGCCCAGACAGAGCCCACCTGCCCCAGGGGCATAGAGTCTGCTGGAAGACAGGGAGTGACCACACTGTGACTGCACTCCATGGCCAGGGCCAGCCCAGGGCCCAGATCAGGAGCAACATCGCTGAGCTGGAGCCTTTGATGGCATCTTGCAGCCCCTCTGAACTCTTTGAACCCTGACCTCAGTACACGGACAGAGCGTCCCTATTCCACGGCCACCTGGGCACTGCTTCCAGGGGAACTGCAGGGGTCCTGTCCGTGGGTGAGGCTCTCCTGGGGAGGAAGCTACCCAGAGGCCCGCAGGCATTGGCAGGAGCTGGCCAGGGATGTGGAGGCCAAGCCCCAGTTTGTCCCAGAGACCCCATGGATGCCCCAGGAAGCAAGGTGAGAGCAGTGCCCAGCCCAGCCTGTGATTCTCCACGTTTATTAGGAAAAGCTTGCACAATTAAGAATCAAAATCACACCGTGAAACTCATTAAAACACAGATCCAAATCACCACAAATTATTGATTTCTATACGACGTAATGCCCAAAAGGAACCCCTGTCCTGTGTAGGAACCGTGACTTCTCTGCAGCTCAGCAGCTGGCGAGGGGAGGTGGCAGTCCCCTTCTGTGTGTTTGGCTGACTGCTGGGACTGGGAGAGGGGTTGGAGGCGGGAGTCCCACGCAGAGCGGGCTTGGGGGCAGGGAGCAGGGCTCCTCTCCAGCTAGGAAGAGCTGGCAGGCTAACCCAGGGAAGTGGGCGTTCCCCCCACTCAACCACGTGCCCTGGGGAAATGGTGAGACTGTTTCTCCTGCTGGTAGCTGGGGGCCCAGGAGCAGTCTCCACAGTCTTCCGCCCATGGGGTCAGCATTTCCTGAGAGGGAGGGAGCCAGCCACAGGCCCTCCAAATGGGCTCCTGGGCTTTTATTGCCGGCGGCCCTATAGTCAGTGTGGGCTGGTCCTGCCCTGCCTGTGCCTGGCAGGGTCCTGGATTTGAGGCTGGGGTCCAGAGGTTGCTCTGTCTCCCCTCAGGAAGCCCCCTGGGCCAAGCAGGGTGGGCCTGCACTCAGCCTGTGCTACTTCCTGGCCATACACGGGCCAGGCCCGGTACCCTGCCACTGGGTCCCAACCACCATGCCAGTGATGTCAACATCACCATGTGGGGGCCCAGGGCGCTAGGGGTAACAACTCAGACCTGAGACGGGTTCCCCACACCCAGCCAACTTCTGGTACCCACCGACCAGGAAGAGGTGGCCTTGCTGAGCCCCCAGGCTCAGGCTGTGCCGGACAGCATGGTCCACGGGGTATTGGGGCCGCCGAGAGCAGGGCTCTTCTCTCTGGGCCTTTCAGGAGGTGGCCACCTTCAGAGAGGGCCAGGTGGGGCCGCCCTTGGCCTCCCCTCTGAGGCCCACCCCCCAGCCCCAACCCCCCATCAGGACCCCTCGTCGGGGCCCCTCCTGGGCACGGTCAGCTGCTCGTAGGTGGGCAGGGCGTTGCTGGGCAGGAAGAGCTCAGGGTTAACGGAGCCGCCACTGCCGCAGGGCTGGGTGACGTGGACCCCGCCCTCTCTGGGGGGGCCACCGCTGCCGGGGGGGCTGCCACCGTGCAAAGAGAGCAGCTGGTGAAGCATGTCGGTGATGAGTGCCAGCCTCTGGTCCAGCTGCGTCACCTGTGGGGACAAAGGCAGACAAGAGAGTCAGTGGTGGGAAGCAGCCAGGTGTGTAGACAGCCTCAGGGGCCGGGGAAGGGAAGGTGCCAACCATCTCTGCAAGTGTGTGCTGTATGCAGGCGGCACGCACGTGTGCACCCTATGTCTGCAAGACCCTCGGTCATGCCCGTGTGTGTGCAAGGAATGTGCATGTGTGCCCATTGGAGTCCATCCCATGCGTGCTGGGAGTCCCTGTGTGTGTCCACAGGCATGTAGGCTCAGGGTCAGGAGCTCTCCTCTCCTCCTCCTCTGCTCCCCAGGCTGGCTGGCCTTCTGTGCCACATCCCCACATGGCAGGGTCTGCACCAGGGACCCGGACCTGGAATATTTGGGTTTGCGGCAGCCTTTGGCTTCTTGAGGCCAGGCTTGGGGACCTTTGGGTTAAGGGTCAAGAAAGGCTGGGGGCTGTGTCTACTCCGTTTGGAGGAGAACTGGACAGAGGGCAGAGTTCAGCAAGGCTGGCTCATGGGCAGGGCCTGGAGTGATTGAGGAGGCAGAGGCCTTGGGCCTTGCCTGGGTGTGCAGGGGATGCCCCTGCTGGGCCACCACCAGAAGGGGCTTACAGGGGCACAGGGGGCTTGTGCCTCTGCGATGCTTTCTGCAATGGGGTAGGGGTGGGGTTTTTTGTCATCCCCCAGGAACCACCATGCCCTTTCTTTAACCTGGCAGGGACAGCACCATTTTCCCAGACACCATCTGCACCCACATTCTGTGGTCAAAGCAGTGCCCCAGAGCATGCCCTCTGGCTAGCCATGTGGCCTCCACCTTCTCAGGGGCTGGTTCTGCAGTGAGCTATGTGCCAGGGTGGCTGCCCTGCAAAGCTGGCAGGGAGGTCAAGGCAGGACAGAACCCGAGATGCACCCGGCGCAGAGAGTAGGTGCTCAGAGGCCTCGCAGGGCTGCAGAGTCAGCAGAGAAGCCAGGTGGTCTGAGAGCTCCTTGGAAGGACAGCACCGCTGGGGAATGAGGCTGGAGCCCAGCCCTGGGTGGGAAGTGGCCCTCCAGCCTTGATGGGGAGACTGGAAGGCCCTGGCCGGCAGGCCGGCACCCTCAGAGCAGGTGCTGGGTAGAGCAGGGCCAACCCCAAGGGCAGACTAAGGCAGGTGAGGGAGTCCAGGTTGGGGATCCCTCTCCCTAGGAGGGTGGACCTGGGGGCCCCAGCATGAGGGAGGGTTTGGGGAGGGCGTACAGCTCTGTTGGTGGCCACAGGAGACAGGGGTGGTCCTTCAGCCTGCGGTGTTCTTGCAGGAGAGCCCCTCAGCGTACTCTGTGGAGAATGAAGTAGGCCCTTCCCCACCGTGGGTACCTGGAAGCCTGGAAAGACCTAGAAGTGGTGCGGGAGGGGCAACCAGATTAGCACCGGACAAGGGCTGAACAGCAGAGCTGCTTCAGGGAAACATGTGGCTCCAGAGAAAGGCACCAAGATGACTCAGCCACAACAATGACAGCCACTGGCCCTAAGGACAGGCAGCAGGCGGGAGCTGGCCTGGTCCACCTGGCCGTGCACTTGAGGTGTCTGCACCCTAGCTGCTCTGGGCAGGCCTTGTCCCTCATGCGCCCGGCCCCACTGCTGATCCAACTGGATAGGCTTGGGGCAAGGTGTGGGCCAGGGCTGGGTTCTGTGCGGGTGAGACCACCCCAGGGAAGATGCTGCTGGGTGACGTGGGCACAAGCCCCGAGATGGCCAGAGAGGGAGCAAGCAGTTTGCCAGAGTCCAGGTGGGCCCAGGCCAGCTTCAAAGGCTGGGTGCTATGGTCGTCACCCACAGCACCTACCATGGAGGCTGAGCATGGTAAGGAAGAAGTGGCCAACAGGGTGCTGTGAGAGGCTGAGATGAGAGGGGGGCGCCTGCCTGAGTGGGGTCGAGCGTCTGTCTAGAGGGCTAGCCGACCTGTCTAGAGGGCTAGCTGGGCAACCTCCACGTGGGAGGTGGGACTGTGCCCTGCCCAGAGCAGGAGTCCAGGGGACCCACTCCCAGTCCTGGGTGGTGGGGGCTGCACTGTGGAGGCTCCCGGCTCCCCTGTGGTTCTGCCTTGCAGGTATGGGGTGAGTCTGAGACCCACCTGTCCTGAGCACAAGGGCAGGTGTACGTCCAAGGTCTGACGGTCCAGGCCAGAGGGAGCCCCATCTTTTATTTTTCCCAGATAAACCAGATGTGAAGCCTGGATTGTGGAGGAACGGGGTGCAGGGCTTCTGTGGTTTGCCAGGGGCAGGGGCCCAAGGCCATCCACCGGGGCCCCTCACACCCAAGGACCTGCCAGCACTTCAGGGCTCTGCAAAGCCACTTGGGGACCAGCCACAGAGGTCCACACCCCATCCCACAGATGTAGACACTGAGGCCCAGGAAAAGAGGGTCAGGGTCACCGGCTGAGAGTGCTATGTCTCCCATCCTGTCCCCACAGCTCCCACCCCAAGGCTCCATCTCGAGACCGTGGAGCTGCCACGGGGGAGGACATAGTGTCAGGCAGGGAGCTGGCGACAGCGGAAGGCAGGATGGGGCAGGGCCTCTGGGAGGGGGACCGGCCTGAGGTCTTGTTCTTGTTCACCCACACCCTGACCCCTGTGTCTCCTGCTGCCGGCAGGACCAGCCCTCTCAGTCCCACGACCTGCTCGTGCCTGGCGGGAGGCACGGGAGGTTGCTCAGCCTTCAGGGTGCACATGAGGAAACTGAGGCCCAGAGACCTACGAGAGCATAGCAGATCAAAGGTGCAGCCAGCCTGGGTCTTTGAGGGCAAAGCCCAGGTTTGTGTCCTAGGACCCACCTCGGCTCCCTGAGTCCTGCATGCTGGTAGCGTTGGACGAGGCTTGCTCTGCATGGCTTACTGTCACTAACTGTGCAGGCCCCCGCTTGGGTATCAATTGGTTTGGCATTAATTAAAGCACCAAATACATCACAGATGAACATTTGTGGTTTCATAAATTTTCACTTTACGGCACTTGAACATCTGTCCAAGTCCCACATGTGCTAATGGGCGTGGAGGCCTTCATAGGGGATTCTTGGGACAGAAGGAGACAGTGGGTGTCAGGGCCACAGGCAGGGTGTGCAGGCTGAGGGTGTGGCTGGTGCCAGCGCTCAGTCCTGAGCCACCTTGGTGACAGCTCCTCCCGGCAGGGAGCCTCGGCACTGTGTAGAGAGGCACTCAGCCACCTTTGGGGTAGGGAGGCAGCCACAGGGCCGAGCTTGTCTCTGACTGACACTGAAGGGCTCCCGGAAGCTGCCCGGGCCAGCATCAGCCCATGCCTGGCTCTGGCTGATCCCAAGCTCACCTCAACTGCTGCCTGTGCCAACTGGGGCTTTGAGGGACTGGCTGGGGTCTTTGGCCCCAGAGACATGCTCTCATCATCCCAGCTGCTAGTGACAGAGGTCCCAGGGGTGGGCCAGGATGTGGGCTGGATGCCCAGGGCAGGTCCACAGTCTGATGCATCCTGATGCTGCCCCTTTTGTGGGAAGGGCCCAGGCCTGGGCTACAGGTGGCTCCTCTGCAGCCCCAGAGACTTAGCTCTGACTCAAGCACTTGTCACAGCCTGCGTCCCTGAAGGCTCCCACCCCACCACTCTGCAGGCAGGGTGCCTTCATCTTGCTGGCATGTTTGGTTTTGGTGGCGATGGAGGAGCCTGAGAAGCACCTCACATGGCTGAGGCCATACCCCACCCACAGGGGGATGCATCCGGGCAGGTGCCATCGGGGAGCTGAAGGCAGTGCATGCTCCAGGCACTGGGGCCGGTTCCCCAAGAACTGCTGGGACAGATCAATTTTGGGGATCTCGGCCCCCGCCATTATTTGCAATTTGATAGTGATTAAAAGGCAAGGCAGACAAAAGCTGCTTTGTGCCCAGCCTGCACTCACCAAATTAATAACCATAAGAGACCTATGCAGCCCTCGGAAGAGAAAAAAGCAATTAGAATAACAGCTAGTTAGAGAGCCCCGGGCGGCCGGCGATCAAACCCAAGGCAACGGGGATTCCTGTTTGATGTGGTTATGAATTTGTTTTCAAAAGAAAATCCTGAAAAAGAGTCTTTCAAGGGAAAGTTTTGCAGAACCTGCCCGGCCTTGATCCCCGCCTAGGACCGCCAAAGGCCCTGGCCTCATGGATGCCAGACTGGACAGGGACAGGCGGGAAAGGCCGGGCACACCTGCTGCTCCCAGGGTGGGGGTCCTGTGCTCTGCCAGGGCTGCAGCTCCCCAGGAGGCAGCAAAGTCACTGCTCCCTCTAGCATTCTCGTTGGGCAGTGTCAAGACCAGGCAGGGTCTCCCCGGGGCCCTCTGTGGGGTCACAGGGCAAAGGTCACCTTGGCCTTCCTCCTGTCTGCCCTGAGGAACCAATAGTTAGTAAGCCACTCTCAAGGCGGTACCTAGAACGCTTAATACTAGGCTCCGAGCAATCGGATGCCAGCCCCGGCTCCCGTGTGGAGCCGGGCACAAGCGGCAATAGGTCACAGCCCGTGGTAAGGTCACAGTTCATGGCAGGGCACGACGTGATTGTGTTTGACTTTGCTTTAGTGCTTCAGTTCTTGGACAAAAGTCGCCCGTGTTTCTCACTGCTGAGGTTTTACTGCCAGGCCCTCGGGCAGCTGCGCTGCTGGAGCTTGCTGTGCTGTGGCCAGTGGGAGACGGCCTCAGAACCTGCCACACCGCTGCAGGGCCCTGGGCACGCAGGCTGGCTGGGACACGGCACCTCCTCACGGGAGTATGCAGGCAGGCATGTGTGTGCCGTAGCGGGTCTGGGGTCAGACTGCCTCTGCCACTTCCTGGCTGGGTGACCTTGGGCAAGTCACTTTTGCTTCTCTGAACCTCAGTTTCCCTGCCTATAAAACGTGGCAGCTGTAGCACCTTCCCCAGGAGGATGCTGCGGGGATCAAGCAGACTGAGGCATGAAGACACCAGGGACAGAGCGTGGTGCTCAGTGCATGGCGAGCCACCCAATGACCACGATCGTTAGGGATTCCTTGAGTGCACATACAATCGCAGATGTGTGCCTGTGACCTGAGGCCAAAGGAGCATTGCTGTGCACATGGGAGGCATGCTAGGTGAGCCGGCACATGTGTACCTCATACGCACCTGTGGCTGTATGAGAGTGTGGGACACTGTGCAAGAACGCAGGAACCACCCTGCCTGTGATCTTGCACAATTCCCTTCACTTTCCATTAGGTTGTTCTCTGAGTTGCCCAAGGGTTGGAGTGCACCTGCCTGCACTCCCAGGCCTTGTGTGTGCTACAGAGGTGAGAACCCCCTGCAAACCATCACAGGAGTTGGGGGTGCTGCTGGGACAAAGCTGCATGGAGAGCAAGCAGCAAGTCCCATGGCACGGGTGCTTGGGCAGGTACCAGGTGTCCTCTCCTAATGGGGAGACAGATGGCACTGAGTCTGGGACCCACGGTCACACACATACCAGCTGCTCCACCTGTCCCCCAGAGCCCTCCACCTGGGCAGTGTCCAGGCTGGGTGTGAGTCTTGGCCCAGAGAGTCGAGTGTTGTGGCAGCCCCTGTGCTCAGGCTCGGGACTGGCGCCTGCGGTGGGGCTGAATTGGCAGGCACTGAGGTGAGTGTGGCCCCTCAGAGGCTGCAGACCAAAGCGTCATCCTTGCTGCTGTCCCTGATGTCTCACTGTTGTCTGCTGAGCAGCCAGAGGAAGCTCTGCTGCGGCTGGGGACCCACACTGTTCACGGTCAGTTATATCCTCAGCGGGTCCTCGGCACAGCACAATCACGTGGCGGGGGCCTGGTCAGCACCACCCCAACACCCTTCCTGGGTCTGCTGCTGCCTGGCCGGCCCTCACTGACCACCCCCCAGGAGTGGGGTTGCCTCCCTCTGAGAGAGGGCCAGGATGGTGAAAGACCCTTCCCGCTGCTGCTGACATCCACTTTTGCCAGCCTCTGCCCACCGACGGATGCTTGGCCCCCCAAGGGTCTCAGGGGCGCCATGTCCCTGGCTGACCGCTGTGGGGGATGCCTCGGGATCATCACCACATGACTCTGGTTCCCTTCCTGGGACCTGGGTTAGGATGTCTCCGTCAGCTATTTGCTCTCTCCAGGGGCTCCAAGGCATGCAGGCCACCAGCCCCGCAGCTCAGTGTGTCCCAGCAGGAGCTCAGATGCCTCCCAAGCCGGCCCGAATCCTGTATCCACAGGGCACAACCAACTACCCAGGGTCCCTGGTGTGTGCCTGGTGTCTGCGGCTCTCTGATCTGGAGCATGTGCTCTGAGCCTGCCCCCCACGCCCCTTGCCCAGGCTTGCGGAATCTTCTGCCTGAGCCGTCATAACCACCTCGCCATGTGGCTATGCCCCCAACCTGTCCCCAACTTGCTCCAGGCAACAGCCAGGCTGAGCCTTCCCTCCCAGCCTGGGCCAAATCCTCCTGCAGAATTCCCACTGGATTGGGAGTAAAATCCAGTCTCCTTCTGCAGTGCCCCCAGGGGTGTCTCCTCCACTGGCCCCTCTCCAGCACTTAGCACGTCCATCTCAATTGGGCCCTGGGGCCTTTGCACCCACTGTTCCCTCTGCCTGGAACACTGTCCTCTGTTGCTTTGTATAACCTTAGCTCAAAATCCTGGGTGGCCTCCTCATCTCGTCTCTCCCTGTGTTCCTCGAAGCCTTCACCACTCCCTGAAATGTCCTCGTTTATCGATCTCCTTGCTTGGTGTTTTGCCACCAGCTGGAGGCCCAGCTCTAGGCCGGACAGTCACCGTCTTAACCCCAGACAATCTTCCAGAGCCTGGAGCCTAGAAGGTGCCCAGTAAACACATGGACGGTAGAGTTAGTGCTGCAGAAATGTTTGTTGAATTAGTAAGTGAGGCCCTGGCCAATTTCCTGGGGCCCCAAGGATGGAGTGAGGGGGCAGAAGCCCCTCAAACCCACTCCCTTCCAGGGTGGGTGCTGGGCAGAGAAGCTGAGGCTGGGACTGGGCCTTTTCACGTTCATTGATTTGTAAGGACTCTGTATGTTAAGAAAGATGTCAAGTACACATCACACATGTTTTTCCCTAGTGTGCTATTTGTCTCGTGTATGGGTTTATGGCATTTATTATTTTTTTGTTTTGCCACACAGAGGTCTTACTTATGGTTTCACTTTTTCACGTGGTCAAAGCCATCCATCTTTTCGTTTATGCCTTCTCATCCTGTGCATGCTTGGAAGGGCCTCCTCCATTCCAACACCAAAATCTTTTTTCCTAATACTTTTTTGATTTGTGTTTTACCCTTAAATCTTTGAATCGCATGGGATTGATTCTGACCTACAGACTTAACTTTGGCGGGTTATCCTGTTGATACCCCACCACTTATGGCATGATCTACCTTTTCCCCACTGGATTCGAATGTTCTTTTTGTATATCACTGACCCTGAACAACACAAGTTTGAACGGTGCGGGTCCACTTCTATGCGGATTTTCTTCCTCCTCCATCACCCCAGACAGTAAGAGCCACCCCTCCCTGCCCCCCCAGCTAACTCAACATGAAGATGATGAGGATGAAGACTTTTACAATGATCTGCTTACGCTGAATGAATATCTTTTCTCTTCCTTATGGTTGTCTTAATAACATTTTTCTCTAGCTGACTTTATTGGAATACATGAAGCATACAAAATATGTGTTAATTGATTGTTTATATTATTGGTAGGGCCTCCAGTCCACAGGAAGCTGTTAGTGAAGTTTCTGGGGAGTCAAAAGTTATACATGGGTTTCTGACGGGGCAGTTTGGGGGTCGGTGCCCCAACCCCGCGTTGTTCAAGGGTCGACGGCACAAAGTTCCTGCACGTCCTCATGTACTTTGGTGTCTATGCAGAACTGCCCTAGTGATCGCTCTTGTACATGCTTTGATACCGGGGGCGAGGGCCCTGCTGTCTGGAGGTGAAAGACAACAGGCTCATTCTGCTGTCCAGTTGGGGAGTGGCGAGGGGAGCTGGAACCCGCCCTGTCCCAGGTGACCTCATAACCTCCCCTCTTTTCCCCCTGGTCGGAGAGGGCTCGCTCCTCTGCTAAGAACCCGGAGAAGGCCTCTTCTTTGTACTCGGAGCAAACAACAAAGTCCGTACCATGGCTGTGGAGGCTGAGGGATTCCAGCCCCTGATGCCTCCCCTCCCCCAGCTGGCTCCAGCCACCAGAGCCTCCCCTCTCTTCCTCTCGGCCTGGACGCCTTCCTAGATTCTCCCTCAGCTCAGCCCTCACCTCGTCATAGCCCTCAGGGGTCTACGTGTGCTGTGTCTGCTGACACGAGCCGGTGCCACATGGCCCCATGCTCCTGGACATTTAGCCACCTCCCTCCCTCTCTGCATCTGGGTTGGGGCTGACATTTATGCCAGAGCCAGACCTGTCACGTCCACAATCTCACAGCCCTGCAGAGGCTGCTCTGTGCGGACATTCATGTCAACTTCAGGGTGGGGACAGAGGTCTTGGAGGGAGTCAGTGGCAGAGCCAGGGAGGCCCACGTGGCACATCACTCCCTGGGTAGCACTGGAGCCCCTTTGCCCTCCTCCCTTGGAAGGGGCCTGGGCAGGGGGGCCCAGGTGCACCCAGATGCCAGGGAGCTGCCTTACTGCCAGCCAGGTGGGAGGGGGTGGGGAAGCCCCAGGCTGGGCTGGGGTCTCGAGCCTCCCCAAGGGCTGGCCCATCCCTAGCTTGGCCTCAGGAACGTCCTGCTGGCAGACGCCAGGTGGGGGCGGCTCTGCCCAAGAGCCTGGGTCAGCTGCCCACCTGCCCACCTAGGTGGGGCTGGTCCCACCGGCCGCTGTTTGGGGGCCAGGCGGGCTGGAATGCAGGGCAGGCTGGAGGCCCAGGAGCCGTGTTTGTGCTGGCGGCACGCACAGGCCCCACCTGCATTTGATTCTCTGCCGCTGCCTCCTGAGCTGCCCCCTCTGGCGAGCCCACGGAGGCCCAGAGGCCAGGGGACACCAGGCAGAACACTTTGTTCAGGGAGCCAGCGAGCACTCTGCTGCCTCAGCCAAACCCCAGCCCAGCCACGGGGGCAGGTAGGCAGGGGAAGCCAGGGCTGCCTGGCCACTCCCACGTCATTGCTCCAGGTCTGCCCACACCAGCCTTGCTGCCCCCACATCCTCCCCTACCCTGGGCCCTCAGCCACTTCCTGGGCCATCTGGAACTCCTGAGTGCACCAGCCCCTAGGACCCCAGCAATGCCCCTCGCTGTCCCCGGAAAACCACAAGCAGACCTTCGATACTTCATCTAGCCTCCCTTTCCCAGCCCAGCAGGGTGGCCCCATTCCACTGGAAGTCAGACCCCTGTCGTAGGCTCTAACCCTCAGTGGCTCTGGATAAATGCCAGAGTCCACTCCCAACCCTGTGGTCTGGCCCAGCCCCCATCCCTGGCCTCACTCTGCAGCCTGCTTCCCAGTGCCCCGGTCCCCGGCCCCCAGCCCCAAGCCTGCTTCCTTCTTTCCGAATGCTGTTTCACACTCCTCCAGGAGCCTGACCGGCATGGGGATAGTTGTGCACCTGTCCCCCCACCTCACCAGTGGATGTGAGCCATGTGAGATCAGTCTGGCTTCCTTCCGTCCCCCACCTCTGCCTGCCCAGTCCCTACTGGTGGTGTTTGCTTCTTAGAAGTAGATTCCCTTCCTGAAACTGCCCTTGGCATGCAGCAGATATACCCCAAATATTCCTGAACGTGGGCCGGAACATTTCTGGGCTGGCTCCCTCTGTCTGTTGCCACCATTTTTCTCTAAGATGAAGGCCTCTGAGGCCCGTGACCCCTTCTCCTTCCTGCAGACAGAGAAAGCACCTGCTGATCTCCCACACAACGTCAACTCACTAGGTGAGGACCCTTGAGGCTTCCCCGCTGTTCTCGAGATACAGACTTGGTGCCAGCCTCAGCTAAGGGTCCCTTGCCTTGGGCCCCTGTGGTCCCCTGGACACTGCCCTTCTTGCCCCAGAGCCAGTTTCCTCTGGTTCCCACTTCAGAACCCTCATATGGGCTGGCCCTGCCTCCTGGAGCACCCACCCCTCTCCTTAGCCTCCAGGCCCTTCTCATTCTCCAGGCCCCAGGTGAGGGTCTCCTTGGTGAGGCCCCCTCCCTTCTCCCTCCTGGTTTGGCTGTGGTCACTTCCCCTGCTTTCCATCCCCCACCTCTGTCTGCCCGGTCCCTGCTGGTGGTGTTTGCTTCTTAGAGGCCGTCTCCCCGAGGGCAGGGCACTGCACAGTTCAATGGCCTCTTGCTCGCTGGGAGACCTGGGCCCTGGTCACCTTTCGAGCAGGGAGGGGCTGGTGAGTCTGTTCTGTGGCACAGTGCAGCCTGGGGGCTCAGGCCGGGGCGTGTCTGGGAACAGAGACTGTGAGTGCAGGCCAGGCTCTCCTGGGCCCCAGGCCACTCCCTGGGCCTGAAGGGAGGGGCTCAGGGGAAGGATGAGGCCCCTGGTCCCCAGCTCCCTGGGCAGCACCGAGAGGCCTCTGGCCACCTCTGTCCCCCAGCATTGGCCACGCCCACAGCCTGCTGTGTTCTCTCCACCCAGGCCTCTCCCAGGGCGTTCTTGGCTGTCCCTGCTGGCTCAAGACTGTGTCTTCTTTCTGTACACTCGAGACACTGCCCAGGGTGCTCCCAAACATGCACACTATGTGAGCCTCTTCCTCAGCCCCACGTGCCCCACCTTGCCCATCCCCAGGAGAGGGCCGCCATGCCCCGTGCCCCCAGCCCGCGGGCTCTCTGCTGCTGGGGTGCTCGTCCTCCTGAACCCTTTCTGTGAACGCTTCACACGTTTGCTTCAAAACTACTCTGTGTACAGGTTTTTCATGACATAAGTACTCTATGAAGACATTCTCCCGCCAAATAAAGACATTTCAAGACACATCCCTGTCTCACCTGCCCCATTTCCCTCTAGGGCCCCTGCCTACCAGGTAACCAGCTTAGGGATCTGATGTTTCTCCTTCCAGCAACTTTACTATGCAGCTCGTGCCTGATTCTGCCTGGTCAGCAACGCTTAGCATGAGTGAGGCGAGGCGTGATGTGACACCATGTGGCTCTCCACTGCTTGTTTCCATGCGACACGCTTGTGGAGGCTGCACGTAGAATCACGTGGACAGTTCGCTCCTGGGACGGCTGTGCAGCCCTCCTTTCTGTGGGGATTGCTGACATCATCACCCAGTCCCTGCTGGTGGGCGTGGAGGCTGAGGGCTCCACAGGCCAAGTCTTTGTGCCTACATGTGCTGGTGTTTGGGGGGAGGGAGCCCCTCTTCTGGGGAGCTTGGTGGCGGCAGCCAGGCCATGCTCTCCCACCTCCTCCCCTTGGAGTGCAGTCTGGCCTCACCCTCCAACTCCTGGGTGAAAGCTTCTGCCTCCTGGCTGAAATGTCACCATGCCTCCCCACAGACAGACAGACAGATGGGCCTCCCTGCACCTGCTCTGTGGGTGTGGGGTTTCCTGCTCAGCACAGTTTCCAGACTCGTCTCCCTGCTTTCTCCAAGCCACCCGCCTTGAATCTGGGGTGCTCTACCCGACCCATCCCCTCATTTCTAAAGATTTGAGCCACTGGTCCTGTCCCTTTCCCTCAGAAATGCCTTTGTGACAGTTGGCTGCTTTCAACTCTTCCACCCTCTGCCTCTTGGTCTTGTCTTTACCTCCTGCTAAAGGTCCTGACCCCCACCCCCGCCATGCCATGGGGCACCCCATGGTGGTCCCTCCTTGGGAGCAGCTCTGTCCCTTTCCCGTGGCCTTTGCCCTACCTCCTACGACGTCGACTCCCACCTGTCCCTGATCCCCCAGGCCCGATCACCCTGTCACTGCCCTGTCGTCTGCTTACCCCATGCCGTGCTCTGCTGACCCAGGTCTTGCTGTCTCCCAACAGCCCCACAAGACTTCCCGTCGCTCCCGGACACTGCAGGCTAAGCCCTCTGCTCCACCGCCTCCATGAGGAAGGCTGTTCCTCTGCGAGCCCCAGGCCACCCCTTCCCTCCTGTAAGTAATTACTTATGTCCCTTTCCAGGGTCCTCCCAGCACCCTTTCTAAAGACGCCCCTGCCCCAGCACGCCACAGGCTCCTGCTCCACTTTCCTCTCAGGCCCTCATCGCTCTGGTGCTATCTTTGTTTTCTGTCTCTGCCATGGCAGGGGGTCAGCTCCTTGGGAGTGGGGCTTCTGCCCTTGCTGTACCAGTGCCTAGCACACAGTAGGTGCTCAATAAAAACTTGCAGGATGAGCTGCATGAAGAATTGTCACCAGAGGCCAGAAATGTCTATAGCTCTGATGGTAGGCCGAGGGGCTTGGCCTGCACATATGCACGTGTGTGTGTGTGTGTGTGTACACATGTGTGAGTTGGGGTTTATATGCAGGTGTCCACAGGAGACATGCTGGGTTCTGTGCTGGGTGTGAGGAATATGGGAGCAGAACCCCAGGGAGGTGGCAGAGACTTGGGGGCCAAAGGGCTGGGGTGCAGGGGGGCAACAGCCGAGTGCCACTGGCCACCCCAGCCCCAGGGAGCCCTGCCCACCCTCCGGGTGCCTGGATGTCCATCCTCACTGCTATTCCCACCTCAGGCCAGGCCCGGAGACAGAGGCCCCATGACTCAGCCAGGGCCGGTTTGCAGCTGCAGCTGACCCAGACGGGCGGGCAGCCCCCAGCCCCTGGGCCTGCACCCAGGACAGGGCCGCCCTCCCTCCCTCCCCCGCTTCTGGCTCCCGCTCCTAGGACAGGATTCCCTGAATTCAGCTCCCCTGAGGCTGGGGCCAGGTTGGAGGCCAGGCCTGGGGGCTCTGGGCTGGGGTCCCAGATGGGGGCTGGGCGGCCAGGCTTGGAATCTGGAATCCAGCCCCATTCCTGGCATCTGCAGGAGCCTCGTGGAGAGGGAGACTTGGGATGGACTTCAACCAGCCACGGCTGGATTCTTGCCCCAGAACCTGCGTTTCTGGGGCAGCCAAATTATCCTTCCCACTTCTGGGCCCAGTCTGTCCCTGCCTAGCATTTGAGGCCCAGATGGGGCTTGGGGGCATCTCCCCAACTCAGAGACATAAGGATACCCTTCCAAGCTCGTTCCTTCACCTGGCAGGGCCCTGACCCCCACACCCTTCCCCTGTCCTTTCTCCATCTGACATCAAGCGCCTCCCTGCCTCTCCTCGCACAGTCTCTGAGATGGGGAACTCAGTACCTCACAGGTGGGCCCAGCTCTGGTGCTCTCTGTGTTGGGGGAGCTGGAGCGGCCCCCAGAAGACCTTGGAGACAGGCCCTCAGAGGCAGGACCAGAGGCTGGCAGTGGACGCTGTGCCTGGAGGCCTCGAGGGTGAGGTGTGATGATGAGGCCCAGGCTGCAGGGCTCTTTCTGGCTCTCCAGCTCCGGAGAACAAGGGACTTCCTCCTGCTCTGCCTGGGCTTTGCCCACCTTCCCCAGCCAGTGCATGCTCAGCCCCAGCACTGCACCTGGGCGCCCTCCATGATCTGCTCCCCCTGGACACATGGCCCGAGGGGCATACTACCATGCCACACGCCATGCCATGCACCTTGCCACTCCACATGCGACACAACCCAGCCCCAGCCCCAGCCATGCCATGTGCCACACCATGCCACCACCCCAGCATGCACACAGCCATGCCAGGCACAGCAGGCGCTAAGCTCATCCTGTACGAACACAGCGGTGTGTGTGTAGGGGGACCCAAGCCTCTGCCCATGTCCTCCTGGGAGCCAGCCCCTGGCTGTACTCCTTGTGGCTAAGTGGGGTGCTGCTGCCCCCCAGCCCCTGCTGACAGTCTGGGAAGGGGGTGAGGACATTGGGGAGCAGGGTGGGCGGGCAGGAATTTGCTGGGGCTCCTGGCCAGGCCCCGAGCACTCCAGCCCCATCTGGACATATTTGGCAAGCCCTGCTCCCCTCCGCTCCTCAGCCTGTCAGAATGGCCCCTGGCGCTGGCGCTGGACACTCTGGCCTTCCGCCAGCTGCCTGGCCCACCTTCCCCACCGCTGTCTTGGTCCCACCTCGGGGCATGCGCCCCAGTTCCTGCTGCTGGGCCCAGTGGACCGCACAGTCACAGCCAGGTACAAACATGGGACTTGGTGTTTTGTCACCTCTCTGAACCTCCATTTTGCTTCTGCAAGACAGGGACTGCAGATGGAGTGAAGGGGGGAAGCCTGCCCACTCCAGGAACCCAGCCTCTCCCCTCCCAGTGACACGGTTGCTGGTAGGGCAGCAGCGGGGGTGCTCAGTGACTCCTGCCCTTGAGGCGGGCTCCCAGGTCCACGTGCCTGGGGTCGACTTGGGGCCTGACAGCTGCACCCAGGTGCCCACCCTAAGGCTGAGACCCCCCACATCTATGCAGTCTTCACAGAGGTCCCAAGGGGCTCTGGGTTCCTACTTAAGGAGAAGCTTGGAGAGGGGTGGGGCATGTGGGCAGGTGCGGGGAGGACTTGGCTCCAGGGCACTGGCCCGGCTTGGCTGCTCTTGCCCCACTACTCTGCCGTTGTCTCCAAAAGTCCATAGGCCCCCCGTCCCTCAGGGAAGCAAGAAGGGGCTATGTCCTCTGCCCTGCTGCATGGGCCCCTTCTGTGCAGGGGCTTCCACAGGGCCTCTGCTAATTGCCCAGGCTTCAGAGGCACATAGGTACCCCTGCCCAGCATGTTCTCCCACATCCACAGCCTCCTAGCTGTGGGATAGCTGTGGACGATGCTGCCAACCTCTTGTCCCCTGGTCTGGTGGGCAGTCGCTGGGCACCAGCCTGCCCTGAGCAGGGAACAGCAGCTGCATTGCCCATGTCTGTCTCCCACTGGGAGGAGGCTAGTGTCCAGGTCACTCTGGGGGAGAGGGGAGGGACCAGGTCAAAGTGGGAAAACGGAGTGAAGCCCCCTGAGCTGAGCATGTCTTCTGCCCCATGGAGCCCTGGCTAGGCCCTGTGGACCACGGCGGTGGCAGCCACCTTCCCCGCTCACTACAGCTGTGACCTGGGGCAGCCACAGCCAGATCATGGTCTCCTCCTGCCTTGGGGAGCATCAGCTCCAGCCTTGCCTTTCACCCCATAGCTGGGTCGCTCAGTGATGCCATCAGCAACCTTCTCCACACAGGCCCTACCGGGAGCTACAGAGGGAACATGCTCCGGGGAGGCGGGCAGACCCGAGGAGGGCTTCCTGCTGCAATTGTGGTGCCCCAGGCAGCGGGGCTGTCGGTGCTTTGCCTGCACTGGCTCTCCTGACCCTGCCAAGGCCCTGGGCATGGGCAAGGACTGCGTCCCATCTCCCCAATCTTGCAGCAAGGGACGGTGAGTTGTGGAGTCGCAGAGCCCATCTGAGTGAGCAGCTTGTGGGCATCCTGGTTCCTCTCACTCCCCGTGACCCTGTGCAGTTGGAGCTCTGAGGGCCCCAACTCCCAGGAGGGGACACAGGCACCCTGTCCTAGTCTCCCAGTCCAGAAGCCCCCACCCTCCCAGGCCCTACACAGGCATCTGGGCCTTCAAGTCCCTCATCTAGTTCAGCCCTCTGGTACCTCCATTCGCAGGGCCAGGTCCAAGGACTCTCTAACGCTGCCCATCTGCTAAGATGCCAGGCAACCCCCACTGTGCCCGAGGGGCCAGGCCTTCCCTAGGGGGTGTTGGGAGAGGGCAGGGTGGGGGCTGGGCTGGTGTGTGTCCTGGGGACAATGACGCTATCACTTGTCAGGAAAGCTGGGGGTGGTCTAGGCAGTTGTCCCAGGTCCTAAACTCCAGGCCCAGCTGTCTACCTGCAGGGCTGCCTGGAGGTGGACGTCTGCCTGGGCCTCAGGCCACCCCACTGGTGCAGAGGCTCCTAGTACATGGGCCGGGCCTCCTTTCCAGTTTCCTACCAGGGGCTTCTCCAGCTCAGGCCACTACAAGACCATGTGCCAGGGGCTGAGTCAGGCATATCCCACGGGCCCTGGTGAGACTCATGAGACTCAGAGAATTGAAATCACTGGGGGTCATGGAGTGGTCACTTCCTCGCTGTACCTGGCCTTCCAGGGCTCTGGTTGGGGAGGGAGGAGGGGGCAACGGAGAGGGGCAGAGGAGGGTAGCCGGGAGAGGAGGGGAGGGCAGTGGGGAGAAGGGTGCTCGAGGACAGAGGGGAGCAGTGGTGGGTAAGGGGAAAGGGGAGGAGGGGCAATGTGGAAGGAAGGAGGGGAGAGAGGAGTGGAGGGGACACTGTGGTTGTGGTCATCCAGGACATCAAGAGAAAACAGACTGAAGTCTACAGAAGGATCAGGAATAGATCTGGGCCTAAGGGTGGCTGTTCAGGGTGGAGAGTACCAGAGGGACCCAGAGACCTGGAGAGCCACTTGTGTCTGCACAGTCAGGGAGGGCTTCCTGGAGGGAGAAGCACCTTGGACAGCCCCACAGTGTTCCAGGCCTACAAGGCATTCACCCGTCATCTCCTCTGTTCATGGGTTATTTCCAGCCGCCACTGATCCAAGCACCCCCTGATGGTGTAGGGCGGGCCGGGCCACACACTTGTTCTCATGGCCCAACTGTGGGCATGGGCACCCATCACGTCTGCTGAGGTGCCTCCTCAGGCACGTCCTGCCCTGCACCCGATGGCTGTCCCTGTAGCAGCTGCTGATGGTCACAGAGCACCTGTCATTCTGAGAACATCCCATTCACAGCCATACTGGGAAGCAGGCAGGGCTGCCCTCTGCATGCCAGAGGCCAGGAAATGGGGCACAGAGAGCACGGGCAGCTTCCCTCAGGGGGGCCATTGGATGGGTGCTGGGGTGGGGCTAGCACCCAGGCCAGTTGCCTCTCATCATCACCACTTCCCTGTCCTGCCTTGACAAGACCTGCATGGGGTCTCCCAAGGGTACCCTTGCAGTCCCAAAGAATCCCTGGTCAGCTCCTAACCCTGCATTTTCCTGACAGGAAAGCTGAGGTCTAGAGAGGGCTAGGCCAGCCTTTGCTGGGTTACCTGATGATGGGGAGAGGGGAAGGCCCAGGTGTGTGGCTCTGTGGCCAGGGTGCTGGAGGGCACACACATGGGGTGCCCTTGGGAGGCCAGAGGTCTGAGGGCCACAGAGATGTGGGGGTTCCTGGGAAGGCCCACAATGCTCGGAAGGTGAGTGGAAGGGTGGGAAGGTCTCCACCCAGGAAGGAGGCCCTGGGCTGGCCCCCAGCCTGCCTGGCCCGGGCTGACCCTGTGAGTTGATGAGAGATTCAGGCCCCATCCTGCAGCTCCCAGCCCGCCCTTCCTGCTCCCGGGGCTGGAGGAAGAGGTTCTTGGGACACTGGGGCTGGGGTGTGGGGACACATGCTGACTAGACTGGGTGTGGTTTGCAGGCCGTTGGGAGGACCTAGGTCCTTTAACAGGGGACTTAACAGGGACTTAGATCCCAGTCCCTTGGAGACCGTCTAAGGTATCATTCAGGTCACAGCTCTGGGAGGCCTGCCCAGGGAAGAGCCCAGATCCCTCTGTCAACCCTTGCTAAAGGTGGGGAGGGGGCAACCACCAGTGAGTCCTCTTTTCTCACTGGCCTCATTCTGCAGAGCCCCAGCCCCAGCTAGTCAGAGGGCTCCTGTGTAGCGCCCAGCCAGTCCTGAGCCTGTGCCCATGGTGTAAAGGGTCCGCTGGTCTTTCCCCTTCACCACACACCTGCTGTTCCCAGCCAGGGTGGCATGTCCTCACCTTCTCCTCTCAGAGCTCCTTGGCCAATCTCTTCCTTCTCTCTCTTTCTCTCTCCTCCCTCCTCCTTCCTCCTCATCCTCTTCCTCTCCCCCTCCCCACCAGGGTATCAGCAGAATTCCCTATTCTCATTCCCTATTCTCTGGCACATCACTGCCTTCTTAAATTTTCTTATCTTCAGTGAGAAAACCCATGAAGCCCTCCCATCTTTAAACAGCCTTCCCTGGACGCTAGATCTTCTATCTCCAATTTCTGTTCCCAGAGGCAGTCCTTCGACCCTATTGACTACCTCTTGGCTTTACCGTGGCATTTCCAAACTACACATTTACGTTGCTGTTCCTTGCAATTTTGTCACTTTAGACATTATCTAGTGACTGCCTAACACAGAAGAGGAGTGATCAAGATTTTGTTCTCATGCCCCTACCCTCCCCACTCCCTTATCTTTGCAATACAGTTAAATCAGAATTCTAGGCTAAATAAGTACTTACTGTTTGCATTTTACACAAACATTATGTAACTCTTTATGTCACTATGTAATCACTGTTTTTAGCCGTGTCCTGTGGTCTGTTATGATTACATCTTTTTGTTTTCCCTTGGGTTACAAATGGCCTTAGGTTTTGCTTGTTTTTTGCTGCATCTGTCACTAATTCATTCTTGAACTTTCTGTAAGAATTGTAAAACTTCTTTCATCCTGTTGAGAATACTGGCAATCTATTACCTTCATTATTTTTTTTTCTCCTGGGATTTCTTCCTGTAGTCCTAGCAGGACTGTTTGCACTGTGGGCATGCTGAGCAGCTGTAATGCTAGAACTTCTTTCATGCATCATGTTGAAAATTCTCTTGGCCTTTTGTTTTTGGTGTTGGAATCTCCCTGGTTCTTGAATTGTGTTTCTCTTTCTTGGTTTTTCCTCTCATTTTGCTAGAGCACGTCCTCAAGTAACTTTCTGAGAAAAGGCACGTGGTAGATAAAATTTTTGACTGTGCATGTTTGGAAATGTCTTTATTCTACTCTCATACCTGAGAGTTTGACTAGGTATAGAATTCTAGATGGGAAATCATTTTTTCCCTCAGATATTTGAAGGCATTTCTCAACTATGTGCTAGCTTTCTGAATTTCTGTTAAGAAATTGGATACCATTTTGATTTTCTGCTGTCTTGTGTGTGACCTACTTCTTCTCTCTGGAAATGTGGAGTGCCTGCTTTATTGCTGGTGTTCTGAAAACAATGGTGTGCCCCACGGGGCATTCTGGAAGTTGATGAGGGAAGTGGGGGAGGAGGTCTTCCTTTTTAGCTTGAATGCATTTACTGAATCCCTGTTGTTTTCATCATGATAGCTCCTGCCCCACCCACAGCTGCTCCTGGTGGCCTTAAGTTCAGAACCTCTCAGGCTCAGCTTTTCTGGAGACTCAACCTGTCTCTGGCTGGACTTGAGAGTCGGTAGCATCTGGCTTCGTGGGCCGGGGTGAGATCTGCCTGTCAGTGTCCTGGGCTGGGAACTGCCTCATTCTTGGTGGCTCTTCCTCCTGCAGGGCTTGGTGTCTACCCCCTCCAGTCTCCTAGGCCAGTCTCCATCTGTCTTCCTGCTTCCCAGCTTCCAAACCTTTGTCAACATATTTTTGGTCTTCTCTTTTCTCCTGACCACTTTACCCTAGTTGATTTACATGTTTCCATGTTTTCATGCCTTTACTGTCACCTTCGTGGGATTCAAAGAAGCTGAGATAGACATATGTTTAACCAGTGCTTGCACATGGCTCCGCAGCCCTGGCTTTCAGCTCCGGCACCTACTGCTCCAGTCACCAAACCTTCCAGCAGCCCTCTGACGATGCCATCTTCTGTCCTGACTTCTCAGAGTTTTCTTCTTGGGTGCTAGTCCCTGCCTGCTGAGGTCCTCCAGCTCCCAGGCGCCATGTTCCCATGGGTGCCTTTCTGCACGTGGCTGCCTCCTCCAAGTCCCCACTGTGGCCCCTTCCCGCTGGCTGCTGTGTGGTGCCGCCCAGCCTTTGTCCTGCCCTCATCCCTTTGCAGGTGGTGTCCCCTCTGTTGCTGGCCTCCCCACATCTGAGCTTTCAAGACCTCTATGTGCCTGGTGGTGCCTGGCTTGGACTCAGGGCCAACGCCACCACAGGGTTCTCGGCCCCTGACATCACCACTTTCATGTCTCAGAGGCATGAATTTGACATATCCCAAACAAAGCTCTCACTGCCTTCTGCCAGCCCCTTCCTCTTCATTTCGGAAAACAGTACCACCACGTACCTGCTACTCACGCCCTGGCCTGAGCCACTGAAGTGTACCCCCATTTCCTTCCTCAAGCACCCAACCCCTATCTGAATCCTTCTGATCTGGCCTCCAAGCCACATGTGGAATCTTCCCTCTGGCAAAACAGCCACTTGTCCCCATAGCCACTCTCCCCCACCCTTTTAAAATTTTATTTATTTATTTTTTAATCAACAGAACCCTGAATTAAGCTGGGTGTTTGCCTGCCTGGAATAGAGACTCCATCCCCAGGGGCCCTTGCAGCGATGCAGGTGTGCGTCACATTCCGGCTGGTGGACAGAAAGGGGGATGACATGGGCCACCTCTGTGTAGGGTTTTACAGGAATGGGGCCTGTCCTTCATGTCTTTTACCTCCCTCCTGCTGCTGGAATGCAGATGTGATGGTGAATGCAGAAGCAGCCACTGGGGACCACAGGACAGAAGCACTGAGTTGTGGACAGCAAAGCAAACAGAGAGAAGAGGTCTGGGGCCAGGCTGTTTCGCTAGGCACACATCAACCCTGAAACTTCTGCTACTCTGGGACCTTGCAGGTGGCAGAGTTCTTTCTTATTTGGGCTGTCCCCAGGGTCACTGTCTCAGCAGCTGCTGAACCAAGAACAACCTCCCCTCCTCCCACCTGCCCTGACTCTAGTCCCTCAGCTCCTACCTGGGGGACAACAACACGAGGTGACTGTGCCTGGCCTCCTCTCTGCAGCCCAGCCTGTTCCCCACCTGGCTTTGTGACGTCCAAGCACGTCACCTCTGAGCTTCAAGCTGAAACACTCCTGTGGCTTGCGAGTGACTGAAAATGACTCCAGACTCCTTAGAGGACTGCTCTGATGTCACCTCCTTGGAGATGTCCCCTTCCCCACCTACTTCATGGCTCGTGGGCCACCTGCCTGGCTTTCTTCCTCTCTGCCCTTGTCACTCCAGGACCAGACACCGCACGCCCAGTGGTTTATGGGCTGCTGGCCTGTGCGTCTCTCTGGTTGTGAGCATATGGGGAAGTGGTTAGTGTGTCTCCCCAGCACCTAGCTCGGCTCCAAGCACACAGTGGGATTCTGAGTGGAGGCAGGGCAGGGGCCCCAAGTTGAGGGGTACCCAGGGGAGCCCATGCCTCCCTGGCTCTCTGCAGCCCTCTCTGTTCTCCCTCTGGGAGCACAGTAGTGGGCTGGGTGTGCTGGGCCAGCCCTCTTGTGCCACAGTCAATCCAGCGCATTTCTACCCTGTGGGTGCCCAGCTGCAGGTCTGCTGGGGAGGCCTTCGGGGAAGCAGCAGCAGGAGGGGGCGGGGGAAAGTGCTCCCACACCGGCCTGGCGCACCCAGCGCCGGGTCTGCCTGAGTTTCCGTGACTGTCTGCGTGGAACCGCACGGCGGTTTCCATCAGCACTGCCAAGTGGCGGCTGCTGGGCCTGGCCGCGGGTTCTGACCCCCAGCTGGCCTGGTTACTGCCAGAAGACCCTGGGAAGCTGGGGAATACTGGAGCCCAAAGGGTTAACCTGCCCTCCCCACCCCCAACCCCGGCTCAATTTCTTCACTTTTCAAAGGCCGGGCCCTCTTTCCTTCCAAGTCACAGCTGACGTGAAATGTAGTCTTAAAATGCAGCTGACATGAAAAACAATAGCACTCCCTCAGAGAGGTTCTGCTGCGGGCTGGACAGCCCCCGCCCCCCAATAATTACTCAAGACATTGGCATGAGCCAGGCCTGGTTAGGTAACAGGCTGCTTGCTGTGGAGGCTTATAACTCACAGGCAGTTACACATAATCTCTGCAGACAACAAAATCGTTTCCAGGATGGCGGGGAGGACGAGGCCTCGGGAAGAGGGTACAGGGGCAGGAGGGGCTGAGACCATGCCGATGGGGACAGGGTCTGTGGAAGGGGCTCCCGGTGGCCCTGGGGAGGCAGCTTGTAAATGTGGGGAGGTGGTAAAGTGTCTGTGGGAAGGGGTTGCCCTGCCTCTCTCTCTACTCCAAACTCCACCCTTGCCCCAGTCGCTGGCACAGAGGCTGCACTGGTCCGGTCCGTTACTGAGCAAAGTACCGGGAGACTCATTCATACTGAAGTGTGAATGACTGACTGCTTTGGGAGAGCTGTCCCCTTGCAGCTCTGTAGAGGATAATTAATTGTCTGTTTATTGTTCATGGCCCCACTGTACTGACTTCCTCATGGGCAGGTCCACATACTTTCCCCTGTGTTCCCAGAGTCTAGTACATAGCAGACATTCAGAAAATATTTGTTGAAGACGACGACATCTAACCCAAAGAAGGAAGCGTCCAGGGTGTGATTCCAGGCACATGGGCGGGGCCCCTGGCAGCAAGGGCTGAAGGACTGGAGGGACACTGGCGAGTAGAGAGCTGGGGCGCCCCTACACCCCCCCGCCGCGTGGTGCTTGCTCTTCCAGCACCCGGGGCCCCTGGCACCTTCCCACAGGAAACGCCCATTTCCCTGGAAGGACACTGAGCTGAGCAGGCTGAGGGCTTGAAGGTCTGGGCTGCAGAAGGCCTCCCTTAGCCTCCCATTGGTCTGGGTCTGCACCCTGGCGGCTTGGCTGCAGAGCCCACCCTGACAGGAACTGGTTTCCTGGGCTATGAAGGCACACGCCCGACAGCAGGGTGGGGGAAGCCAGGCCCCAGCCCCAGTCCCGCTGCAAGGAAACGGCACCTCCCATGTTCTCTGGACTCTCTTTCCACCATGACCCTGTCTCTGCGCATGGGACAGCCTTGTCCAGGCTGAGGCCCAGCACACTGCGCCTCCTGCACCCTCCGCATGTGCAGACCAATGTCTGAGCTTGGAGCTGGCCCACAATCCCTGGCCCAGGCCCCTCTGCTGGGCAGAGCCAGCTTCCTTCCACACCCGGCCTCCCCTGTCCAAATGCCCCTGTCCTTGCCCAGTCATTCGGGCCCTAGAACTCACTGGGAACCTGCTCTGTGCCCGGCAGGGGAACTCATGTCCCTGATCGGTGTATCCTCCGGTGCCAGGGGCAGGATGGATGTGGCATGGCACTGAGACAGGCCAAGTACAGAATTTTATGGCTCTGTGGGGTGGAACCCAGGGGACGCTCCTTCCTCAAAGCTGTCCCGGGGGGCCTCTGGGACACCCAAGCTCCTGACTATCTTCTTCCCGCCACCCCCAGCCGCTGCTTCCTATACTGCAAGGCCCTGTTCACCCCTTGAGTGGCCCCATTCTCGCTCTCTCCTCTCCCTGCAATCTCTTGCCAGGCAACCTCATCCACACCCCTTCTTCAGGTACCACCTCCATGCTGCAGCCTCTGTTTTCAGCTCCAGCCTCCCTGCTGAGCCTTGCAGCCTAAACTGCCGGGCAAACACCTCCACATGGACACCTCAGAACCTGCCAGGCCCTGCATGTCCTCCTCCCTGCTCCTGTCTGGATGAATCGTTTCAGCCTCCAACATATGGCCAAGCCAGAACCTGGGGGTCTTTCCTGAAGACTCCCTCCTTCACCACCATATCCAGCTTGTCCCCAAGTCCGGGGATTGTGTCTCCAAATCCCCTATCGTATCTGTCTTCTTTCCACCCCCAGTCCTTGCCTCCCTCCTCCCAGGGCCTCTGCGTAGCCTCCTCACCCACCTCCCCTCTACCCTGGGCCCTCCACGGACAGCCTCACACTTCAGCCAGGGGGTGGCTCTTGCGGGAAGAGTTAGTTATCCGTGTGCATGCATGTGTCTGGCTGTGTTTGTGTGAATGTGTTTCGAGTGTGGATGTGTGTGACGGTGTGTGTCACGGTGTGTGTACTGTGGAAAGGGCAGGCCTGCTGTACGATGGATAATCACAAGCCTCCAGGCCTTAGTGTGCATGCCCAGCTCTACTCCTGGGAAGCCCATCACTGGTCCTCTTACCAGCCTTTGGTGACATGCTGGCCACATGGTTTCTCGACTTGTCAATCTCAGCTATTAGAATCTTCCTTCTATGAAGGAGAGGCTTGAGCTCTCACCCCACCCTCGGCTTTGTCCACCCTCTCACTGTCCAGCACAGCTTTCCCACTGTTTTCATGAAATCTATGCCCAGTGCCTGGGTTCCCCATATAGCCACGGGGTACACTGTGCTCACATCTCCTGTCTGGGTTCTTCTGCTTCTCTGCTCTCTTCTCTAACAACACCTCCCTCAGGGAGATCCTCTGCTGTTTTGGAAGCTCCATTGCAGATTTTCTTCCCAGTCCCACCTATTTTCTCTTCCTGGGCGGCCTCTTCAGGAGTAGCCTGTCCTCTGCTCCTGCCTGGGCTGCCTGGGCTGGAGGCCTCTAGCCCTGAGCCAGCTGCTGGGCTTGGACCTCCCTATTGTCTCTGTGTAGGGTCTTCTGCCTCCTTGTCATCAGTGCCTTCCTTTTCCCTGGTTTCCTCCCACGTTTTGCTGGAGTACATTCTCCAGAACCTTCTGAGAAAAGGAATAGAAAGCAAATTTTACACTTTTTTTCCTGCCGTGACTTGGAAAATTTTTATGAGTTCTTGAGTATCTGAAAATGTCTTTATTGTATCCTCACCCTTGATAGATACTTTGACTGGGTATAGAATTTTATTTTCCTTCACAATTTTGAAGGCGTCTCTCTTCATAAATTTTCTCTACTAAAGACTGATCTGTTCAGAGGCCCATGTTTGGAAAACCACCTGTTAGTTCTTTGAGAAGATTCTAGAATGTTCTCTCTATCTCTGCTGTTCCTGAAGGGCATGATGACACAGTGGCTGCTCTTTTCTGCTAGAGGTTCTTAGTGGGTCCTTTCTTTAATCTCTATCTCCTCTCATCTCCCTTTCTGGAACTTCCAGTAGCAGGATATTGGATGTCCTTGGATTGAGTCTCCATGCTTCTTGGGTGTTCTGATTTTCTATCTTTCAGGCTTCATTCCACTTTTGGGGGAGATTTACTTCCATCTTTTACTAATTTATTTTTATTTTTATTTTTGAGATGGAGTCTTGCTCTGTTGCCCAGGCTGGAGTGCAGTGGTGCGATCTCAGCTCACTGCAAGCTCTGCCTCCCGGGTTCATGCCCTTCTCCTGCCTCAGCCTCCCCAGTAGCTGGGACTACAGGCGCCCGCCACCATGCCCAGCTAATTTTTTGTATTTTTAGTAGAGATGGGGTTTTATCGTGTTAGCCAGGGTGGGCTCCATCTCCTGACCTTGTGATCTGCCTACCTCGGCCTCCCAAAGTGTGGGGATTACAGGCGTGAGCCACTGTGCCCAACCCTGATTTTTTTTTTTTTTTTTAAATTCAGCAGCATAATTGACATTTCCAACCACTCTTTCTGCTTCTCTAATTGTTTCTTTTTCACAATGTCCTATTCTGGCCTATGCCACCTTTCTGAATTTCAGATCTGACAATGGTGAGATTTGTTAATTGCTCCCTTGCCTCACATCCTTTGGGGCTCCCCCTTTTCTGAGCTGAGCCCCTGTTGAGGACTCCACCTTCCCTCCCTAACTTTCTCTTTTGGCCCATGTTCAGCCCTCTCCATCTTCTCAGACCTACGGGCCAGGCCTATTCCTTCCTGCTTTGGGGCCTTGGCCCATGGCTCTCCCACCTCTCCACTTAGTTGAACTAATTTCCACCCATCCTTTAGGGTTCAGCTCACAGGGAGCTTCCTCAGGACACCTCTGCTAATACCCTAGGCAGGCTCACAACCTATTATGTAGCCTTTAGCTCTCTTTACAGCACCTAGCACAATTCTAACTAAATACTTGCATCCTGCCAAAGTGGCCTAATACCTGTCCCATTTCCCCACCTCCACTTCCTAAGGGACATCCCTAGGAGGGTTGGGTCCAGTCCGTCTTATCCACACTATACCCCAGGGCCTGGCGCTGCACTGGTGCTTGTGTCAGCATCCTGCACGGTGGTGCAATGTTACCACAAGCATAGTGCAGCGTGTGTGCCATCTTGCAGCTCTGGAGGTCAGGAGTCGCACTGGGCTAACAAGGTGTCGGCAGGGCTGATACCTGCTGGAGGCTCTAGGGCTGATTCAGTCCTCACCTTCTCCAGTTTTCTAGAAGCTGCCTGTGTTCCTGGGTTGTGGCCCCTGCCCCATCTTCAAAGCGAGCAGCACAGAACTTTCACCCTCTCTGAGCTCTGCTTCCAGTCCCCTGTCTTCTCCACTGACTGACCCTCCTGCCTCCCTCTTAGAAGGACCCTTGTGATCACATTCGGGGCCCCCGGATAACCCAGGATCATCTCCCTATCTCTGGATCCTTCACTTAGTCACCCTGCAAAGTCCACTCTGCCATGAAGATACAGGGATAGAATGGGGACATCACTGGGGCTGTGACAGGACTGTAGTACTCACACATGCTTGCTGGGGTGGGGGCGTGCAGAGCAGGGATGTGGCTGCAGAGGAGGGCAACAGGAGTGGCTTGGAAGATGCACCCTTTAAGGAACACCTCTAGGACCAGTACATAGCAGCCAGGAAAAGGTGGGCAGGTAGGTGTCATGGGCACAGGGAAGAAGGTGAGCAGAGGGCAGGACCTCAAATGGCTGGGAGGGCTTCCAGAAGAAGGGCAGCACGCAAGGCCCATACCAAAGGCCTTGGAAGCCACTGTGAACAGTCCAGAATTACCACATGGGGAAGAGGACACTGTGGGTGACTGAGTGGCGTCAGCGGGGCTCTGTCCTCATAAGGCTTTTTGCCAGCCACTTCCCAATGGCCTCCCACCCCATCTGAGCCCATCCCTCTGGCCCTCATGGGTCTGCAGACTCCCTCAGCCAGAGAAATGATTCAGGACACATGGTAGCCCTGAGGCTCCACTTGAAACTTCTCAAGAAAGTGTGTGTGGCTGGTGTGACCCCATGGGCACCATTCTCACCACACTCCCCAACCCTTGCCAGGCCCACGGCCGCCTTCCCATCCTCTCGCTTGCAGTGCTTCTGCCCCACGCGGGGCCTCCACGCCTGGAGTCACACAGCTGAGAGGCGAGGAAGCAGGACTTACACAGAGCACCAGGCTCCGGTGCCTGCCCTCTGACACCCATGGAGCTACAGCACCAGCCAGGGGCCACTGAACACTTGAGAGATCCACCCCATCCCACAGAGACGAAAGCTTCCCACCAAGGGAGCAGAGCAGGCCGGACCCGGTCTCGGAAGACTGTTGATGTCCTCAGAGGGAGGCGAGGGCTCAGGTAGCTGCAAAAGCAAGGCAGGTTAAGGAACCCCTCGCTTAGATGGCCCTAGAAGCAGCCCCAGAGATGGCCGAGACCCAGCACCGAACAGGGGAGGGTGAGCAGCAACGGAGGTGGGGTGTAGGCACTGCCCCTTTACAGCTCAGTCAGGGAGAGGAAAGTATGGGATGAAGGAAGAGCCAGGGGATGTGGAGGACATGGCTTCCAGAAGCTTCCAGAGGTGCTCTAGCAGGAGGGAAGGGAGGTAGGAGCCAGGCAGACTCAAACCCTCAATGGAGACCATTTCCCTAGACGTAAGGAAAGGACACACATACCCAGGCTTTAAGGGTCCAGAGGACAGGGCAGGAAAAACAAATGAACAAAACCAACACATCAAGAAATCCACAATATTATTGGCCATCCTAGTGCCTTTCTCTCAGAAACTGACAAACCACAGTGGGAAAAACTAACAAACAAACAAACAACAATGTAAGTCAGGAGGTGGAGGAGTCGCAGAACTCCACTAACAAGTTTAACACAACAGAAAAGAGTCCACTGCCTCTGCACATATATAAAAAGGTCACAGAAATGACCTTATTAGGCACCAAAGGAAAACTCCATAAATTTTAAAAAGTCTGTACCTTGAAGTAAAATAGAAAATTATTAATAAAAATAGCAACAGATGGATACATCTTGAAGTTTAAAAAGTACCCTTCTAAATAACTGTTTGATTAAAGAGAAAATAAGGCAAAGAGAAAATCTTAGGATGGATTCACAGTGAGCTGATTACACTCCAAGAGTGTGGGATGCTTCCTATAGGGTATTTGGAGAAGTATTGACGGCAATTTTAGAAAATAAAAAAGATTGAAAATAAATGTGCTAAGCTTTCAACTCGAGAAGCTAGAAAAAGAACACCAAAACAAATACAAAGAAAAGAATTAACAAAGACAAAGGAAGACATTAGCAAAATAGAAAAATATTTTATGAAAAAGAATTGACCAGTATAACCAAATGCGGGTTGTTTGAAGAGCCAGTAAAATAGATAAACCTTAAGCAAGTAAAGTAACAAATAAGAATTAGGCATGAACACTACTGCTACAGAGGGAATTGAATAATTGTAAGTGATTATGATACATACTTTCATATCAATAAAATTGAAAACACAACATGATGGATAAATTTCAAGGCAAAAAAATACCAAAAGTGGCTTATGCGGTAGAAAATCCTAAGAAAAATAAACCCACTGGGGAGACAGAAATGCCAGCTACCTACCCTCCTCTAAAAGGTTCCCAGTCTAGTTTTTAGGGGTGATTTCTATAATTTCCTAAAAAAGCAGGCGACATTCATCCCATACATCCCAGAGCACTAGCCAAAAGGGGAGGTTGCTCAACTTATCTGACAAGGTAAAACCAGGCACCGTAACTGCTCAAGGAAACACAAGAAAGTTCTAGGCCCAAATCAGCAGCTGGACTTGAGTCAAGATCATATAAGGTTTACCTCAGGAATTCAAGGAAGGTTCAATGTCAGGGAGGTTCCTGGCACCCGGTGTTTGGATCCTGCTTTTCAATTGGACTTCTACTCTCATGTATGGGCTGACAGGTGTTGGGTGTCTTCCATTCCCAAATCCCCAGCTTGCCCAGGGGAGGGTGGGTTGGGCCTCATACAAGCCTTGCCCACTCCACACTTAAACTCTGGTTTGCCTTCCTCCTGCTCCTCCCTCAGCACACGGTCAGGCATAGAGCACACAATGCTCTGTCATTGTCTGTTCTCCCAGTGGGCCACAGCCCTTGGGAGGAGGGACTTTGGCTGTCTGGCCTACCACTGATGCCTGGAGCACAGGGATGCTTGGTGAATACTTATTGAATGAATGAATGAATGAATGAATGAACCAATGAACAAAGGCCAGGTGAGGGTACTCCCTAATCCTGTAGGGCAGAATCTCCCTGGAGAATGGCCAGCTGGTCTTTTCAAAGGGACTAGAGAGGCCTAGCTCCTTTCAGGCTGGAGCTGGGAGCAGGAGGTGGGTTCTGTGGGGCTGGGTAATGCTGGAGGGTGGGATGAACCACATGTGCCACTTGCCTTCCAAGAGGCATGTGGCCCACTCTCCTAGACGTGATTCTGCTGGGCCTGGGGGTAGAGGAAAGAGCAGCTAAGCTGAGCTGTCTCCTGGCAGTTGTGGAGACACCTGTTGGGGAGTGTGTGGTGGGGGCTGTGCTGGCAGCTGAGCACAGGGCTAGCCTGGGCAAGGGAAAGGGCCTGGGTCATCAGACTAGGGTAGGGGCTGGGGGCTCTGGGCAGCTGGTGCTAAGGACCCAACAGGTGGGTGGGGTTAGGGACCAGCAGCTGGGCTGGTGGGGAACAACTGGAGAGAGGGTGGGCCGCATTCCAGGGGTTTCTAGTCTCCAAGCTGTGTGTGTGTGGGGGGTGGGGGATGTAAGGCATCTGGTGGAGAAGGGACCATGGGGGGTTTCTAGGCCCCTCATCCCAGGTGGGAAAGTCCCATGATAGCTCCCATCATCTGGCTCAGACATGCCAGAGGCACCTACCCTTGCTATTCCTCTGAGGAAGACCTCTTAGCACTTTCTGAGGACCTCTGGGCCACCTTAGGATGCACACTCTGTGGGGGCCTTAGCCGCATCTGGGATGGTGGCTCCAGGAATGTGGGCTGCAGCCTGTGTACATGCTCCAGCCAGGGCTTGGTGTGTGCCTTTGCAGAAAGGGAAGCTGTGTACCCACAGATGTGGGTGACGAGGGCACAAGGACGCCATGCCTGACTCCCACACTCTTGGGTCACCTGACACTGAGGGGAAGAGCAGACAAGACCCTTTCCTAGGGCTCGGAAGGTGGGGTGTGCTCTCCCACTCTGAGGGCCAGCAGACACTGGGTTTTCATGTTGTGGAACTCAGGGTGCGGGGGCGGGGTGGCCATGTGTTTTTCAGACAATCCTGCCACTTCTTTGCCAGGATAGTGGGTTTTAGGTGTTAATGCATGTTCTTTAATGATAAAAGATAAACATATTTTGTAGATAGAGAGTTTGGGAATAGTTGGATTATACAGTTAGGTTTTTTTCACTGCAGGCCTTCTCAGGGCTTTTAAAATGCAAATGTGGAGCATTTGCACAAAGCTGATAGGTGCTGGCTGGGGAGGGGAGAGTGCCAGAGGTTTCTAACATACATGTGGCTCTGGATTCAGGGCCTCTCCTTGGAATTTAAGTTGCATCCCAAGGGGATATCATGGCTCTTTGAGTCTAATGTTTTTACCTTTGCCATGGAAGAGAGGAGGTGGGTCATGCCTGGGTGGGCCCTTGTGGGAAGGGGGCCCTGCTCAGGTCTGTGCTAATAGTCCCCAGGCCCGGGGTAGCTCTCACCACCTCTGTGATGGTCCTGAGTTAATGCCCAGGGCTCTGCCCAGTGTCACCACCTCCCTGGCCAGGGATGTCATCTGAAGCCATCATCTCAGGCACCATGAACCAAAATTGGGGAACCTGTTCTTTCACAGGGTACATGCTGCTCAGGATCTGAAATACCCCAGCAGGTCCTTCCCTGCCTGCTGGGGTGGCTGCCACAACTGGGGTCAGCTTCATCCTAAGGGTGTCAGTGTCTGCACAAGGCTGGGGGTCAGGGGACACTGGTGTGATTCTCATCCTAGGGTACAACAGGGGTTCAAGGTAGTGCTCAGAAACTGGCTGAAGCCATGGAAAGGGCCGCCGTGGGTTCTGTCCAACGTAGTTAAAAACATCTGACTGCAACCACAAAAATGCTGGCATCCGGGCCTGCTGCAAAAACATTTTCATGTCAAAGGCAAGCGCACTGGTGCTGTGAGGAGCTTGCACCATTAACCCTTGAAAGGAGCGTGTGCAGAGCTGGCCTGTGGAGCAGAACCGGGTGCAGGCTGGCGCCACAGGCCTGGGTCATGGGTCGGGCATGTGGACTAGGGTGAGGGTGGGTTCCCTCTGTCTCCTGGAGTCAGGAGTGCCACTGGGCTCTGTTGCCCTGGGACCTGCCTGTTGACCTCAAGCCCTGACATCCTCTGTGAACAGGGACCAAGGTTTTGGAGGGGACCTCCGGAGGCAGAGGGGCAGCCACTGCCCAGGGGTTGGGCTGCGGTCACAGACATGTGTTCGTGCATTTGAGGAGCCCTGAACAGGCTCCTGTGTGGAGATGGAGATGCCTGAAACGGAGCGGGTGGTGGCTCAGAGAAGGCCTCCCGAGCAGGGGACTTTGGAAGGCATGAGCTGGGAGGAGTGTTCAGTTCAGGGAGTCCAGCCAGGGCAGTGGGCCTGAGGCGGGAGTGAGCCAGAATGTTCCAGGAGCAGCAAGTGCTTTTCTCACTTAATGGAACAGCACAGTTAGCCCTTGAGTCAAAGGGTCCTATAGCCCCCTTTCTGCTGCCTCTAGCCCCGCATCATATGTGGTGTGGCTTCACCACGGAGTGGCTGTCTGCTCCCTCTGGATGACAGGCAGTCAGAGTCCAGCTTTTCACCACTCCCGGATTGTGGTGACACACAACCCAGAAGCCGTTCTCAGTCCCAGGGGTATTACTGCTCCAGGGTGGATTCTTAGAAGGAGGAGATCACTGGACCACAGGGTGAGTGTGGTCTCACTTTCAGCAGCCTGACCATTTTCACAAATGGCTCTTGAAATTCTCCCTCACTGCGCAGGAGGCCCCTCTCCCCAACATCGTCTCCAGAACTGAGCTTGACTCCACTTTTTAGTTTTGGCCAACTTGCCCTTCAAGTCTCCTTCCCATGACCTGAATCTTTATCCACTTCATTCGCCTGTTTGTCTTTTCCACACTGCAGCAGGAACTCTCTGCACTGTGGCCACTGACCCTTCAACTGCAATGCCATGGTGAGTTTTCCAGGATGGGCAGAGGCATGCGAGGTCTTGCCCCTGGCTACTGTCCTCTTCCTCAGGGACTTGCTGATCTCCCAAGCCCAGGCTGCCAGCCATCCACATTCATCTAACGGAGCCCTCACCCAGGGCTGTGTGCACACTTGGGCTCCCCAGTGCCCTGCCCGCCTGCAAGGGAACATATCCAGCTGGCTGGTCCCCCAAGTCCCCTCCACCCCAACAGGTGTGCGGTGACTCAGCGGCGCTTAATTTTTCAGCACAGGCAGCTGTTAGAGACAGCCTGGAGACCCCCTGAACAACTTGGATTGGGTGAGGGTACAGCCTCGGAGCCTGGAGCTCTGGGGAGCCTGGCAGGAAGGGCTGGGGGCAGCTCTACCCAGTGCCTCCAGGGCCCCCACTCTACTCCCCTGTCTGCTCCCACCTTCTCCTGAACAGCCTCTAGCCCCTTCCAATTGCCCCTCTGCCTGCATAGGGAGGGGACAGCCCAGGGAGGGACTGGGCCAGGCCCCTGAACTCTACTCTCAGGCATCCTGGGTGCCTCATCTTTCTTGGGCTTGGCAACTACAACAGGACACCCTGCCCCCACTCTCAAAGGCTCTGGGATGGGGCACTGGGATAGGGATCCTGAGCTGAGATCAGGCGTTTGGATCTACAGGAGGTGGGTTTCCAGGACCTCCTCTGAACCCACAGGGCCAGGAGAGCATCCCCCGAACTCAGAACCATCCTGTGGGGCCTCAGCATAGCTTCTCAGAACCTAGAGGTGCCCATGAGCTCCCTAACAAGTCCCCCACCAAAAAGCCCAGAGGTCCAGTGGGTCCCTGCTGGGGTACCCGTAAGACCTATGTGGGCTCTAGGGGGCAGTGTGGATGCTGCGGTGGCAGCCTAGACACCCCCAAGGCCCCAAGAGAATAAAGGCTGCCTAGGTTCAAGCTGTGACCTGGCCACCCCAGCCTTGGGACCCTCACTGACACAGGAAGCACCCAGCTTGGTGCTCAGCACACAGCAGGTTCCTGGATGATGGTTGCTAGGACAACTCCTGCCCACGGTCCATGAGGCCGGGATGAGGAAAGTTGGATGTGCAGAGCAGGCCTCAGATGGGCATAGTGCTGGGGCCCTCTGCACAGGTGCTTTCTCTCCAGGTCCCAGGCCAGGCTCCAGAGGCAGCTGGGCCAGGCTGACCAGGAAGCTCCAGCAGTACCCTCTGATGAGCACGGAAGAGTCCAAGACCTACCAAGACCTAGGCCTTGGTAGGACAGCAGAGTGGTCTGCCCAGCAGGCAGAGGCAGATGGAGCAGGAGGAGATGCCAGCCTCGAGGACTTGGAGGCACATGTGTTTCTAAGGGAGACACCCTTGCTTGAGGTGCTTTAGCTATTCATCCAAGCCTGCTTACTCCCTTTCCCTCCCTCCCTTCCCTCGACCTTTCTTTCTTTCCTTTTTTCCTTCCATTCATCTACCCATCCTATCCATCATCTCTCCATCTGCCCACCCACCCAGCCATCTCTTTATCCAGCCTTCCCTTCCCTCCATCTCCCCATCCATCCATTCATTCACCACTCATCTGTCCATCCACCCACCCATCTCTTCATTTCCCCATCCATCCATTCACTCACCCACCATCCTTTTATTCAGATCTCCTTCCCTCCATTCATCTATCCACCTCTTTATCCATTCATCCATCTCTTCACCCACCCACACACCCATCCATCCATCCATCCATCCATCCATCCATCCATCCATCCATCTTTTATTCAGCCCTCCTTCCCTCTATCTCTGCATTTATCCATCCACCTCTATCCATTCATACATCTACCCACCCATTCAATCATCCATTCATCCGTCCATTATCCACCCATCCCTTTATTCATCCCTCCTTCCTTCCATCTCTCCATTCATCCATCCACCTCTTTATCCATTCATCCATCTCTCCACCCACATACCCACACACCCATCCATCCATCCATCCATCCATCCATCCATCCATCCATCCATCTCTTTATTCAGCCCTCCTTCCCTCCATCTCTCTATTCATCCTTTCACCTTTTTATCTATTTGTCTATCTCTTCATCTATCCAACCATCCATCCATCAACCATCCTTCCATGCATCCCTTTCTGCAACCCTCCCTCCCTCCAGCTCTCCATCCATCTACCTATTCATCCACCACTTACTCGCACTCATTCATGCTTCCCACACCCCAGGCCTATGTGCCCGCCCTCATTCTTTCCACAAGCAGTGAGCAGCTGCCTCCTGTGTATCTTGCGGCAACGAGAAGATCAAAAGGCACTGATGACGCAGTCACTGGCCTCTGGAGTGACAGCCCACCACCAACTAAAAATAGACCAGGATCAGCCAAGATGTTGGTCCTCCCTCTGTTCCTTCTCTCATCCTTTGAGTCCCAGCCCCCTCGACAGAGGACATACTCCATGTGGCTGAATGGCTCCAGATCAAAGAGGGGATCATAGAGACAGGGACTGGAGGTGTTGTCAGGGCTTGGTGACCAGGCGTAGGGTTGAGGAAGGGGGTGAGTCATGAAGATATGGTGGGGGAGGGGCATTTGCTGCAAGCACTGATGGCAGGCGGGTTTGGGGGTGAAAAAGAGGTGCAGGTCTCCAACCCTGTGAGAGTGGGGAGCCCAGGTTCCCTGAATGGAGGTGCATGAGGACACAGGGCAGATGCTCTTGAATGAGCCCTGGGCATCAGAGGGCCTGCTGGCATCCCGAGGCCATCAGTGACCTCCACAAGCGGCTCCAGGCACCTTGGGGCTGGGCTGGAACTCCCTCCAGCTCTGCCAGCCCCAGTTTGACAGGTGGCTCAGGGTGCCAAGAGGAAGACAGCGCTCACAGTCTGTCGAGTTCTCCCTCTGTGCCAGGTTCCATTCTAGGCACAGGGTTCTCACAGGTGAGATGGTGCCGGCCAGCCCTGTCTTCTCAGAGCTTCTGTTCCAGCTGGAGAGCCAGGCCACAGCCTCCAGGCACAGGCACAGGCGGGGCAGTAATGAGGGGTTGGAGGCTGGGGCAGAGACATGAGGCCGTGAGGGGGCAGCTTTGTAGCCAGGAGAGGGCAGGTGCCAACAGCAGACCTTGGGGGGCTTGAGGGCTGGCCATGGCACAACCCCAGGGTGCCACTCACACAGGCACAGAGGCCTTGAGGCGGAAGCCCCCAGAAGGCTGGGTGGAGTCAGGAAGGGGATGTTGCAAGGGCAGGCATGGGGCCCCGGGGGCGTGGGGCCTCAGGGGCGTGGGGCCTTGGGGGCGTGGGGCCCACAGCCATGGAAGGGTGCCTGGATTGCTTCCTAGGGAAGAGGGAGGCCATGGGGGGCTTGAGCAGGCAGTGCTGTGGTCTGGTTTATGTTTTAAAGTCCCTCTGGCTGCTGCATGGAGACAGGAATGTAGGGGGAGAGAGAAAGCCGGGAGCCCCTGGGGACGGGGCTGGCCCTCCTCTCCGGGAAGGAGCTCTGCCTTCATACATACTGCTCCCGCCTCCCGGAAATGCCCTTCCGGCCCCGGCAGAGGCTGCAGTAGGAAGATCAGGGGCCACAGAGCCAGCCGGGCAGGCTGTGATGCAAATATGTCCCCCATCATTTTCAACTGGAGCCCCCGAGCCCTGCCAGGGTGGGGGAGGGAATGGAACCCTCCTCTGCATCCCAGGTCTCAGGGAGGAAGGAGAGAAGGAAGCCAAGAGGGAGGGAAGGAGGGAAGGGGGGAAGAAGGAAGGAGAGAGGAGGAGGGAGGGGAGGACTTCGAGGAGGGACTCAGGCTTTTCACGTCTGTGAGTTGACACATTTCCTTCTTAGACAAGTTTCAGGGGTGTTTTGGTTCCTTGAAACAGAAAGTTTGTGTGGGGATCAGCCACCTGGGAGTGCCTGGCCAAAGCTGGGGGCTGGGGGTCAGTGCAGGGAGCATGGATGCCTGGGAGGCTTCCTGAGGAGGAGGTGGCTTAGAGAACCATGAGGGCTGGGCTGCGGGGTGGCCGGCGGTGCCAGGAGGACAGGAGCGAGAGGCGGCACAGCCGGTTGGGCTGCGTGCCAGGGCGTGGGGTCTGCCTGGGGCGGGGCCTGAGCATGCCTCTGTGAGGACTGTCCCCCTGTCACGCCGCGGCGGGCACTCAGGAGCTCAGGAAACTGTAGAATGGGAACGTGTTGCTCACTGAGTGCCATTTTCCAGGCCTGAGCCTGCAGGAAGCAGGACTTTTGCCGGCCCCTCCTCCTTGGTGGTCTCCACCCATCCCAGCCACCATTGTTCAGCTCCCAGGCCCACTGCCGCACCGCCTCCCACACAGCCCCCAACACTGACCTCCTCCAGCCAGGGGTCTGCTGACCCTCGTGCAGCACGCCCACTGGGACATCCCCATCCTGAATGTGCAGCCCTAGACCGCAGCCCAGAAGGAGGACAATCACTCAGTAACTGCCAGCCACCCCGACACTCGGCAGGGGCCCCGCCTGGGCTTGTCAGACCAAGCAGGGCCCTGTGTTCATCTTCTGTCCCCCCATGAGGGCTTTAGGGCAGTGAACCTCAAGAAAGTCTCCAGCAGCACAGACACAGGCACAGCCGCATGCATGCAGGCCCGTGGACTTGGCAGCCACTGCTCGACTGACCCAGACACTGGCTCAGGAGAACGTTCTGCTGCCTTCACAAAGCACTGATAAGGGCAGAGGAGCTGTGTTTGCAGAGATGATTCCCCACCCCAGGAGGTCACAGGCTAGGACCAGTTGCGATAGGGGAAATCTGGGTTGTAACAGGGACAATGAGCCAGGGAAGCCGGACAAGGGCCGCAGGGACGGATTCCCACCAGGGGCTTCCTGGGGGAGGCTCCATTTGGATTGGGGTATCTGTACAGGGGTGTGACAGGCTCTAGACAGGATACAGCACTGCTGAGCTACACAGCCTGAGGAGACACTAGGGTCCACACCTACCCTGGTCTCACCGGGGCTGTAAGGGTGTCAGGACTGGACGGGGGTGAGGCCAAGCCATCTGCTGCTCTGAATGCCATGCTGGGAAGGCGGGAGTCCTCGTGGAGGCACACAGCAGGCCCGCAGCACCAAGAGGATGGGAGGAGGCTGAGCGTGAGGTCCTTGGCTTGTCCCTCTACCACATCAGAGCATCCTACCAGGTGGGACTCCTGGCTGCCAGCCCTGTACCTTGAGTCCAAGCCCTCAGATGCAGCGGCCTCAGAGCTCTGACATATAGGGTTCCTCAGTGTAATGACAGGCACCTCCCCCAGTCATTGTCAACACATCCTCAATGCCAGCAGGCTCATCCATGCACAGATCCCGAGCAAACATTGAAAAACATTCAGAACATGAGAGAGAGGGGCCTGGCTGGCCAAACATAAACAGAAGATCAAGGAATTAAGCAGAACTTAAGATATAAGATGTATCTGGAGTCTCCAGAAAGATCCTAGGAACTGTTGTGCCCATCAAATAAGGGCGGAATGCCATGACCATGGTCAGAGAGCAAGCACATGCTCTGGGATATTAAAAACAGGACTGCTAAAAACATTTCCTAGAACTCTGAAGAGATAAAGTTAAGAATATAATGCCACAAAAAAGAGAAGAAAGTTGAGACATCAAAGTTTCATTAAAAATGTCTTCGATCTGACTTAAAAGGAATTTCAGAAAGAGAGAACAGAGATGGTGGCCTAAATGATGAGAAATCATGCAGAGACCTTTCCAGAGCTCAAGCACTAAAGTTTCCAAAGGCTCCACCAAGTGCCCAGAACAGTCAATGAACAAAACCATCCAACAGGGAACTTCACTGGGAAATTCAGACCCCTGAGTCCAGATGCTAGATACTAAACATTTCCAGGAAGAAAAGAAAGGCCACTTACAAAAGTATCAGACTAAAGCAAGTGTAAGACTTCTGAATAGTAAGCCTGGATGCTAGAAAATCATAGGACAAGGTCTTCAAAATTCTGAAGGAAAATTACATTCAGCTTCAAATTCTATACCCAGTTAAACTATCAATAAGGCACCATGGTTGAATGAAGATATTTTCACCAGGTAAGAACTTTGAATGCTTACCTTCCACACAGTCCTTATCAGGAAGGGCCCTGAGGCTTCCCCAGAAAACTGAAGAAATGAGCATTAAGCAGGTCTGAGTACCAGGGAACAGTAAACCCAACCTAGAATGGCCATAAAAAAGGTCAATTGCAGAATGATGCAAGGCAGGAGGGTTTCTGAGGAAAATGCATCAATTAGAGTGAGAGAGGAAGGGCTCAGGGAAACATGGCTAGAACCAAAGGGGGTTTGAGAGAAGGGCACTGGCCTGGAGTGATGAGTACACGGTGGAGATGATAGAGACCAAGAGTGCACAGGAGGATAGCAGGGAAGCAGGCACGAGCCGTGGGGCCCTCTAGAGTCAGCAACCGAGGCAGAAACCCAACCAGTCAGGAGATGAGTCCAACTGGAAAGGAAGAACTGAGAAGAGGCGTCTGTGGAGAGAGGACTATGGGGAGTCTGTTGCCACCTTCATACACAGCACCAAGACGAACAAACGGAGGGAAGCAGAGCCCCTGAGCTGCTCACAAGCATTGAAAACCTGGACCAAAGCCACGGTAACAACAATCCATAATGAACACGTGCTGCACCAGGAGGTCACGGGGGTGTGGTTGCAGCATTGCTGGCTACCACACAAAGCTGAGAGAAGACCGCAGAAACTCACAATGAGTCCAGCTTCCCACATTTTCTTTTCCTTAACCTGAAAGTGACATTTAGAAATGAATTTCTCTTTTGGTGAAGAAACATTTATCTGAATTCAGCAATTACTTCTGTTTTACTTAGGTTTCTTTTCTCAAAAAAAAAAAATCAACAATTCAAAAGCTGTAGGCATCCCTTGATTCCATATTTATATTTGTTTCTGATGGTATCTGTCTGTCTGCCCACCTATTCATCTCCACTCACCTCACACATTCACAAGGTTCAAGCCACCACCCACTCACCCGCCCATCCATCCATCCATTCCTCCATTTGTCCGTCCATCCATCCATCCATCCATCCATCCATCCATCCATCCATCCATCCATCCATGCCCACATCTACTTCTCTGTCTTTCCATGCATCCATATACCCATCCATCCTTCCATCTGTCTACCCATCTATTCATTCATCTACCCACACATTGTCTATCTGTTCATCCATCCATCCATCCATCCATCCATCCATCCATCCATCTGCCCACATCTACTTCTCTGTCTTTCCATGCATCCATATACCCATCTATCCTTCCATCTGTCTACCCATCTATTCATTCATCTACCCACACATTGTCTATCTGTTCATCCATCCATCCATCTATCCCTCCCCTAATCTTCCATACAACCATCTGTCAATCCATTAATCTGCCCATCTATCTAATCATCCTTTTTCTATGCAACATGCAGAGAACTGTCTGGAGTGCTGCTCCCCTCACACTGAGGATGGGCATTTCTAGGATAACAAGGGTATCCTAGGGAAAGGGAGCGTGGTGATGAAGGTATTTACCTTTCATTTCAGACCTTTCTGTACTGTTGGAATTTTCTAGAAATTCAAATAGAACCAAGATTATCAATCACTCAATCAACCAACCTACTTAAGGACTCCCATTTAAAAAATTAATGATAGTTCTCTATGGCGATATTATGGTCCTCTTTTGTTTTCTTCTCTGCTCAGTTCTGCATCAAAGCCTATTAATAGCAACTCTGAATGCTATTTTCAGATGCTCCTCCTTCGGAGGTCTTCCCTGACCACCCCTGTTCCTCTCCGGCACAGTGCCCTGCTCTGTTCCTGCACAGTAATTTTCCTGGTCTGTAATTACATGGTATATTTTTGACTGGGGCAGCTCTGTGATGCCAGGACCGAGTTCTAGCCCATCCCTGTAACACCTCCAGTATCTTCCACTGGGATATCGCAGGAGCTCGAGTGGGTGCTAGGGGAGGGATGGAAGGCGGGCCAGCCTGGATGGGTTCACCCTCGATGCCCTGGGCAGATGGCATCAGATCTTGGTCTGGTGCTTGGCAGCGGGCAAGGAAAATAAGCCCACAGGGTGCCCAAGTGGTGCCCACAGCAGTGCCCATGAGAGGGGCGGGAAGCAGGCGCCTCCACTTGCCACGTGCCAGGCACTGGGCCAGGTACTCAGTGGGGAGGGCTCCAGGTACCACTGGCTCTGCGCCCAGAGAGAGCGTTCCTGTCTCATCCTTACAGATGTGGAAACCGAGGCTCCAGGGGGCTGTACAGGGCGCCCAAACTTGGCCTTCTCTACCGCTGCCTCCCTCATGTCGCAGCCAGGGCTGGTTGGGGGAGCCTCAAGTTGGTGACCAGATTGCAGGCCAGGAGGCATGGTGGGCAGGGAAGGTGGTCACTGGGGCATTGTGATGGGGGAGAGGGGCAGAGAGAGGTCGGAAGAGGCCGGTAGGTGGCAGGAAGCCAGGGAGGAGAGTGTGGGAAAGGCAGGCAGCTTGGGTGGGTGGGGAGGAGGCTGAGGGAAAGGGGGCCCGGGAAGGGGTGGGGGGTGCCCCTCGCTCGCCTGTGCCCACCACCGGCCATCCTGGCGCGGGTTGCGGAGGCGCTGGGCGGGAAGCCCCAGTAGGCTGGGCCTGAGGAGAGCCCGGCCCGGGACTGTTCCGAGGAGGGATTTATTAGTGAAACAAAAGCATATTTTTCAGCAGGACTGTTTGTTCAGTTACCTCATGACATCGTGCTGGCCCTGGGCCCGGAGTGGGGGGGCGAGGAGGCCCAGTGCAGCGACCGCGGGCGGTACAGGCCCACTCTTCATGGAGGGTCCCTTCCTGGCCTTATCTGGTCCTGGACATCAAAGCGGGGGCTTTTCATAAGCGAATTAAAATAGCACACAAACAGCACAGGGCTGGGAAGACCCCGGGCCAATTAGCTTCCAGCAGAATAAGAGGCCTTTCAGGGCCGGCCACGTTCGAGGCGTCGCTGCGGCTTGTCAGGCTCGATGACATATTTTGCCCAAAGCTCATTATAATAATGAACCTGCATTTCTTTCCTCAAGAGAATAATTAGCAGACTTCCAAACAGGCTAAAGCAGCCATTTAAACACTGCCTCTTCATCGTCCCATTTACTTCATTCTGTGACAAGGAAATGCTGGCGCCTTCCGAAAGAGCCGAGACTCCCCGCACCCTCCCTGCATGGTCATAGACTGTAGGGCCTGCAGAGAGGGGCTGCACCCCAGCCCCAGGGACCCCACCCAACATGTCACCCCTCCTCATGCCACTGCCAGTGCCATCCCTCGTCCCTCTCGGGCTGGCCTGAGAGTGGAGGAGCGGAAGGCTTTCGTGTGTCACTGGGGCCAGCACGCAAGCCAGGCTTTCACTGTTTGTGGCAGCACGCTGTTCTCCCAGGGCATAGGAGAGGGGCGGGGAGGGGTCAGGTGGGGGCCACCCTCAAGGGAAACCTGAGCCCGAATGTACTCCCAGGCAGTGGCCTGGCACAGCTGGGCCTCTGATGATGTCCACGGAGAGAATGAATGGGGACCCCCCCCAGGGCAGGTGGAAGATGGGAGCTGGGGCTGAGCACGTTAGGGAAGGGTGAGCCGTACCCTCCTCGGAAAGCAGATGTGGTCCAGCTGCTCGGTGAGGAGCACAGACAGGTTACCTGGTGCCCAGCTATTGGGCATGACCGGGGTAAGGAAGAGGCAAGCCTGCGTCACACAGCCCAAGGCAGGTCGCCTACCCTTCCACACGGCTGGCACCACAGACAAGGAAGCCAGGCTTCACGGAGCGCAGCGGCCCACGTGGCCCCAGGCAGGCTGGAAAGGACAGACAAATTACGGAGGGGCTGGCGTCCTAAGCAGGGAAGTCCCCTTGCTGCCTCTCTGCGTACCTCCCTCCCTTCCTCTCTCCTCGCCCTCTCTTCTTCCTCACTCCACATTGATTGTTTACTCTTTTTCTATTACAGAGGTAAGAATCACTTATGGGAGAAATTTTGAAAAATACAAAAAAATCTGTTTCAAAAACACATCTGTAAGTCCACCCTGCAGAGACACGTTTTGGGGCATTTTCTGCAAGGTGATGTTTTGTGTGCCACCCCCCACCCCGCAAACTGGGACCATGTTTGTCTCCAGTAACCTTGTACACGGGGCATTTTCCTGGGTCACTGAGGGATGACTGAAAGCTGCATAATTGTCCCTAATGTGCATAACGAGAACCAACATCCCGCAAATGCTGCACATGCGGTCTGTTTCCAATTTCTCACTATTATAAATAAGGCTGTGATTAGCTTGTTTGTGCATAACTCTGATTTGTTCTTTAGGGAGAGAATCCTGGAAGGAGGATTATGAGGTCAAGGGGGGAGGAATGTTTTTTAATCCCCGTGATACGTGTCATCAGAGCGATTTCTGGAGCAGGGAACCGGCTCATACTTCCAATTCTCCTCAGCTTCCCCAGCACAGAAGACCACACAATTAGGTTCATTTCTGCATCTTGCGTCTCTTCACTGAAACTCTTAGGGCAAAGGGCTAGCACACTTTTCTCTAAAGGGCCAGAGAGTAAATTGTTCTGGCTTCGTCGGTCACGTCGGTCACACGATCTCTGTTACAACGACTCAACTCTGCCAAGGTGGTGTAAGGTTCGCCAGGGATGATGTGTCCACTGGTGGGTATGGCTATGTGTTATTAAAACTTTATTTACAAAAACAGGCAGTGGGGCCAGATGAGGCCCTCCAGCCATGGCTCACCAAGCCCATCTTACAGGATGAGTGCAGGGAGGACCTTCAGATCCTTTTGTAAATTGTCTTTCTAGTTCTTTGCTGCTTTCCTACTGCGGGGTGAGTGCTTTTCTCATTGATTTGAGTTTTTACACGCAAAGCGTAGTCCCTCTCTGTTGTCGGCTGCAGTTCTCTCCCCAGCTTGCTATCTGGTAGCAGCTTTGGGCTGGCAGGGAGGGGCCCTGTGCAGCTGCAGCCTTTGCTTTCCCCGGCCAGGCTGGAACTGGGGGAAAGGCTTTGTGACCTGGGTCCCCAGGGGCCTGTGAACCACCCCTGTGTCTTCTAGAGACAAAGCCCTTGCTTCCGGCTCTCAGCCTCATCTCCGCGTCTGGCTCAGCTTGACCCGCTGACACCAGAGGGCTTGTCCGGCCGCTGCCCATGGGCAGAAACTCAGGCCGGGGATGGCCAGGCACTCTTCCTGGTTTTGTTTTCGAACTGCTTCATTTTTACCCCGGGGGCCTCATTGCCTGCGGAACTCTGCCATCCCTGTCAGCATTGTATCTTTCTGTGGTGCTGCTTCTCCCTGACCAAATGTGTCGTCACATGTTCCAGTGGCCTGAGCTAGGTGGCCTAGGACAAATCCCAGCTATGTAACTGTGGGCTCGTGCCTCAGTCTCCTTATACACAAGATGGGATGAACAGCAGCATTGATTTCATGGTGGGGACACACATTTCCAGCAGCTCCAGACCCTGGGTGCGGGCACGGGGAAGGCCTTGGTGTCGTCTCCGTCTGCGAGACTCGTCCTGTGCCAAGGGCCAGGAGAGTGTCGAGAACGGTGGCTGCAACTTCATGCTGGGTGGTGCAACCCTACTCATTAGCTTTTGCCTTTAGAAATATCAGCCATTTTCACCTCTTTATGCTTCTATATGAGCCCTGGAACCACCCTGTCAAGTTGGAAATTTCAGCGATGCTCTCCACAAATCGACAGACAAAGCTGGGGTGACACCCAGCCCTCCGAGGGGAGTGGCCGGCTCTGTTCTGGCCTCCATCCCTTCCCTCCCCTCATCTCTCCCAGCACCGTCTACACGGCCTTGTTTCTGTCCAGGGCGGCGGGGTTCTGGTTCACAAATGGGTTTGACCAGGCGTCCTGCATTCAGATCTCAGCTCTACCACTGAGTTGGGTGACTTGGTGGCGGTGGAGTACTTTGTGCCTCAGTTTCCCTTCTGTGAAATGACGTTGCAGGAGGCCTGTGCTTGCTGACGTGCCGAGGCATTTGCAGGGCTGGGTGGAGAGCAGGCATGCGGCATGGGTAGGGGTGGGAGCTGGCGCATGGCGCGGGTGAACTGCAGTTGTTCTCGGCCCTGCGACCATTGCTGCCTCCGTCTCTTCTAATGGGCTCTTGCGCACTGTAGAAAATCCAGTGGATCCCTGCAGCACTTCCAAAGAAAATGCAGAAGGAGCTCCAGGCTCCTCCCCATGTGGTGCAGCCGCCATCCCGTCCTTTCCCCTCTGCCTTCGACTCCCCGAGACCTTCTGCTGCAGCCGGGGCTGTGGCCACATGCTGGGCAAGGCTCTGTGTGAGCCGAGTGGGACCTGCCAGGTGGCTGGAGCAGGTGACAGAGGCAGCCCTATCCAATGGCTGGTGTGAGGTGTCCTGAGTACCTGAGTGTGCATAAAAGCTGACCCTGGGGTCCCTAGGCATAGCAAGGTGGGAGCTGGTGGGCCCGAAGTGGGGATGAGAGGGGAGGAGGGAGGTAGGGAAAGCATCAGGGAGTGCTTCTGAGAGGCCAGGAGAAAGAAGGGCCCAGGAGCTCCCTGGCAAGTCTGGGCAGGCCACAGCCCTGGGCATTTGGGGGACAGGCTGGGGGTGGGCAGGCTAGGGCAGGCCGGGACCTGGAGATGGGGCTGCAGACGGCACAGGCCTAGGCTTGTGTCCCCAGTCCTGGCGGGCTCCGCTGAAGCCCCATCACCCCCAGCTCTGCCAGTGCCTGCAGGGGCAAGGGGCGAGGTTTGGGAACAACTGGCTCCTGCTACCCACCACACCACCTGGGTACCCCCAAAGCTCCTGGGAACACAAGTGCATTCTCCAGAGCCCAGGGGGCACCATGGTCTGGAGGGAACATCATTTTACACACACCATGAGAACTCTGCCACATCCTCCAAGCCCCATCCTCACCTCGCCAAGTCCTGTCACCATCCGGGCTGACCTGGGCCCCCAGGAAGTCCTTGCTGACTCTGGGGCCCTATTTTTTCCTGACTAGGGACGAGTCCTTGGGAGGATGCTCTGGACAGTCCCAGGGGCTTCCAGCAAAGCCATGGCAGGTCCTCCAGCAAAACCAGGGTGGTTCCTGAGTGCCCGTGGGGGCACCTGGCTGGGTTTTCAGGGCTACCCTGAGCCCCTTGCTCACTCTGCCCCTCACCATTGGCTCCCATGGCCTTCCGGCTGATGGGCACTCCCACCCTGCCACCTTCCCCTTCATGTCACCTCCTGCTCTGAGAGAGCGGCCAGGGTCAGCTCCTCCGGGTGGCGAGGTGGAGCCGAGGGGTTGCCCTATGGTGGCCAGGGCACTGTCTAGCCCACCTCCCTGGCTGGCCGGTCTGGCCTTTGCAGGTAGCACTGTAGGGTCTGCTGGGGCTGGGCCCTTCTGGACTAAGTAGGGAAATGCTCAGGGAACATCTGAGGATGGATGGCCACTCAGTTTCCCCTTTCTGGGACTGTGAGATGAAGGGCTGGGAGCATGCAGAGGCTTCTCCCCTCTAGCTTGCAGTCCTCAGGAGACAACCCCACCCTGCAAATGCCACCTTTCTGGACCCGGCCCATCTGTTCCCCAGTGAGTGTCATCTAGGGGGTGACCGGGAGAATGAGCATCTGCTGGGCCTGTCGTCACTAATCCTTGGGGTCTGGCCCTATGCCCCGGGGACCCAGGAGGCACTGGGCTGGTGCCTGAGAGGCAGGGTGGCTGCCAGAGCGACGGTCCCCAGAGAGCAGGACTTTATGAGAGGGCACCGAGCCGAGGCCCCCAGCTCCTGGAGTCTCCAGGGGGTTTAATTAATAGACATTGTGCATGCCCATGAAGGCCTGCCTGTGCCCAAGGATGGCACATTCCAGGAAAGGCTCCCTGCTGCCTCAATGGCCCCCTTCGGATGACAGTTAATACTGATGAGGGCTGGGAGGCTGTGCTGGTGTCCCCAGTGCTGCCGGCTGGGGACAGGGCCGGAGCCAGGGCTAAACCCCTGTCCTGCTGCCCCCAAAGCCAGCGCTGTCACTGTGAGGACAGAGGCAACAGCTCACAGACCAGGTGGGCTTAGCATTGTCAGAAGGTGGGTGTGGCTGAAGCTGGGCACCCCCCGGCCTCCCCCTGCCTGAACCCCGGAAAAGTGGAGTGGAGGGTGGATGGGCCCCGACGCCCTCAGCACATCCTGGGCCTGTGTGAGTCTGGGTGAACGTGCCCTGCTCTGCAGCTGGTGAAATTGCCCCCAGCCACAGAGAATAGGGAGCTCCCCCAACACCCCACTGGAGGTAAAGACCCCAGACCTTGTTCTGGCTTTTTCTGTGCTTGGGCCTGCCCAAGGCTCCAGCCTTCTGAGGTCTGTGTGCTGCCAAGAAGGGCAAGGGAGGAGGCAGTGCTGCCCCAGGGGCTGCGGGGACACCACCCCTGTTACTGCTGGTTTTCCCTGGTGCAGGCAGCGGGCACGGCCCTGAGAGGCAGGGACACCTCCCGCCCCACAGCTCTCCCCTCCCTCACCTCCTGTCTCTCAGCATGGAGTGGGGGCATCTCCCCACGCCCCAGTGGCCCGATGGAGGACTTGTGTTATGAACTGAACTGTGCCCTCCTAAATTCACATGTTGAAGCCCTAATCCCCAATGTGACTGTGTTTGGAGATGAGGCCTTCAGGAGGTGATTAATATTAAAGGAGACTGTGAAGGCGGGGCCTTGGTCCCATAGGACTCACGTCCTTACAAGAGAAGGCGGCAGCACCAGGGATGTGTAAGCATAGAGGAAAGGCCCAGCCTGTCAGCCAGGAAGAGGGCCCTCACCAGGAACCAACCCTACCACAACCTTGCTCTCGGACTTCCAGCCTCCAGAACCGTGAGGAATAAATTTCTCTTGCCTAAGTCCCCTGGTCTGCAGTCTTTGCTGCTGGGCCAGCTGATACAACTGGCCAGCAGGAAACTGGGGAGCTAGAGGGGACTGCGAGGGCGGGTGAGTGCCCGCCCCCACAGGCACAGGGCAGGGTCCAGCACTCCGAGTGGGTCAGAAGCCAGGCCACTTGCAGACAGTTCCACGTGACAGCCATGGAGCCCAGTATCCTGTTGGAATTGGGGAGCCTCCAGGGGGCTGGTCTATGCAAAGAGTGGACCCACTCCAAACCTGACTGCACTCTACCCTTCACCACTTCCAGTCTGTCTGGGCCACCAGCACCCCAGGAGCCACTGCCTGGCCCTGCCCCAGCCCTGAACCCACCTCCATTGCCTCTGTCACCGGCTCTGGCACCTCCCATTACCAGTGTTCCCACCCTGGGCACACCTGTTTTCCTGCCTCCCCATGACTTCTGGAACATTCTCTAGAGTGGGCTCTGAGACTCTGTCCTCATGAGTGCCTGCCAGCCACACCTTCTCCTCCTGCTCCAGCGCCATCCTGTTCTCTGCTCTCACCACAGCTGAATTCTCCCACAACTCAGGGAATGGTGATGGCAGATGGTCACTGAGTGGACAGCATGTGCTCTTCTCCGTGCTCAACGGGGTCTCCTGAACCCCCACAAGCGTGTCCCCATTTTAGGGTTGAAGAAACTGAGTCACAGAGAGGCTATGTGGTGCCCAGATTTACACAATGATAAGTTGGGCTTTGGACCTTGGCATCAAAACCTTTTCCACTTCAAGCTTGGAACCTTCATAGCTACAGCTGCTCTGGGCCCCGGTTCTGTAAAGGCCACCTCAACCCTTTGTGGGACCCAGGCCCCTTCCCCTACTCCCTGGGCCCTACACAGCCTCAGAGCAGGCAAAGTGGGGAGGGCTGCAGCTGGGAGTACCCAGGTTTGGGCTGAGGTGGGGCATGTGGGGTGGGGAAGAAAGAGGCTACAAAGTTGGTGGGGGCTGGGAGTGGTGCCAAGGACAGCCCAGGGGTCTGGGCTCAGCTGCCTGCACTTGAGGCTCTGGAAACCTCTATAGCCTCTACCCGGTAAGAAGCAGGAACTGCTGTTGGCCCCCTCTTTGCAGGGTTACCCTGCTGGGGAGGCCTCTGTCCCTCCCACACTCTCAGGCCACTGGGATGGAGCAGGAAGTGGCTTTATTCCCTTCTTGAAGGTGGTGGGAAAGGATCCCAGATCTTCGACCTCCGGGCCTTTTGGGTGGGGCTGTGGGCTCTGGAGATAGCGCAGGGTCAGAGCCCTGGGAACTGTGGACGTCTGCATCTGCTCACAGCCCCCAGGTCCCAGCCGCCTTATCAGAGACCTTGGCTGGGAGCCTGGAGACGTAAGGGTGGCTGAGCTGGCGCCATGCTTCTACCCCATCCTTAGGCAGCTACCCAGACCTCTCCGGACCTCAGTTCTGCATCTTCGTCATGGGGTCACCCAGATAGATATGAGGACTGATGGCAGGTGTGGGAACTTTGGAGCTCAGGAGGGCAGGCACAGAAACACACACCCCTCTGTGCTGTGACCGGAACCCCCCTATGTAAACTGCCAACTCATTTCCACTCTGTACAACTCTACTGAGAAGCTCCTCTAAATGTTCCCGATTCTGACCCAGAAATTCTACTCCTGGCAAATAAAACACAAGGGAAAAATGCAGAGGAAGGTATTTGCTGTAACAGGATGGAGAATGGTGACCACCTGCAGACAGCACAGATGCTGCTCCCTGGACACTCAGTGCATGAGCCCCTTGGAACTTCCCTTTGGCTGTCTTGGATACAACATATACACACCACACTCACACACACAAACACGACACAAACATGATACACGCAGACACAACACACACCACACTCACACGTAGAAAACACACCACATACAACAAAACACACACACTGCCCTCACATACAAACACACCACACCACACATGCAAACACATACTATGTCCAGGCATGCAAGCATGCTACACACCACACCACACACACACACTCTCTTACACACACACTTGAACGTACAGCTACAGAAGTTAAACATCACATTCCACTTCAGTCCATTTCAAAGAGTGCTAGTTGTCACCACAACAGTGACCTCCTGGCCCACCATGGATGGACAGTCATGTGGAATCTGAGCACAACTGCCCCTGTGGTCCGTCCCCCGCCTGCCTCTGAGAGTTCTCTCCTGCGCTGCTGTCTCACTCACTTCAATGCAGACACACTGGCTCCCTTTCTGTTCCACGGACGTGCCTGCCCCAGGCCCTTTGCTCTGCCCCCCGCCAGCTGGTGTCCTCTACCTAGTTACCCAAGGGAGCTGCTTTGTCCTCCTTTGCAGGTGCCTGTTTAGATTTCACCTGCTGGGTAAGTGCCACGTGACCACCTGCATTCTTGTCTAATGTCCCCTTCCTCGTGGGCTCCTTCACTTGGGTACCCTCTTCTCTCCTTCCTCTTCTTCCTCTCCTTCCCCCTTTCCTGTTCCTGCTCCTCCAGCCCCTTCCCCTGTCCCAAATTAGGCAAATGTACATGCATAGATCAACCCAGCCCTGAGCCACAGAGGCGAGAGTTCAAACAACGCAACCAATTTATAAACAATTTTCTCTGCTACGATTAAGTTACATTTTCCCCAATAGCTGCTTCATTTTCTTGTCAAAAATACACAGTTTTCACATTTGTCTCGCTGCAAGGGTAATTAATTTCCAGACCATAAGTAAGAACTTAATTTGATACCTGCAAGGATTATAAACTATTTCAAGCTGTTGTTTACATGAAATCAAGAAAATTCGTTCTGTTTGCAATTATGTTAATGAGGAAATAGAGTGGGTATTTTTTTTTCAGGGAACTCGGCATAATTTTGCCATTACCAATGAATTAGTTTAAAAACGTCTGCTGCTGCTGCCGCAAACCCCTCTACAGCTATTTTTAAGGTGACCCCAGTGAGGAGGCCCCACAGACAGCTGAGGATCCCAAGGAAGGCTTTTGTGGGAACAGCTCAGATGACCATGGGCGAGTGAGTTCTGGGGACTGGGCACAACCCCAGGTGGTTGGCAACTAGCTGGGTCTGTAGGTGGGGCTGAGGAGTCTTCTTCAAGCCCTCCTGATGCCAAGTCGAAAGGAGGTGACTAGGAAGGTAAGGGTGTTAGGGAACCCAGGGTGTGGATGGTCCAGCCCCTTCCTCTTAGACAGCCATTCCCAGGCTCTGGGCTGCCATGTGGGTTTGCACCATGCAGAATTGCATTGGCCTGGGCCACAGGTGGGGGCACTGAGGGTAGGAAAAGAGGCTGCTGTCAGGGTTGAGGAGAGATATCCCTAACTCAAGACTCAGTATTGTCCCATGGCCGCTGTGGATGGCTGTGCAATTAGGTCCCCTGTGGGGGTGAGAGGACTGAACTTGGCCTGGAAAGGGGCTGCATCTGCCCACCATAGTGTCCTGGGTTGGCCATAACCCTGAGCAGCCTCGGCTGCTGGGGCCAACCTGGAGGCTGGCACAGTACGTAGGGCAGATGCGCAAAGGGAAGAGGTGTCCCCTGTGCCTGAGGGCCTCACAGGATGGGACACTCGAACTGGGTGCCGAAGGCCATGTGGTCAGGGTGAGGCAGGCTCCTGGGGGAGGGAGTACAGGCACAGGCTGGGGGCTGTAAAAAGGCCCCGCACGAGAAGGGGCAGAATGGAGGAAGTACAGGGCCTGGGGGAGGAAGAGGGGCCAGGCCACACTGAGAAGGGCCCTGCTGCACAGAGAAGGCAAAGAACCTTCAAGACATACAAGAAGGCGGTCAGATGCTCGTGGGGAAAGGGCCCTGGAGCTCCCGAGTGAGGGTGGTGGGTAGGCAGGGGCAGGTGGCCAGGAGGTGCAGGGCTGGTACAGCCACGGGAGCCTGGGGGCTTCGGAAGGTTTGCGAGGAAGAGGCCAGCCAAGCCCGACCTTGATGACACAGCAGCCAGAGCTGGCATCACCGAAAGCCCAAGGGAAGGTTGTCTTCAGCCTCCTGGCCCTGCTGGGCACAGCTCTGGCTGCCCAGTGGGGGACACAGAGCATGAGGGCTCATTTGCGATGTGACCCGCTTGGTCTGCAGGCATGTTGGGGCCTGTTCCTGGCTGGCTGTCGCTGGGGAGCTGGGGGCTGGGGCCAGCGCTGCCTGGCCTCTCTGTGGCCCAGCCCCCAGCACTGTCCTCCTCTTCACAGGGCCTCCCCCGCCCCCCCCCCCCCCCCCGAGTCTGCCTGGAGCGGCCGGCATCGAGGCTCTGGGCTGAGTCCTCGTAAATCCTGGGGTGCTGGAGACAGCCCAGGTGAGGCTGTGAACAATGCCCCATTGTGGCCCCGTGGGGACGGTTTGCCACCACTTGCCACCAGCCCATACGTTGTAAAATCTCTCCCCACGGATCTAATTTCGCCTCTTTGGCCCTTGGGGGGTTAGGCCCGGGACAGGCACAGTCTCACTCCACACAGAAACCATTTACGGTCGGGATAAAGGCCGCCTTTATTGGCACCGAATGGCGAACATTTCCCTGCCCCATCGTTTTGTCACCGTCACATCTGTCAGGTGGTGCGGGAGGGACGGCGCAGCAGTGGGGGCTTGTGTGGGGACGAGGACAGGCCGAGAGCCGCTGTAGCTGGGAAGAATGGCTCCCAGTCTCTGTCTTCCTGGGAAACCCACGAGGTCTTCCTGGGCCTGTCCACCGCCTGCACCTCAGTGGGCTCATTATCTTCGGGCCCAGCTCTGCGGCAGGGAGACACAGCCATGAGAGGCTGAGCGGGCAGGAACCTGGACACAGGCCCCTTCGGGGCACATTTTCCTTCCCCATGGAGAGGGTGTTTGTGAGAGTGAGGAAATGAGGACTACTTAGGCCTCATGAGAGGCCTGGGTTGGCAGTGGGAGGCCTCGCCTGGCCTCGGGGTATAAAGGCTAAAGGCGGAACGGTGCTGAGAAGATCCGGGAGAGGAAAGCGATGGGTGCTTCCTGCCACCCCGCCATCAATGCCTGGGGTCCTCCATGCTCCTCAGTTTGGGAGGAGCCATGAGAACTGACGTGGCCGCCTTGGCCTTAGCCAGGCGGTGATCTCAAACAGAGCTTCATCAGCACTGTGGCTGCCATGGGGCAGCGTCACCTGGCAGGGGGCCAGGGGCTGTGCTGGCTTCTGGCGGGACATGGAATGATTTCAGGTGGTGTCCGAATAGTCCCTGTGTATTTTGATATTTACGTTTATGTTTTCATGCACGCCGGGAGGAAGTGCATTGTGCCATAAGCCAATGGTTTCACATCGGTTCTAGGCTGCTGCAGTATAAGTACTTAGGTGCACCAGGCACAGTGCGCTCAAGAAAACGTCATCTAAGAAATGTCAGTGGCTCTCAGATGTGGAAAAACACAAAGGGTGTCCCTGTGTGAGTGGGGCAGGGGCCGAAGGCCGGTCTCCCCTGGCGAGGGGCCTCCATTTCCAAGCCCTTTGCATGGGGTTGGCCACACTTACCCCCTGCTCCCCCAGCCCCCACCCTGTGGGAGTCCTGCTTGTGGAGGCGCTCAGGGGATGAGAGCTGGAGAGACTCCAGGGCAAGGAACCCGTGGGGTTCCTCATGGACCCGGGGAAAGGCAGGGTCCCGCCAAGTTTGTGGAGCAGAAAAATATTGTTTCTTGCAAAACGGCAGGGAAGATTTGGCGGGATCTGTGGCTGGGGGCTGGGTGTCACCATGGCAACGGAAAGCCAGAAGCCGGCAGAATTAGGGGCAGGCTTCTGATTTCTAGGGATGCTGGCCAAACCCCAGGTGAGCCCCAGTGGGTGTGGGGTAGGGTGGGTTAGATCAGGGGCCTGCTCAAGCCAGGTTGGGTTGGGGGAAGCTCAGTGGTGCCCACCCTGGTCCCAAGCATGACTATTTCTTTAGCAATTGCTCTGTGACTGGGTGGAGGAGGAGGACCCCCTAGGCTCACAACTCAGGCTGGTTTTGCTCCAGAGCTTCAACTTTAGGGAAAGAGAGAAACGAAGTGGGATACACGAGACAGGTCACCTGAGACCCTGGGGCCCGGTCTGTGGCCTCCCCAGACATTGGCGTAGCGCCCCAACTGCAGGTCTGGCAGCAGCGGGTACTACTCTGAGCTCCAGCCTGAGGTGAAGGCCTCCAGTTCATAGCCGCCACTCCTACCTCATCCTTACAGCACCTGAGAGGTCGGGGGTAGGGGTGGCGAGATGCAGAGACTGAGGCAGCGGAAGGTCAAGTGATGCCTTGGCTTCTTGGCTGCTGTGGGGTGGAGTTGAGTGGGACATGGGAGGAGGTGGCGAGTCAGATGGGAAGACCCCTTGGACCCCCGCCAACCACAGGCAGAGGACTGAGTCGTCAAACAACTAGGGTCTTGATTGTGCTGCCTGCCTGCCTTCCTCCCTGTGCAGCTTTTGGGGGTGTGATGAGCTACACCCGCTGCAGGCTGGGCCTGGTCTCTGTACATTGGTCCCCACTGGTGGCATCTTGCTTTCAAGAGACAAGGTAATCCGTGGACCTCTCGTCTTTCCCTCCACCAGGGAGAGCAAACTTGGGAAGAACAGGTATGTGGTTCTGGGTGGTGGCTTCAGAGCTGAAGCTGAAAGTGGGAGATGGGGGCCAGGGGGCCCTCCAGGCTCAGGCTCTCTTGCTGGGTCCGGTCCAGCCCAGCAGACCTTATGCCTCCCCCAGGACACCCTCACCTGGGAAGGTGATGTACTCCCTGACGCCCCTCCATGCGGCATCTGCTTCCCACTAATCTGTGAACACACATGCGTCATGTCTTTGTGTCTTTAAGGTCCAGTGTCTTTGGGGGCCTGGCTGGGCTCAGGACTGAGTCCCATGAGCCTGCTCCTCTCCTGTGCAGCCCCTGACCACGGCCTCCTTGAGGTTTTCCTTGCTGCCTCCCATCTCTCTCACACCCCCATCTTCCTCCTCTTTTCTTTTCCACCTGACCTCTAAGCACTGGGGTTTTGGTTGCCTACCAAGCTCCGGACTCTCCTGACCCTCCTACCTCCGCACCCCTCCAAACAAAGCATCCCCACCTGGGGGCTCACAGCAGAAGCCTGGGTCCTTCTCTAAATCTCTCCCCTCAGTCTGCTTGTTCTCATCAGCGGGGCTGGCAGATTGGGGACTGGCTCCCCAAGGTCTCCACCCTAGTCCAAGGTGCTGATGCCATCCCTCATCCCACAGCAGCCCTTCATCACTCCTGGAACTGCACCCTCACCTCCATGTAACACTCCTCCCATGAAGCCAGAGCCATCCCTGGATCCTTGGCCTGGTTGGGCCATCCCTCGCTCACCAGCTCTGCCTCACCTGCTCTCACGGCCTCAGGAGGATGTGCCCTCGTGCCCCAGGGCCTTTGCAAGGCTGCACATACTGGACACCCTTCCACCCTGTGTCACCCTCCTCCTCACTCACTCCTGGTTGGCTCTGGCCTCCTGACTCCACTGACTGGGAAAACCCAGTACTTTCTCCTTCACACAGACAGATATGTAATTACGGGTCATTATGTGCATCCCCCTGCCCAGCCATGGGGCTGTGCATTATAAGGAGCAGGGGGCCAGCCCATCCTACTCACGCAGCCCCGGGCAGTGGCGCAAGGTGAATGAATAAATGCACACGGTGCTTCCGAAGGATTCCTTTGCTTTTTTCCTTTCTGCTCCTATGACTTCTGGTCCCTCCATCCCTCCAGAAGGGCCTCATTAAAAAAAATACTTTTTACTTTTACTTTTAGAGACAGGATCTCACTCTGTTGCCCAGGCTGGAGTGCAGTGGTGCGATCATGGCTCACTGTAGCCTCAAACTCCTGGGCTCAAGCGATCATCCTAACTCAACCTGCTGAGTAGCCGGGACTATAGGCACACACCATCATGCTTGGATCATTTTTTTTTTTTTTTTTTTTTTTTTGAGACGGAGTCTCGCTCTGTCGCCCAGGCTGGAGTGCAGTGGCGCGATCTCGGCTCACTGCAAGCTCCGCCTCCCGGGTTCCCGCCATTCTCCTGCCTCAGCCTCCCGAGTAGCTGGGACTACAGGCGCCCACAACCGCGCCCGGCTAATTTTTTGTATTTTTAGTAGAGACGGGGTTTCACCGTGGTCTCGATCTCCTGACCTTGTGATCCGCCCGCCTCGGCCTCCCAAAGTGCTGGGATTACAGGCGTGAGCCATCGCGCCCGGCCGGATCATTTTTTATTTTAATTTTCATAGAGACGGGGTCTCGCTATGTTGCCCAGGGTGGTCGTGAACTCTTGGCCTCCTAAAGAGCTGGGATTATAGGTTTGAGCCACCGTGCCCAGCCTCAGTTTTGAGGATATTCCTGGGTTCTGGAGAAAGCTCAGAGCCCTCACATGACCCAGCTAGTGCAATTTCCACCCGTTATTGGATATGGTCCCTCTCAGTAAGAGGGGACATCACAGAGCCTTAGAACAAGACCTCGTGCATTTGTTGGGTACACCCAGGCGGGCCCTGCCTGATGCCCATGAGGCTGAATCCATTTGCAGCCCAGTGAGGATGGGTGGCCAAGTAGCATGGGTCACCCAGGCATCAGCATCTCCTCAGCAGCTCCTGCCCTGGGGGCGGGTGCTAGTGCCCTGACGTGGTGTTCACCCTGCTGGACAAGCGTCCCTGTGCGGGCAGCAGATAGGCAGCCACCTTGCCGCCCACACAGATGGCTCTTATGTGCCTGACCTGTGACTCCCGGGGGCGGGGAAGAGAGGGGGCCCTGTGCACTACAACACCTATGTGGGGGACCGGGGGCAGGGAGGGGGGCGAGGGCCTGCGTGCTGGCCCCGCAGTCAGGCTTGCCTTCCTCAGCTAATCCTGAACGTGCAAGAATAACGCTGCTAAAGCCATGAGCTGGATCTCAGCCCTCCGGGGGCCCCAAGCCCCCATCTCCTCTAATTGAGGCCTCACAGGGTGGTCTGCGCCCCCAGGCTCCCCCTTGTCCGTGGCTCTGGCCAGTGCCTCCTGCTGTTGCCAAGGTGTTCCAGGCACCGCCTCAGCCCGCACCCCACAACTGCTGTGCCCTCCGCCCAGAACGCTCTTCCTCCAGATATCCATAGGATGCGCTCCCTCACCCGCACAGACCTTTCTTGGGAGCCCGTACACCCTGCAACCTCTTAAGAGAGTTTCTCCTGTGCAGAGGGAGGTCTGCACAGGGAGGTCACGGCCCCGCCCCGTGTATCCACCTGGCGCTTTCTACCTTCCTGAGAGTAGAGGCCACTGTGAAAGGGACCCTGTGCTGGGGGTTTTCTCGGTGCTGGACTTGTGGGCACACCCCATCCACTACTGTCTGGTCCACACACTGGCTGCTGTTTCACAGACAAAGATCTGGTGGTCAGAGGGGCTCCAGCTTCGAGAAGGGCCCTCAGAGGAGCAACCCCTTCCTGTTCCTGCAGCGTCTTCCAAAGTTGGAGAGGGGTTCAGGCCTACGCTGCTCTGGGCCTGCAGGGCCACCCCCGGAGGCCGCGGGAGTGCGGGAGGGGACGCCGGGCCTGCAGGGGTGGAGGAGGGACCCGGGAAGGCATGAATGGAAGCGCCGGACCAGGGCGGGAAGCAGCGGACGCGGAACGGGGTGGGGAGGACTCAGGTTGCCAACCCAAACAGCCCAGCGCGCCTCGGCCCCGTGTTTAATCCACAAAAATTTCCATCTGCCTCTGGAGCACTCGGAACCCGGGCAACGAAAGGCTGTTCGCGCGGCAAAGTAAACACCGGCTCCGTGCAGGGACTGCCGTGCGCCGCGTCCCAGTTTTAAACGGCAGCGTCAGCCATTTTGTGGACGCCGCCGTCCAAAGTGAGGCGGAAGCCCCCACCTGCGGGCTCGGAGCCGGGGCAGGAAGCCGATCCCCCTGCCGGGGCGGCGCGGCGAGGACCTGGGCATCCACCTGCCGCCAGCGCCACCGAGCCCGGGAGGCCCAGACCCCCCAACTCCCACTCGCAGCTGCCGCCAAGGCCCTGCACAACCTCGGGGTCCACACCTGACAGGGAGGGCCCAGGACGTGCTGGGCCTGTGCCGCCCGTTCGCCCCGTCCTGCCTTCACCGCCCGCGGTTTCCCAGCCCAGCCGGCACAGCCAGGTCCCCTCCCCGGGAGGGAGGGGAGGCTCGGGTCGGGACATCTATTTTTGGTGGTGACCAAGCCACTACTTAATATGCAGAACCAGCCGGGGGCAGGCTGTGCCCTGACCCACGGGGTGACAAGTTTAAAAAGGGGCCCATTTTGACCAAAATACATGTTTTTCTGAGGTTGGCCAGGGCAGCCGGGCAGGGTTTGCCGCACAGACAAGGCTCTGCACCACCCTCACGCCCTGGCCCCTGCAGGCGGCCAGTCCAGCCGGACTCCCGCAATTGATGCTGTTGTTTATAGATCCGCACACAGTGCCCAGTGAGGGCTCGGCCACCGCGGGCTCCGGCCACCGTCCGCCTCGGGCACCTGACACGCCCCTGCCGCCTGCTGTCCTATCCCAGCCTCTCCGAAGCAGTTGCACCCACAGAAGTTGACACACACTTGAGCTTAATTTTTAAAAAGACTTAAATTTCCTCTCTGGCCAATATTGGAGGCCTATAAATAGAGTCACTCAGGAGAGGCTTGAGGGTGGCAGTTGTCCCCCAGACAGGCTAAGAGAGAAACACCCCAAGAAAGAGAGATGCTAGTGCAGGGACAAGAACAGTTCTTGGGGGATTGCTGAGGGTAAGAGAAGCAGGAAGCCGCTGGATAGCTGGGGAAACCAAGCCTGGATTCAGGAGGCCTGGCCAGGGCCACGTGGGAGGGTTGAGGCGGAACTTTAACCTGCAGAGGGGCCCCTGATGCCATCCTCATGCTCACACCCTCTGAGCTCTGCCATCAGCCAAGCAGGCCTCCTGGGCCGGGAGCTTGTGACACTGCCCACGTCATAGGGTCTTTGTACGTGAGCGATCAGCAGAGTGGTGCTGGCATTGTCCCCTCCACTAGGGGCCTGGAGACTGAGGCGCTGAGAGCCCATGTGACTCGCCGAGTCTCACAGCCATTGCGTATAGGGGGCAGAGCTTGCACCCCAGCCACTGGCTCCAAAGGCGCAAGAGGAGGTCAGGCTTTTGCCCTGTGTGGGATGGGAAGTGGGGATGGGAAGGGGGTCTGTGTGTGGGCCTGTGTGCACAGCTGGATGCTGGATGTGGATGAGGACCCTGAGTGATAAACCCCTCCTATGGGGCTCAGGGTCCCATGGGTAACCAAGGGTGACAAAATGAGACTGCACCTGCAGGATGGGGCTTGGCCCGGCTGTCTCAGTAGGTGCTGGGCCAGGCTAGGGCATCACTGCCAGGGCTGTCCTGAGCCCTGCAGTAGAACCAGGGGCAGTGCCAACTCCTGGTGTCACCGAGTGGGGACACTGCAGACAAGCCCAGCAGAGGAGGACGGGAGCCACATCAGACAGGCTTCTCCTCTGAGCTGGCGCTCTCCACAGTCCCATCACCCAGCAACAGTTAGTGGGGGCTGTCTCTGTGGCGGGTTGAGGGTCGTTTGGGCTCATGGTATGGCAGAGGAACCTGGGGGTCAAAGGGATGTGATCCCCTCCAAGTCCCAGGGCAGGGCTGGAATCTGCAGCTGACAAGTGCCCTTTGCCAGCCCCTGGCAACCTCATGGCAACCTATCCAAGAGTGGGCGGCACAGAGAGGAGCCTCTGAGTGGGGAGGACCTCACGGGATGTTAGGATTGGGGGTGGTCCTCCCAGGGGAGACCAGAGGACCAAGGTGGGGTCTTGTTTCTGAGGCTCCTTTTCCCATCACGCTCATCTCCATGTGAAGTCACTTTACTGGGGGACAAAGAAACACCTTGGAATGAGCACACCAACTACCTGACACATCCCAATCTCGGACAAGGCGAGAACTCACGGTGGATCTCAGAACGGATCTCAGAACCAAGCCTACGGCGGTCCCAGTGTCCAGGAGCTGGGCCTGGGAAGGGAGAGGCCAACAGCCCCAGTATCCCAGAGTACAGCTGTTCCCTGGCCTCCCTTCCCAGCTGCATCCTGGGTGGTGTGGTTCCACAGAGATGCGATCACGTTCCTTGGCAACTTTGGTTTCTTACTTAGCGACGCATCAACAATATCCCTCCCGAGCAATGACTGCCGGCAAGCTTGCCCGTGGTCGGCATTGGGGCTGTGGTGTCGAGGTGTCTCAGTATATATGATGCTCCTCTATGGACAAACAGACGGCTTTGAGCTTGTTGCATGACAAAGCGTGCATGCAAAGCCTGACCTTGGTGCTTTTCTTTCCTAGGAGTGACGACAGGTTTCTAGTTGTCACAGGCAGTGCTAGAGTCGCTTCCAGGAGTTGTTACTATAGTAATTGCCACCCTCTAGTAAGACAGAAGAGTGTCTGCTCTTCCGCACCCATGCCAGCACAGGGGATCATCATTTCCTTACATTTTGACTTCAGGGCTGTGAAATCCCCTGGCCAGTGGTGGGGCCACTGTTTGTCCACAGAAGGTTGTAGGCAGAGCTGGGCTGCGGTTCAGAGGTGCCTGATGAGCCTGGTTCTAGATGTGGCCTTTGGGGGTGGCCTGAAGTTGGGGGAGGGTACGGAGCCTTGGTTTCTGGCCAGCCAAGCCATGAAGGCTGTGAGAATGCCAGGCCCGAAGGGCTCCCACCTCAGGCTCCCTGGGCCAGACTCAACCAGGCCCAGGGGCCTCCCGCAAGCCTCCCCGGTGCTTGCTGGGCACAGGGACTCCCTGGCAGACACACCTACCCCTGCGCAGGAACGGGGTGGTGGTGCTCAGCGTCAAATGCCGCTTTCATTATAGGTTTATCTTTGGAACCCCAGACAAAACAGGGCTTGTGTGGTTTGACTGAAGGGCAGCCCCTCAGGACTCCGCCATCCACTAAGACGGCTCCTCAGGAAAGAAAAAATACACTAACCTTAAAATAACCAGTTCCCAGAATAGCAAACTAATGACGGCTTCTAAAGGGAGCCCTTTGATCAGCCAGAGCCCCCGCCTTTGCCTATTTACGGCCCTGTCACTCAAGAGCAGCCCAGCAGCAGAGAGAGGAGTGTTGGGGTGGGGGTGAGGGGGGAGCAGAGGGGAGGGGGAGCTGCCGAGGAGAGGTAGGACTGGGGCTGCCAGGGCAGTCCGGGCTGCCCAACTTTCTGATGCAACCAGCCCCTCAGTGGCAAGGCGCTCCCTGGCCTCTGTGACAGCCTGAAAGTGTGTACGGCATGCACTGACGGACACTTCTCACAGTTTCCTGGGCAGCACCTTCCAGTTGCGAAGCTACACCAGGGAACAGACCTGGCTTGCAGAGAACCAGAAAAGAACCAGAATCCCAAGCGGACATGCCTTAGGGACCTTGGGGAGGCGTGGGTCATGAGCTCTGGGGACTCAAGGCAGGGGAACTTGGGGAAGATGCTGTGGAGAAGGAGCCCAGGAGGGGTCTGCAGGGATGCATCTCTGTTGGGGGCATGGGGTGGAGAGGGGCACTGGGGCCATGAGATGGAAACTACTAGAGTGTGCTCTCCCGTATGGTCCCTGCCATCCACATTCACCACATTCTATGGGCACTCACTGAGCATTTCCCTGGGGTTGGCCTGAGTAAATGTTGGGGGAGCCACACTCACCTCCCCACACGTGTGCATGGCCATGCCCATTCAAAGCAGCGCTGTCCCAAAGCTGAATCTGTGTGGCATAGCACTTAAAAAGTGGCGACTGAGACCCAGGAATGGAATTTTCATTTCATTTTAATAAATTGAAATTAAAAATTAAAGACAGATCCTTCATTCAGTTATTAGAAAACCTTTCAGTATGTTTGAAACGACTTAGGCATGGGAATCTCCTTTTTCAGTGGTAAATTTTATGAAATCTAAATACAGACCAAGTCGCTCTCATGAAAACTCAATGTCTGAATTGAAATGTATAAAATACGCAATGGCTTTCGAAGACCCAGTATGAAAAAAAAGAATGTCAACAATTTCAAGAGTTTTAAAAATATTAATTATATATTGAAATGATATTTTGGATCTACTAGGTTAAATAAAATATATTATTGCAATTAATTTTACCTATTTATTTTAAATTTTAAAAAGTGGCTATTAAAAAATTTAAAATTCTATCTGTGGCTAGCATGGATGAGCTGACCAGGAAGTAAGGGAGGTTAAAGGCTGAAGACTCAGTGAAAGTGGAATCCCCAGAGGTAATAGGGGTCCTGAAGGCATTTGATGAGTGTGATGAACTTGAGCTTTGGTTTCACCAGGAATAGACGGCTAGGTGTCAAAGCCCAGGCCTGCCCCAGGAAGTCTCATAGCAGAGACTTACATAAAACTGTGACTCTCAAAGGGTTCTACTTTCATTGTGAGGGCCAATGAAAAATCTTCTCTTCCCTGAGAAGATTGTAAAGAAAACTGCCTTACTGCTAAGAGAAGGAGAGCAAGTTCTGTCCTGGAAAGTCATATTCACAAGCTAGTCCATGCTCAGCTTGGAGGCTTGAATTCACACTACCTAGGTGGCCTAGAAAACTTTGAGCCTACAATTGAAAGTCCAGACTGGCAGTACACCCACATATGTGGCAATGGAAGGGGTAAACATGATTCCTCTCTGAGGACCCCAACTTCACACCAGACTTCAAAAATTCCCACAGATAAATTTTAAGATATATAAGTTTACAATGAAAAACAAAACAAACAACAACAACAAAAAAAAACCAGAAAGGAAATGAAACACCGTGAATGAGAGTCAGCAGAAGAAAAAATCAAACAGGGATGTGAACTCAGAAATACTTTAGATAGTTATTTAATACACTTATTTAGATACACATTTAATACACTTCAAGAAAATTTTAAAGTTTGAACATGCAAGTAAAGAGGAAGATACAATTAAAATGCCCTATCAGATATGAATAAGAACCCAAAAGAACTTTTATAAATAAAATAATAATAATTGAATTTTAAAATTCACTGAACAGTTTTAACAGCAGATTAAACACAGTTGAAGAAACAACTAGTGAACTGGAAGATGGATTCCAGAATGTAGTACAGAGAGACAAAGTGAATTAAAAAAAAAAGGTAAGAGACATGACAGGGAGTGAGATGGCCAATAAAAATTTCAGAAGGAGATAATGAGACTGAAGTGAAATCTTAAGAAGTACTAACTGAGAATAATCTAGAACTGATGCAAGACACCAAACCACAGAGTAAGGTAGCCTAGGCAGAACAAAAGAAACCTATTAACACACCTAGTGAAAATGCAGAACACTAGAGTCAAAAGAAAGATCTTAAAGGCAGCCAGAGAAAAAGGACAGATTGTCTTCCAAGGAGCAACAATTCATCATCTTCATTCTCAACAGTAACAGTGGAAGCCAAAGGATAGTTCAATAACATTTTTAATGTGCTAAGAAAAAAAGAATTTTGATAACCTAAGGCCTATAATTTTATAATTGGTGGAAATATTTTTTAAGATGACAGTAAAATGGTCATTTGCAGACAAAATCTGAGAGTTTTTCACTGAAGAAAATTTAAATGAATCCCTCAGTCACATAAAAAGGTAATCCCAGATGTAAGATCTGAGATAAAAAAGAAATGACAAACAACAAAGAGGCAAATAGGTGGGTAAATTTAAACAAACACTGGTTGTAAAATTTAGCACTACCAATTAGTGAGTTAAAAATTAAACATGGTTCAACTAAAATATACAACAGCAAAGTACTAAGTCAGGAGGAGAATAATTGAAGTTAGTGTTCTAGGATCCCTATTTTATTACAGATATGGGTAGATATAGCAATTACTTCTGATATGTATTCATTTAAAATGTTCTAGGTTAACCTTTACAAGAATGGTAGTAGAGTACATAACTTCAAAACCAGTAGAGAGAAAAGTAGAATGAGAAGTAATAATCTAATGAGAGGCAAGAAAGAGGAGAAAAATAAAGATTTAGTACAAATGGAAAGCACAAAATACACTGCTAGAATTCAATCCAAATCTATTAGAAATTATATTAAAGGTAAATGTATTAAATGATTTTTTAAAAACTAAGTAATATAGTGTTTACAAAAGACAAACGTGAAATCCTATGGTTGTGGGATTAAAAAGAAAAGGATTTAAAAATCTGACATCAAAGTCAGAAAAGAAAACCACACCAGTATCCTTTATGAATATAAAGTACGTTCTTTTTTTTTTCTTTCAATCAGCTTTTGTAGGTTGAAGATACAAACATTCTTAACAAAATATTAGCAAACCAAATCCAGTATCATATAAAAAGGATTATATATCATGCCCAGGTAGGATTTATTCCAGAAATGTGAGATTGGTTTAACACCTGAAAATTAGTTAATGTATTATACCAAATCAGTAGGATAAGGAATAAAGACCACAGGATCATCTCACTACACACAGAAAGAGCACTTGATAAAATCCAATATCCATTCATATTAAGAGCTAAAAATAGAAGGAAATGATGAAAGGTATCTATGGAAAACTCAGAGCTAATGGAAATTGATTGAATGATTTTCCCCACGAGATCTGCTCTAGCACTTCTTCTATTCAATAATTTTTTTGGAAGTTCAAGCCAGTGCAATTAGGCAAAACAAAGAAATTAAAGGCATCTGATTGGAAAGAAGTAAAAATTGTCTGTATTGACACAAGACATGATCTTATATGTAGAAAATCTTAAGAAATCAATAGTGACAACAAAAATGACTAAAACCAAGAACAGAAAAGTCATAGTTTACAAGATTGATATAAAAATTTAATGTTATTTCTATATACTAGTAATGAACAATTAACTCAAAATGAAATTAAGAAAACAATTTCATTAACACTAGCATAACAAATAAAATATTTAGGAGTAAATGCAACAAAATAAGTATAAAATTTATATGCCCCAAACTGCAAAATATCACTGAAAGAAATTAAAGTAGATCAAATAAATGGAGGGATATACCATGTTCATTGATTATAATACTCAATTTTGTTAAGATGTCAATTTTCCCCAAATGGATCTATAGATTCAACACGATGCCTATCAAAATCCCAGCAGGGCTTTCTTTTTTAATTGACAGGTTGAACCTAAAATTTGTATGAAAATTCATAGGACTTAGAATGGACAGAAACAATTTGTAAAAAGGTGAACAAAAATAGAAAACGTACATAATTTAATTTTAAAACTTACTGTAAACCTACAATAATCAAGATGGTATAGTATGGGTTTACAGAAAGGCATATAGATTTACAGAAAGGCATATAGACCAACAGAATAGAACTGAAAATGCAGAAATAAACCTATAAATTTATGGTCAATTGATTTTTGACAAAGAAGCCATGATAATTCAAACGAGGAAATGGAGTATTTTCAACAAATGTTCTGGGGCAATTGAATATCCATAAGTAAGAACGAAACAAAAAAAATCTAGCCTTTACCTCATATCATACCCCAAAATTACCTCAAAGTAAATATAGACTGAAATGTAAGAGCTACTTCTATACAACTTCTAGAAGGAAAAAAAACCAAAACAAAACAGGAGAAAATGTTTATAGCTTTGGATTAGGCAGAGTTCTTAGATAAAACATCAAAAGCCTGAGCCATATAAGAAAAGACAAATTGGACTTCATTAAAATTAAAAACTTTTGTGATTTAAAAGATGTGATTAAGGAAATGAAAAGACAGCCACAGAATGGGAGAAAATATTTGCAAGTCATAGATCTGATAAAGGACTTGTATCCAGAACATATAAAAAACCCTTACAACTCAATAATAGAACAGACTACTTAATTAGAAAATGGGCAAGAGAGTTGAATAAACATTTCACCAAAGAAGACTATGAATGGCTAATAAGCACATGAAAAGTGGCTCAACATCATTAGTCATTAGGGAAATGCAAATCAAAACCACAATGAGATACCATTACATACTCACTAAAAGGGCTAAAATAGAAAAGACCATGTATTTGCAAGGCTGTGGAGAAAGTGGAACCTTTATACATTACTGGTGAGAAAGCAAAATGGTACAAATCCTTTGGAAACAGTTTAGAAGTTTCTTAGGAAGTTAAACAGAAATTTGCCCTATGCCTTCTCAGTAATAATAGATTAAGCAGATAAAAACATTCCAATGAGAATATAGAAGATTTGAACAGACCAATTAACAAGCTTTTTTCAGTGGATATGAACATAACACTGCACCCAACAATGTCAGAATATACCTTGTTTTCAAGTACAGAAGGCACATTTACAAAAATTGATGACATTTTTGCTGTAAACCATATTTCAAAACATTCTAAAGTATTAATATCATATGGATTGCTTTCTCTGACAAGAGGGCAACATTATGAGAAAGCTGTGCTACAATTATAACAATGACAAAAACCACATTGCTACAGAACTCCTAGGATAAACAAGAGATCATAATGGAGATTAGAAAAATACTAAAGTGAATGAAGATTAAAATGAAATGCCATATATCAAAATGTGGGAGATGTAGTTTGAATGATAGTTAAAGGAAAAATTTATAACCTTAAATGCATACCTTAAAAATTTAGAAAGCCACGAGATCGACAGTGGTTAGAAAGATTAAAAAAAAAAAAAGAAATTTAGAAAGCCTGAAAATTAAGAATTATCCTATTCTTAATTTAGAGAGGTTAGAGAAAGAACAGTATATTAAGGCCAAGTAAATAGAAGGAATAAAATAAAGAGAAGTGAATGAAACAAAACAAAATCACAATACAGAGGATCAACAAAGCCAGAAGTCCACTAAACATTTAATAAGACAGGTGAATAGTGTCAGGTTTGACCACTAAGGGGGAAAAGAGTGAAGGCATAAATAAATAATATTGAGAATAAAAAATGGGACTAAATGCTAATGGATGGACATTAAAATAATAATAAATGCCAATGAACATGGAAACTAAAATGAAATGTATAAATTCCTAGAATATATAACTTATCAAAACTGATACAAGAAGAAATGGAAAACCTGAACAGTCCATAATTATTACAGCCATTGAATCAGGAATGATTAATCTTCCCACAAAGAAAACACCAGGCCTAGATGTCTTTACCTTTAAATTCCACCAAACATTTGAGGAAAATAAAATTCTAATCTTATACAAAATATCCCAGTATAGGAAAAGAGAGGACATTTCTTAACTTAGTTGGTGGGGCTCACATACATTTGATACCAAAACCTCATGAAGACCATACAAGAAAGACCATACAAAATTATGTTATGTATGTATCTCACACATAAATACTGGCACAAAAATTCTGATATATTAAATACTAGTAAGTGAGATTTCAGCAGTGTTTAAGAAATAATATACAATGTGAAGGATTGGTGGGTGTGAGGAGAGGCCCGGAGATCGCATACATGGCTGGAAAAATAATCCAAGTAAGAGATGATAAAGGCCTGAACTCAGCAGGGGTTGGGCTGAAGGGCAGGGATAAACAGCAGCAAGGCGACTCTGGGGGCGCAGCTCGGAGAACCGCCCAAGGCAAAAAAGACTTGGGGTCCAGCTTGTGGGCCTGGTGGATGGAGGAGTCACACTGGAATGAGGGAAAGGGTAGCAGTGTCTGGGGGCAAATACCCAATTCTGGAAGGCTGGGTCTGCCTGCATCCTGGAGGTTGGGGTCATGCACAAAGCTTGGTAAAGGCATGGGCAGGGTGTGGTTGTGGGAGTCCTGGGGGGCATCCTCATCCTGGAGGCCTGGCTTCTGGGACCGGAGGCAGTGAAAGGAGTGTCAGGTGGTGGGGGCCTCTTCCCGCCCAACGCTTTCTGAACTGGGACATGGAAACCCAGGACTCCCCTGTGTCCGGCTCTCAGCCATGAACATTTCCGGCAAAAACAGAGAAGAAAGAAACTCTCCCAGCCCACTGTGCTCCTCATATCAGCAAAAGCAGTATGAGCTTAGCTTGCAAAATAAACAGGGCCCAACGTAAACAGTGTGGCAGGTCCTGGAGACCAAGCTAAGAATACTTGCTGGGGGAGGAGGGCTGGAGCGGCCTCTGCCATCTATTCCTCAGAGTGTCTGGGGTATGCAGCCCCCACACAGACTGCCAGCCCTGTGTGGGACTCCAGGAAGCCCAGTGGGGCCAGAGGGGGAGCGGGCAGGGCCAGCCCTCTCCGAACCTCTCCCAACCGCCTGCATTGGTCCCTGGCCCACACTGAAGGCCCTGGGTCCTGCTGCTGGCACCCCCAGCCTGCCCCTGGCCTCAACCCTCCTCAGCCTCTCCATACAGACTGTGGGTGATTATGAAACCCCTCCTTGCTGTCTCCACCTTATCTCCCACCCCTGTGTGTGTCCTCCTTGGGACCAGCTCTTCAACCTAACTAGCTGTGTGACCTCAGGCGACCGCTCAGCCTCTCTGAACCTCCGTTTCGCCATCTATAAAAGATGGTTTATTTGGGCATTTGAGTAAATAAGAGTCCTCTCCAGAATAAAGAAGACAGTAATCTAAGATGAAAACAGAAAGGGCATGAGGCAGCTTTTGTGACTTTTGACCCTAAGGACACAAGCAGGAATCAAACCCTCTCATTTGACAAGGGAAGGAGGCCCGCAGGAAGCAGACTTGCTGTGAGGAGGCCCCTGGGTCTGTGGGTGTGGGGGGTTTCTGCTCTCCACACCCTGGAGTGAGGCAGAGCCTGAGCCACCCGGCCAGGCACAGGGGTAGCAGGGATCCCAGGAATGGGGACATCCTGCAAGATAGTTGGGGGGGGTCTGTGTCGGAGCAGACAGCTGTGCCAAGCAAGAGTTTTGACGAGGCCGCAGGAATGTGGCGAGAAGGAAGATCCCCAGACCCCTCTCCCCAGTGTGGGTCGTGGACACAAAGGAAGAAGAGGGCTCCCTGCCAGGGAAACTGAGGCAGCCCTGAACAAGCTCAGCTGACCTGCACTTGTGAACTCCCTGCAAGGAGACACTCCAGGCCTCCCTGATTCTTAGCATGACCCCTGCCAAGACGGGTGCCAGCTGGCTGTGCATCCCAGAGACCTCTCATCCCATGGCTAGGCAAGCCGGCCTGGGATGGGACTCACTGCACAACCCAGGGGTGAGGGACTGAGCTGAGCTGAGAAAGCAGTTGGGGGCTGGGGCCTTGACTCGCTTCCGGCAGGCAGCCAGACTGGCGGGATGGGGTGGGGGAGGGTGCCGGTGGGGAAGGCCAGGGGCTCTGGCTGGGGTTGGCGGGGCCGGCGGGCATTGGCACCGCTGCATGCCTGCTGGGCCTCCGAGGGCTGGGGTGGCTGCTGGATTTCCTGCCCCTACTTCCCGAAGTCAGCAGGATTGCGCTTGGGGTGTTTACGGTCCCGATGGCTGTACTGATAACGAAGATAACTCGAGCCAGGCTGTGCCACCAAGCCCGCCAGGCCCAGCCAGGCCCTTTCCCAGGGTCTGTCCCTGAGGGGGGTACCAGTCAGTGGCAGGGCAAGGACCGGGCAGGATACCACCTGTCCACCCAGGTCAGCACAGCTCTGTCAACTCCTTGATGCGCAGCCAGGTTCCAGGTAGATCCCCTCAGAGGGGCTGAGATTTAGTGTCAACTGTGGGTGCCACTCACCACCTCAGAGACCCCAGGCAGGGGACTCGAATGTGACAGCAGGGAGCCAGGGCCCACCAGGGCTGTGCTTGCAGAATCTACCAGAATCCTCGTGACCCCGGCTCAGAGCCTGACAGGGCACCAGGATGTGGCCCCAGCCTTGTTCTTAAACCTTGCCCTAGGGATCAGGGACTCCGGAAAACGCTTCCCTCTGTTGCTCAGATGTGAAGAAACTGGGTGCATAATTCTGTACCTTCAAGGCCAGCGCTGGCCCCACTGCAGGCCCCCACACCGATCTTGGCTGACGGAGGACTGCGTCCTTGTTCCCAGGCCCCAGCAGGCTGCTGGACGGCTGCTGTGCACGTCAGGAAGGGGCCGCAGCACTTCAGGAGACCCTGTCTGCCACCCACCATCACCCTCGCAGGATGCCAGGTTCCAGGTCTGGGCTTACAGGGTGGTCCGTCCCCTGGAGCAGGGGCAGAGCCATAAGAAAGGCCTGGGACAGTAGCAGAGGGAATGGAACCAGAGCTGGGCAGGGCGTGGTGGGAAAAGGTAGGGGCTGTCCCCAGCCCGTGCTGTCCAGAAGGGGCCACCGGGACTCCTGCACGTCAGGGATATTCATGCCCCGCCTGCCTGGCTGCAGCAGAGACGGAAACAGGAGTGGAGGTGGGGGAACTGGGTGCCACTCCCTGTCTCTACCATGGCTTTCCTTGATGTCTAGAAACTCCTGGCCATGCCAACAACACAGGGTACCCAGTCCTGCTGTACTGGGTGTGCCAGCCAGGAGTCATCCAGCCCTTGCGCAGAGAGAAAGCCAAGGAAACACCGTGTTCCCCAGGCAGCAGAGAGGCCAAGGCTCCTGGGCCTCTGAGCTTTGCCAATCCTCTGAACAGACCTCTCCCGGGTCTTGCTTCCTGTCCTGCCAGATGGGCGCCATCTCCCACTGGGCCATCTGCCTGGCAAAGGCCGGCACCAGCCCTGCTCAGGCCTGTGCTGACAGAGGGTGGCCAGGCCCGTGGGACCCGGGATACTGTGGTCACACAGCCCCACGGGGCCAGGCACCTGAACACCAGCCCTTGCTCTTTCTGCCTGACCCAGTTTGTTGGTCGCAGGGCCCCACAGCCGCCCCAGGCCATGGGCAGATGGTGCCAGGTGGGGAGAGGGTGACGCTGCAGGTCCTGGGGGCCAGGACGGGTGGAGCAGGAGCAGGAGCCTGGGCTGAGCTGTGCCTGCCCCGCCTGCCCGGCTGCAGCCGAGATGGAAGCAGGCCAGAGCCAGGCGTTGCCGGGGAAACCGGGCAGCAGACGCACTCCCTGCCCAACTGAAATTCCTCTATTTTTAGCCTCTCAGCTACTTTCAGATAAAGTCCATGTAGACGGACTTGCTGTTCGGCAAGATAACAGCCCGCTTCAAACCACAGAAACTTCAAAGGGCAGTGGTGGGCTCAGCCATGGGCCCAGGAAAGGCCCTCCCACCGCTCAGATCCTCCGGCAGCTCCCAGGGTGCCTGGGATAGAGGCTCCAGCCTGAGGGACCGAGTGATGGGCATAGAGCCTGGTGGGGAGTGGGGGCCTGGTGGGTCGGGGTAAACAGAAGATTCTTCTCTTCCCATGAACCCATCCCAGCTGGGCCCTGCATCTCCCTGAGCCCTCGGCCGGCCCCAAGTGGAGGCCCCAGACAGCTGGGCCCAGGAGAAGGCTGGGATGTGAGGCCAGCTCCTGCCACCCTCCACTCAGGATGCAGCCAGGAGGCTCACAGAGCACAAAGCAGACTATGAGAGGCAGCGGGAAAGAGCTGGGGGGAGGGTCACTAGGTGCCACCTGCCAGTAAAGACGCCAATTGTCAGAGGATGCGAAACCAGCCTGGCCTGGCTCCTTCCATGAGGGAGCAATGCCCAGCCAGGTGGGCAGTGGGCCTGGGCCCCTCTTGGGAGTTGCTGGGCGGGCTGCAATAGGCACTGGCGGGAAGGTGGGGAGGCCTGCAGGCCCTGGCATCACTGGAGCTTCACATTCACACGCAGATCACAGGGAGGTGCCTGCTGGCCCCAGAACACTGACCAGAGCCGCTGCGGGCCCGCGCGTGAGCCTACCTTGTCTTCTACTCGGTTCAGGCGGGCGCCGATCGTGTTGCTGCCGCGATCCTTGCTCTTTTCTATGGGGGATAAAACACCCAAATCAGGGCTGAGTGCTGGGGTGGACCGGGGACCCCAGCTGGGCGTGGGGAGCAGGATGATGGGGCTGGGGGTGGTAGCTGAGAGTCAAAATGCCTAAACCTACTAGGACATTTTTAAAAAAGTGTCCTGTGACAAAAATACCAGAGGTGGTACAGTGGGCGGGCATGGCTGCAGCTGGGGACCTGGACTCCATCCTGCTCCACCCTCTCCACCTCTGACCTCCGAGAGCCCTAGGGGGCTGCCTAAACTGGCCACACTGCCAGCTGTGCAAGCCCGTGCCATTCCACTCCCAGGGCGGCATAGGCCTGACTCCAGGCTGGGGGACATAGCCACTCAGCTGCCCCCGTCACACCAGCCCACATTGTGAGCCATGGCTGCTGTTTGCATTTGGGCTAGGAAACCCCAGGGAACGTGCCTTTTCCATCATTCCCCAGAATGACTCACAGCCCCGTGTCCAGGGGACCCAAGGAATTTGGTCGAGGAGCCAGAAAACCAGCCCCCAGGCTGCGGCCAGGTACTTCTGTCCCTCTCAGCTTGAGCCCTGCAAGGCCCCCACCCATAGTCTCTTGAATTCTGGGCTGGCAACTCACCCTGCTCAAGCCCCACCCCAGGCCCATCCCCAGGATCACCCCCTTCTGCAAAGTTGCCCTGGGTTCATGTTTCCACACCCAGAGCCTAACCTCAACGCCCTGGAATTTAAAGGGACCCAGGTAGGTTCTTATGAAACTTGAAGATTCCTTTGTAAAATGTACTTTGGAGCCACTTTGCTAAGGGTGGGGTCTACCTCCCCTTACTCCCTGGCTTTCATGTCATGCACTTTGGAGGCCCAGTGGCCCATTCTGACATCGCGGGGAGAGCCAGGAGGTCAGAGGTGTGGGAGAGTCCATTGCAGGCTGCCGCGCCCAGAGCAACTGACACAGAAACCCACCTGAGACGGAGATGAACAGCGAGGGCTTCCCAATGGACTGGTCCAGCCTGGGAGGGAAGGAGACGGACACCAGTTCACACCTGGCCCTGGCACTGCACAGATGCACTGCCGTCCATGGGACAGACAGGTTGATGTGCCCAGCAAGACAGTGCACTACCCACCCACTCTGGGGACACCTCCGACCCTAAGACCTGCCAGGTCACTCCCAACCCCCCAGAGGGCCATGCTCCTGAGGGGCTGAGCAGGGAGCTCAGAGAGGAGGAGTCAGTGGGCTGCCTCTCAGACTTCCTCCCTGGGGTTAGGAGTAGGAGGCAATGGATCAGCCATGGGCAAGGCAGCCCGTGGGCAGAATGGACACGGATTCCCAGCCATACCCTGTAACACACAGAGCTAGTTCCCAGGCGAGCCCTCTCGGAGGCACAGCTGCTCTGAGCCTGTGCAGGCCCAGGAGGATGGCGCTGATGCCATGGGAACACGTTGGCTCCCCACAGTCAGGGTCTCCAGCTCCAGGGCCAGCCGGGGGAGACCCGTGGTCTTCCCAGGGCTGGGCCTGGCCCCTTGTTCAGGGGTGACATGGGAGGTGGGTGGGCTGGTTGCCAAGTGTCGTGAAGTTGTGGGGAGTGTGAAGCTGGTGTCGCTGCCTGAGCAGGGATGGAGGCGGGTGTTTTCCTCCCCGACACACCTCCCCACCCCAACTCCTCCATCGTCTCAGACCCGGGTGGGGAACAAGGCCGAGCTGCCTGGTGGGCTGGCTGTGAACCGTGGCTGTGGCCAGCTGCCCTCCCTCTGCAGGGGTAGGGGTGGTTGAGAGGCGAGAACTCAGGGTCTCAGCCCCTCCCTCCTCCTGGTACCGCTCCTCATGCAGCTGGGGCTGGGCTGGGCAGGACCCGTGCACCCTCCCCACTGCCCCTTGGCCGTGCCCACCTCCTCTGCAGCTCTTTGATGCGCACCATGAGGTTGAGGTGGCCCTGTGAGTACTGTTCAATGACGTCCCGCACGTCGTAAGGCTTCCGCGCTTGCTGCAGGACAGAAAGACACACATCACTTCTCCTCCCTGTGCCCCGGCCACGTGGCTCAAAGTGCAGGCAGTGGCAGTGTCTGCCCTTGGGAGGCTTGTGAAAACCTGGGAGCTCGCCTATATGGTGATGGCGTAGGCCTGGTCCCACGCATGCACAGTAGCGAAGCTTGTCCCCATCGGCTTGGCCACGGGGCTCTGGGTGGTCCCGGGCCATCGGCTCAGCCTCTCTGGGTTCCACCTTCCTATCCACTCACCAGCAGGGGCCTGCCCACTCCTCCCCCTCACCTCGCTCCCCTGCCCCAGGCTACTAGTCCTGGTTCTCAATGACTTCAGGAAGAGCTGGCCCAGCCAAAGGGCCAAGGAGCAGCACAGTGCCAGGCACTGACCAGGAGGCACAGCTCTGCATGGCCACTACCTACCTGGGCCCCAGACTGACTCTTGACATGCTCACTGGCTGTAGCCCCCACTGTCCTCAGGGTAGGGAGCGGGTCCACCCTGCATCCTTCCTGGCAGTTTGTGCCAGGCAGCAGGGGTGGCCCCAGATGACAGCCACAGTCTGCGGCACTTGCTGTGGGTGACGAGCATCTGCTTGGGCTCCCACAGTGGGGCTGGGGCCATGTGAGGCAGGGCAGGTGACCCCAGGGCTTCCAGGCTTGTCGCTAGCTCTGAGCCCATAAATGGGACTCAGGTGACATCTTGAAACCACAACAGAGAAAACAAAGCGTCTCATGATATCAGGAAACCCCAAGCCACATTTGTGGCCTTGCTCCCAAGCGCCTCACTCAGGTGGAGCAGCCAGGCGGAGTGAGGGTTTGATGGCCTAGGAAGGCCTTGGCCCTGCAGACAAGCCAGCACATGGGACAACAGACTGCCTCTATCCCGAGGGGCCACTGGGTGACCAGGTGAGGCCCAGGGTAGTCATCTTTAGTGCCCAAATAGCCTCGTTAGCACTGAGCTAGTAGCTTTCCTGCCTTTTGCTGGGGAATTTGCAAGACCCAAGAGACAAGCCAAGTAGCTTGGTGGGGAGGGGCAGAGCAGGGCCAGCCCCAGTCAGAGGGAGGCAGTTGAGGCCGAGGATGAGAAAGGAGGAAGCTCAGGTACCAGTGAGGGCCCGGGCTGGGTCTGGGAACATGCCCTCCCTGCCCACCTCCTACCTCTCTTTGGGGTCCCTACTCCTGAGACCAGGGTGACTTTAATCTGAGGATGCAGTCATTTCCACCTTGGGAAGCTGCAAGTTCCCAGATGGTGAGTCCCTGACGTCAGGGATCCAAGTACCCACTTTCAGCTCTAGACACACTTCTGACATGCCCAGGGGTTCTGCCACCAATGCCAGAGGCTTGGTGGAGTTCTTACAGCCCACCCAACATTGTTTTGGACCCCAGGAATCCCAAGGCAGGGCAGAGACCTCCTCCCTACCAAAGGCTGGGCCTCAGAAGTTCAGGGGTTTCCTTTTTCACCTGACACCAGCAGGTAGGGCCCTCACTGGCAACACTAGCCACTCTCTGGGCCCTGAACGGGAGATCCTGAGATCAGGAGGGCTGGGATGGGGCCTGTGTCCTCACAACACAGCTGTGCATCATGGAAGGAAGGGCCTGCGGCTCCTGGGGCCACACTGGGCACCAGGATCTCCGGCATTGCCCAGAAATGACACACTAAGGCCTGTGATAGGGTCAGGCATGGGGTTGGACTCTAGGCAGACCTTCTGGCCCGCCATGTACTCAGTTTGATAATAGTCATAAAAAACGTACTTATGTACAGGCTAGTAATAACATCCTCAGGTCTCAGTTTCTCCTGTTATAATGGGAATGCTAAGTCCTTCTTCTCTCTTCTGTAAGATAAAATGCTGAGCCTTGTCTCTCTCTTCTGTAAAAGGGGATGCTGAGTCCTGTTTCTCCTTCCTATAAGAAGGAGATGCTGAGTTCTCTTCTATAAAATGGGATGCTGAGTCTTGATTCTCTTATCTGTAAGATGGGATGCTGAGCCCTGTCTCTGTCTTCTGTAAGATGGGATGCTGAGTCTTGATTCTCTTTTCTGTAAGATGGGATGCTGAGCCCTGTCTCTGTCTTCTATAAGATGGGATGCTGAGCCTTGATTCCCCCTTCTGTAATATGAGATGCTGAACCTTGTCTCTCTCTTCTTTAAGATGAGATGCTGAGCCTCAATCCTCCCCTTCTATAAGGTGGGTTGCTGAGCCCTGTTAGCATTTGGTAGCATCTCTTGTACCTGGCAGCATCTCCTGTAAGATGGAGATGCTAAGCTCCCTTCAGTAAGATGGGATGCTGAGCCTTGATTCTCCTTTCTGTAAGATGGGATGCTGAACCCTGATCCTCCCTTTTGGAAGATGGGATGTTGAGCCCTGTTTCTCCCTCCTGTAAGATGGAGATGCTGAGCTCCTTTCTGTAAGATGGAATTCTGTAAGACTTGATCTTCCTTTCTGTAAGATGGGATGCTGAGCCCTGATCCCCCCTTTTGGAAGATGGGATGTTTCTCCTTCCTGTAAGATGAAAATGCTAAGCTCCCTTCTGTAAGGGATGCTTACAGAATGGGATGCTGAGCCCTGATCCTCCTTTCTGTAAGATTGGATGCTGAGCCCTGCCTCTCTCTTCTATAAGATGGGATGCTGAGCCTTGATCCTCCTTTCTGTAAGATGGGTTGCTGAGCTCTGTTTCTCCCTTCTGTATAATGGAGATTCTAAGTTCCTTTCTGCAAGATGAGATGCTGAGCCCTGCCTTTCTCTGCCTTAAGGGAGAGAGTGAAGATGAGAGAGGATGGGAGTTGAGAAAGGTCAGGGAATCCTAAGCCAGCACCATGCAAGAGCCAGAGTCAGAGCTGGCTGTGGCCGAGCCTCTCTTCAGCACACATTGAACATGGTGTGAGTCATGGTGGTGAGCCTCCTGCAGACCACAGAGCTCTGTGAAGCTGAAGCGTGAGGCACCTCCAGGCATGCTGGGTGAGGTGTGGGCAGGTGAAGGGAGGCAGGGCAGGGGAAAACCAAGGCCTGGGAGTCCCTGGGCCACTGTGACCAGGTGGGTGTAGGTATGTGCGTTAGCAGCCTCTGCAGACGCAAGTTCTTTCAAACAGGCCTGTTGTGGGCAAGGAACTATTATGTGCCTGAGTGTGTGCACGTCTGTAGGAGCAGGGCTGGGTGGGGCCTATGAGCAGAGAGCTCTCCACACCTTCAGCCACAGCCTTACCTGGTATAAGGCATAGCCTGAGGAGGCTCAGTGATGCCCGCGGACCATGAGGACCCACGGCCCAGGGGCATCCTAGCCCACAGAGACTTATCCTGGAGCCACTGAGATCGCTGCTAAGATATGGTTAGGGCTCATGGGGGCCTTTGTCCAGTGGTCATCCAGGGTTGGGCTGGAAAGATCATCCTGACGTCAGGAGCCTGAGATGAACCGAGATAATGCAGACCTGTCCAGACTGACTGACGGTGGACAGGGAGTTCAAGGGCGCAGAGGCTCTGGCTCCTTGGGGTCAGACACAGGGGTGGCTGGCCAGGGACTTATCGGCCATCAAGGCAGGCGGGGCGGGGGTCACCTGCCATGTCAGCAGCCCCTGAGGCCAGCAGGGGTGGGGTGACGTCCCAGCAAGCAGACAGGCTGGCATGGAGGAAGGGAAGCATCCTGAGAGGTAGGCAGGGGGAGCCCCTGGAGCCACACACAGCTCCTCACTGCCATGGGCTACTGCTCCTCTCACCCTAGCCCCACCCCTCCATGCTGCCCCCAGCAATAAGGGCCAGCTGGTGAGGTCCGAGGGAGCCCCTGCGGCTTCGTGCAGGAGCCTCTGTGCCCTGTGAGGATCCTGCTGCTGCCAGGTTTCTGCAAGGCTCCCAGGGCCAGGGAGCAGGGGAGAAGCAGACAGTGGGGTGGGGGTTTCCCAGTCTGCTTCAGGAAGCCTTCTGGGCCATTCTCAGGGTTCTGGCCTGTGTCCTAAGACAGGAAAGGGGACCCACTCCCCCTCGCCTGGAAAGGAGTGCAGGGCTCACTGTGCTCCTCCCCAGGGACCAGCTTTTTCGCCTGTGGCTCAGCAACAGGGCCTGCTGGGGCTGGCGCAGATGATCTCTCTCTCTCTGGCCCTCTCCCTCTCTCTCTTTTTGTATTTGTTAATTGTTTATTTACCAAGAGAAACGATTTCTTGGCCCACATATTCACGTTTCACAGTTCAGGACCACAGGTCACTGACAAGCTTCTCGGTAATTCAACCCAAAGAAATTCTTTATATTCTAAAATCACTTTGCACTCTGAAAGATACCAGCCTTCCTCATCACCTCAAAATCTTTTATGGCATCATCATATCTGTAGAAATCATTAGAAATCATGTGCCTTTTTTCTTGGTTCAGCCACATCAAACTTACAGAGAGCTGCAACTCCCAAGTATTCAACGAATGCTCCAACAACATGAAATTGCAGACGCTTGGCCAGGAGGCTACGCATCTGAGGTTTCATCACAAGACTGGAAGCCATGGTACTTATTATCACGATAGGATATCCTTGATATCAACCTCAATGCCAGTGTCTTTCCTGGCTGATGGAGAAATGGACGGCTGGACGATCTCTTGGACCTGAGCTGGAAGCTGCCCACTCCACCCCTGGAGCTAGGCCTGCCCAGGAGCCATGAGGGTCTGCGTGTTCTGCTGGGTTCCCCCAGAGCTTGGAAGCAGCCCCCAGGGTGCCCACGTGGCACAGTTCTGCAAGCCTTGGTGGGCTCTGGTTCTGCCCTGCTGGGACCTGCTCTGCACCCTCAGGCCAGAAACCGGCCCCACCCTGGGAGGCTCCCTGTGACCCTCTGCTGTACTGCCGGGGTGACGTCAGCTGCTTCGGCTGTCACGACCATGCTGTTCTCCAGTGAACTGACACACCCTAGCCCTTCCCATGGTCTCCTCTGCCCTCGGGGGACTGCCCTGCCCAGACCTGAGTCCCAAGGGGGTTCCTGCAGCCCCTTCCCTGCCTGGGAGAGCGCTGGTGCTGCCAGGAGGCCGGCCCCTCTCTTCCATTGCCCCCGCGTGAGCTACCCGCTCCGGCAAGGCCCTCCCTGCCAGCACCAGAGAGAGGAGACGGTCCCAGAATGGAGACACCCTGTCCACAGGGGCTGTCAGATCTCCCCTAGAACATGCCGGGCAGATCTCCGGGCACTGGCCAGCAGTGGCATTTACCATGACTTTTATTTTGACTGCAAGAGGTCCCAGGCCCTGCTAGGAGCTTTGACACAACTTGGTTCAGTTGAGTCATGAACCACCCCCTTCCTTGGGGGGATGCAGGCAGGAGGGCCAGCTGAGAAACAGCACTGTGGGAGGGCTGTGCATGCAAAACCCCCCTGGAGATGGTGGCCCGGTGGCCAGAACGAGGGCCCGCACACTACTCTCGGTAAGGGCCTGGCCGAGGGCTGCTCTTGGGGCTCGGGGTGACGACGGGCCTGGCGGGTGCTGGCCCAGGGTTGCCGTGGGTGAGGCCTGGGTGAGGCACGTGCATATGATCTTATGCCAAACCCTTAGGCTCTCGTTCCCCTCACAGCTGGGGAAGAACTTGCCCAGGGCTGCCTGGGCTGGGGTCTGCACCCAGACCACCATGTGAAGTCTGGAGGCTGCAGTGGCTCCAGCGCCCAGATGGGTGGGGGCTCCACCAAGGAGACTGTGGGAGGGCCTGTGTCAATCCTGGGTCCTGGCATGGAAGGTGTGGCCTGGTGTGAAAGGCATGGCTGCAGGGGGACCAGATTTGAGTGCCACTGTCCGTCCATCTGAATGGGCCCTGCATTTTTTTGGCTCATCTCAGGCTCCTGAAGTCAAGATGATCTTTCCAGTCTGACCCAATGACCACTTGGCAAAGGCCCCCATGAGCCCTGACCAGACCCTAACAGGGAGCTCAGTAGCTCCAGGATAAGCCTTGGTGGGCTGGGATGCCACCGGCTGTGGGTCCTGGTGGTCGGCAGACATTGCTGAGCCTTCCTGGGCTGTGCCTTATACCTGGTGAGGCTGTGGCTGAGATGTCAGGAGCCCCCTGCTCAGGAGCCCCACCCCACCCTGCTTCTGCTGACACATACTCATTCAAGCACGTCACACGCCTTCTGCTCCAAGGGACTTGGGCAAGTCACCCCTCAGCCTTCCCTGCTTTATGATCTATGCCTTCTGGATCATCCACCACAGAGGATACGGGGTTCCCACCCCTACACATGTATTTCCAAGTCAGGACTCAGTTCCCTCCACCACCGTCTCCATCTGAGGAATGTCCCCAAGGCAGGAGGAGGGGAGACATACCTGCCATCAATGGCACTCTCTGCAGGGCATGGACTCTAGGGGCTCTAAGGGGCTTCTGTAGGAGGCCTGGCCCTGGAGAAGTTAGGGCAGCTTATGGAAGCCGTGGAGCTCCAGCCTCACCTGGCCAAAGGGACCGCACCTCTCACAGAGCAGGGCTCAGCCTCCCTCCATCCTCCCAACTCACAGAGGGTGGGGGAGCAGGGAAAGAGAGCACTGAGCCAGTAGAGGACAGGGCTGGGGGGTCTGGGGAACCTGCCTTCCCAGTTTGGTGACTCAGGCCAGGCTCCACACCATCTCTGAGTCATTCTGATGTCGCCCTCACATCTCTCACTAATGCTTCCTTGCACGACCCACCCTACGGGAGGACTGAGTGAGCCACACGGCTGCTGCCTTCTATTTGGTGAAGAAGACACTGCATGTGACTCTGGTTCCAGGCCGGGCCTCCAAGGATACGCCCTCTGAGGGGCCTGCTGTCTGGGGTTCGGTGGGGTAGGCACTGTCAGGTCTCAGATAGGCCTGCCTGTGTGGCTTGGGGGCGGAGGCCTTGACAGCCTCCACTATGGGCAGGAGAGAACCCAGGAGAGGTGTGGGCAGCTGCAGCAAGCTGCGAGGGGTAGGCTGAGGGCAGGAAGGCTCAGCACAGGGCTTACCTGGAATTTCTTCTTGGCCACAAAGTACTGCATGCGTCGAATGACTTTAATGGTGGCCCGATGGTGTTCCCGCAGCCTGCAGTGGAGAGAGGAGAGGAGATTGTGAGTGGCCACCCTGTGCTGGTCATCCCCTCACTGCCCCTGCACTGCCTGAGGAGCACACAGACTGGATCCTTCCGGAAATAAGGAGAGTGTTCAACTCCATGGGATGGAGATACTTAGGCCATGTCCTAGTGTGGGCTTGAGGGGAGGCTGGGGGCAAGAGGCTTTTCAAGGTGAAATGTTTCACCTCACCTGTGAGTGGGAAGGGGGCTCTTGCCTTGAGTGTCATTCAGAAGGGGATCAAGTAGGAGTCAGGGCCCTGGGTTGGCAATGGCTGTGCTGCTAACACATGGCAGCCATGGTAATTTCTTTCTATGTTTGGGCCTTCAGGCTCCTTGTCAGTAAAATGAGGTAAGAGGGTACATGCTGGCGATGTCCATAGCCCCTTTCAACTGCTGTGTCCTGTAGCCCCACAAACAGCAAGTGCTTGGGAAAGTAGGAGCTACAGGACAAATTTACAAGGGAAAGTTGCCACCAGAGCCGCTTTGTTAAGGGGGCTGCATTGTTTTGCCTCCTAAAGTTTCTTCTAGAAATAAAGATCCTTTTAGAAACAGCATCACAAAAGGAAACAAAAGGGATGATGTGTGTGTGCATAGAAAAAAGACCGGAAGAAAACACAGTGCCATGGAGGCTGCAGGAAATTCCCTCCTGGTAGTAAAGCTCATGTCTGCCTGACCCTCCTGATGTAAACACCAGGGACTGTGAGACTAAGTGATGCCAACAGCAAGGAACAGCTGTGCGAGGCTTTGGAGACCAAAAAAGATGTGGAGGGTGAGGATCCCACATAGAATGGAAATAAAATGAGCTAATAAAATAAAATGAGCTGCACCCAAGCGTTTCCTCCGCAGGGCACCTGTCCATTTGTGGAGGGGAGCATTGACACCCAACAGAGCAGGGGCTCAGTGGGCTGGTGATAAAAATGTGGAGTCCAGGGCCACAGGACACCCAGGACATGAAGGAACAAGATTCTGGTCAACAGAGGACCAGGGTGCAGGGAGCCACCTTTCACACTACTTCCTCTGGAAACACTTGTGAATTCCTAAGCCACACGGGTGGGTGAGATTCACAGAAACTGAGAAAAAAGCAGTTGGTGAAGGGGTAAAAGCTAAGCAGAGCACTCAGTAGACTCATGGCACTGTGGAGATAAGCTTTGGGTTTTAGAAGCTATCTAGAAGGCAGCCCTAGAAACTAAGTAATGCCAACTTAGCATCACATTGACCCCACTTCTCCCAATCCCTTACTGGAGTAAGGTGCTTTGTGCATGGTAGAAGAAAATAAAATTATCTGTAGGGAGATAATATCCTTGAGCTTCTACAATTTTATACACAAAAGACTAAAAGGCAAGGGAAAAGACAGACCATACAGATCTAAAGGTGTGGTACTTTCTTTTTTTTTTTTTTTTTTTTGAGATGGAGTCTCGCTGTGTCTCCCAGGCTGGAGTGCAGTGGCGTGATCTCGGCTCACTGCAAGCTCCGCCTCCCGGGTTCACGCCATTCTCCCGCCTCACCCTCCCAAGTAGCTGGGACTACAGGCGCCGCTACCACGCCCAGCTAGTTTTTTTTTTTTTTGTATTTTTAGTAGAGACGGGGTTTCACCATGTTAGCCAGGATAGTCTCGATCTCCTGACCTCGTGATCCACCCGCCTCGGCCTCCCAAAGTGCTGGGATTACAGGCTTGAGCCACCGCGCCCGGCCTGGTGTGGTACTTTCAACAGCCTTAAATACTTGTAGCTCCTTCCATTAAGAGATGGAGTGTTTTCCTATTACTTGAATTTGGGGTGACCTTGTGACTTCATTGATGAAAGAGTGCTGGGGAACTTACACAGTATATAATTCATGTGCTTTTGGAATGTGGCCCTACAAACAAGCTTGCTGGTTAGAGAGGCCACATGGAGAACAGAGATGCCCCAGCTAACAGCCAGCACCAACAGAACAACCTCCTAGCTGAGCCAAGTCCAACCTCCTAGCTGAGCAAAGAAAAACAAAAAATACATACACACATACACACACACACACACACACACACACACACACACACACAGACGGAGTCTCGCTCTATTGCCAGGCTGGAGTACAGTGGCGCAACCTTGGCTCACTGCAGCCTCCACCTCCCAGGTTCAAGCGATTTTCCTGCCTCAGCCTCCTGAGTAGCAGGTGTGCACCACCATGCCCAGCTAATTTTTGTATTTTTAGTAGAGACAGGGTTTCACCATGTTGGCCAGGATGGTCTTGATCTCTTGACCTCATGATCTGTCCGCCTTGGCCTCCCAAAATGCTGGGATTACAGGCATGAGTCACCGTGCCTAGCCCAAAGAAAATATTTTAAGCCACTAAATTTAGGTCTAGTTTGCTATGCACAACAATAGGTAACTGATACAGAAATAAGGACTAAGAAATAGGTAATGTCATATCAGTATCCTAAAACATATGGCATTAATTTTGGGACAGGGAATTGGACAGAGGCTGGAAGAAGGGGCAGATCACAAGATGTCAGACTTCGAGCATGATGCCATTTGTAATTGGGTGAGAATTTTAGGTATCGTGGGGAGGGGGGTGAGGGAATTCTGCATTGGGGAGAATGTGAAAAGTTATGGCCAGAGGGCAGACTGTGATGAATTAAAGATGGCCACAATCCATTGTAGTTCCTCCCATTGCAGGCTAGAGTCTATCTCCACCATGGTGGAAATGATCATGTCTTCTGAAGCTCAACCTCAAGGACCTTGTGGTATCTACTCTTACCCTCTTAGAATTCTGTTGGCTCATGGACAAGTCTGAGCTAGCCTGCTGGAAGAGCCACGTAAAGGAGAGCTGAGAGACCCTGGCTGACAGCCCAGTGACTCCAGACACGTGAGGACAACGGAGACCACTCAGTCACCACCACATCACTATGCAAGTGCTGCCATGTTGTCAAGTCCAAGTGAGACTACCCAACTGGGATGCCCAGATTGCTGACCCATAGATTTGTAAGCTAACAGATGATTGTGCTTTGCCTCAGGATATTTAGATGAAGACTTTAAAATAACCATGATAAATAGGTTCAAGAAAACAGATGAAAAGATAGAAAACTTTACCAGAGAAATACAATTTATAGATATATAAAAAGGAAGTTCCAGAAAAGTAAGGACCATACTGGAAATGAAGAATGCAATAGGTGAGTTTGGATAGCAGGGATGACAGAGTAGAAAAGAATAGCTGTGAACCCAAAGAAAATAGCCAACTTGGAGCATGAAACGAAAATAGACTTAAAGGAAGAGATGAAACAAATGAAAAAGAAACAAGATGGTAGATTGCATGCACTATAAGTGGATTAATAGTCCAATTAAAAGATCAAGATTGTCATGATTAAAAGCAACTATATAAATCCACTTTAAAATATAAAGATACAAAAACATGTTGGGAAAGGACAGAAAAAGATAGGTCATGGTGTGGCCAAATGAAAACTGGTAAAGGAAAACCAATAGTAGACTTTAAGTATTACTAAAGAAGAATATGTCATAATTATAAAAGTGTCAATTCAGCAGGATGAGATCAATTCTAAATTTGTGTGCACCTAAAACCGTAACCCTAAAATATATAAAGCTAACTGGCAGAACTAAAATGTAAAAGAGAAAATGGTGGGAGATTTGAACACACCTCGTCAGTAACCAATAGAAAAGCAGTCAAAACTTTGTCAAATCAGAGACAAATTTGAACAGCCTAATTAGCAACTTGACATATACAGAACACTGCCCCTACAACTGGAGACTACATAAGCTTCCCTAGTGCACACAGAACATGTACCAAAAGAGACCATATGCAAGACTTCAGAAGCAAGTTCCAACAAATTTCAAAGAAAGCAAATCATGTTTATTATGCTCTCTGACTACAGTACAATTAAATTAGAATTCCATAAAAAGAGATAACTAGGGAATCTCCATATATTTTGGAAATTAAACAATCTAAATAACCCAGGGGTCAAAGAAAAATATATAATGAGAATCAAACAACAGTTTAAATTAAATAGTAATAAAAATGTAACGTATTAAAATTCATAGCTAAATAGGTACTGAAAGTACAGTGAAATAAGCACAGAGAGTGAACCTTATGGCTTTAAATGCACATCTCAGAGCAGAGGAAAGGCTGGAATCCATCGCAAGCAGTTAAAAAAATGTCAAATTACACCCAAAGATAGTAGGAGGAAAGAGATAAAGTTAAGAGCACAGTCAAAGAGATAAAAAATGAACATTATTTAAGGAAAATCAACAAAGCCAAAATTTGGTTCTCAGAAGAGACTAATAAAACAGACACACTTTTGGGAAGATTGATCAGATGGGGGAGGGGACACAAATGACGACCGTCAGGAGTTAAAGATGGAACGTCACTATAGGCCTAGAGGTGCTGAAACATTTATTCAGAGGACGTTACAAACAAAAATACTTTTGATGATTTAGATAAAATATGCAAATTCTTTAAAAACACAATATGTAAAAGTAGACACAAAAACAAAAATAACACAAATTGCCCAATAATTATTAAATAAGTTAAATTTGGAATTTTAATGATCTTCTGGCAAAGAAAACTCTGTATCTAGATGACATCACCAGTAAATTCTTCCAAAATTAAGGAAGAAATAATGTCAATTTTATACAAGTATTTTCATAAAGCAGCATAACCTTGATATCAAAATCTGACAAGAATATTTCAAGAAAGAAAAAAAAATCACAGGTTAATTTCTCTCGTGAACATAAGTGCAAATACCCCAACCACCACCAGCGAGCTGCATGTAGTGCTGTGCCCACACACATGCTCAAATGCGGTTTAATCCACTTGTGCATGCTCAGTTTACCCTCTAAGGCCCAAGCAACGTAACTCTTCACATCAACAGAAAAAGTAAAAAAAAACAGAATCAACACAGCAGATTGTAGAAAAGCATTTGATAAAACCCAAGACCTGTTCATAATTAAAAACACAACTCTTAGCAAACTAGGAATAGAAACTCCATTACCTAAAAAAAAAAAAAAAAAAACCAAAAACTAAAACAAAAACAACCCAAACCCTAAGCAGACATCATACTTAATAGTGAAACACGATACACTTTCCTCCTGAGACAGGAAGCAGGTCAAGGATGTTATCGTTTCTAGTTCACATTGTCCAGAAAGTCCCAGCTGGTATGTTAAAAAGGTAGGAAAAGGGAGATAAAAGGTAAAAGAATTGGACAGGAAAAAATAAAACACTCGTTATTTGCAAATGACATAACCATACACGTAAAAAAAATCTCTAAGAATCCGCAGAGAAGCTGCTGGAATCAATACAAGAACACTGGTTTTAAGGATGATATATAATAATTATATTTCTAGGCCTGGCAGAGTGGCTCGCATCTATAATCCCAGTGCTTTGGGAGGGTGGGGTGGGAGGATCACCTAAGCCCAGGAGTTTGAGATCAGCCTGGGCAACATGGTGAGACCCCATCTGTAGAAAAAATAAATTTAAAAAATTTAGCCAGGCTTGGTGGTGTGTACCTGTGGTTCTAGCTACTCAGGGGGCTGAGATGGGCAGACTGCTTGAGCCCAGGAGTTCAAGGCTGCTGTAAGTTATGGGCCTGGAATGCAGAGACCCTGTCTCTGAAATATGTTTATTTCTATATGCTAGTAACAATTAGAAAATAAAAAGATGTCAATTACAATAGCATCAATAACCATAAACTTGACCATAAGCTTAAGAACAAATCTTTAAAAAAATGGTTTCTTCTTTACTGTTTTCCTTTCACAATCTTTCTTTCTTTTTTTCTTTTCTAAGATGGGGTCTTGTTATTTTGCCCAGGCTGGTTTCAAACTCCTGGGCTCAAATGATCCTCTCGCCTCAGCCTCCCAAGTAGTTGGTATTACAGGTGTGAGCCATCGTACCCAGCTCTAAAATAAATCTGTTTAAAGATGTGTGAGACTACTACACAGAAAAGCACTGAGCATTAGAGACAGAGATAAAGAAGACCTAACTTGACTTGGCGATACAGTGTGTTCACGTATAAGAAGACTCAATATTTATAAGATGTTAATTTTCTGCAAATTGAGGTGTGGATTAAATATGATTCCAATCAATATCACAGTGCTTTCTGTTATTTATTTATTTATTTCTTGGAAATCGACGAGGTGATTCTAACATATTCCTAACAATGTGAAGGGCCAAGAATAGCCAAGATGATCTTGAAGAACAACAAAGTCAGAGGTCTGACACTCCCAGGGTTTCATAAGGCCACAGGGCTTGATTAAGAGCATTGGGCAGACAGATGAACAGTGGGGGTCTGACAGAATAGGGTAGTGGTTCCCTAACTTTTTTGGCACCAGGGACCAGTTTCATGAAAGACAATTTTTCCATGGACAGGGATGGGGTGGGGAGAGATGGTTTCAGGATGAAAATGTTCCAGTTCAGATCAGCAGTTATTAGATTCTCATAAGGAGCACACAGCCTAGATCCTCACATGTGCAGTTCACAATAGGGTTCGTGCTACTGTGAGAATCTAATGCCACCACTGATCTGACAGGAGGCGGAGCTCAGGTGATCATGCTCGCTTGCCAACTGCTCACCTCCTGCTGCATGGCCCTGTTCCTAACAGTCTATGGATGGGTACTGGCCTGTGGCCTGGGGACCCCTGGAATAGGACATCACACACACACACTCCTGTGACCACTGGTTCACAGAAAAGACGCCTTTGCCGTTGAGCTGGCGGAAGGATATTCTTCGCAATAAATGGTGTTGGAACAATTTGGATACACATGTGAAAATATATAAACCATGATCCTTACCACACACCAGTCACAAAGTTAACCCAGGTAGAGTCACAGGCCTAACTGTGAGGCAATCGGGCCTGTCGAAGAACATGGGAGAATATTTTCACCACCTGGGATGGGCAAAGCTGTCTTTAATGGAACACAAACAGTATGAACTGTCACAGAAAACTATTTGACAAATTGGAGGCCCCAGGATCTCTGAGATGGTCTCACGAAGGCCCCCTTCCCAGGCCTGACACGCGAGAGGAACTGTTACCTAGGCCTCACGTCCTGACCTCTTTCCATCACCCCAAACAGCCTGGGAGCAGACAGGGAACGGGGAGCCATAGGTGTCTGACTGTGAAGAGTCCCCCACTGGCTGTGACTTGGGGCCTTGGGAGCCTGTGGCCATGACCGCCAAGGTCTGGATGCGGCCCCACATCCAGTGAGAACACTCGGGACTTCTCAGATCCTGTTCTTCACAGAGGGCCATGCCCAGTGGCGGCTTCACAGGCCGCTAGAAGCTGCTGCGGGCCTCCCCTCCTGCCAACTTCCTAGAACACAGTCGGAGCCTTCACAGGCAAACAATCTGGCCAGGACTGCAAGCAGGCCTAGGGCTGACGGTGCCAGGCCAGGCCCCTAGCTCTGCCCAGGCCACGGTGTGGGTCAGCCACTGCTCTGGTGATAGCGCTGGCTACCTGGCTTTCCTGCTGAACACAGTCGACCCTGTGGTCTCAGAGAGAAGGGCCTGGCTGGCTCCTTTGCAGGGGGTGGTCTCTCTCTCTCTGTACTGGGTGAGGCCTGGGATGGGGTCAAGTGGCCTTTCCTGGTAGTGATACGGAAGAGGGGCAGGGAAGTGCTGGGAGGAGAAGGGCGGGTCCCTGGCTAGGGTTCCGCTGTTGGGCCTGCATGCACGGACCCAGGTAAGAACAGACATTTCTGCTTTTCTGCCCAAATGTTGCATTTCCCAAGAACACCCTGGCCTGCCATGCCCCGATTCTGTGTCTATAAAAATCCTGAATCCCTAGTGGGCAGACACACAAGTGGCTGGACATCAAGAGGAACACATCGGCAGAAGAAGACACAAGTGGCCGGACATTGAGGGTAGGTTGAGAGGAACACACCAACGTAAGAGGGCACCGACAGGCACTGACAGACCGGCAGGCCATTGACCGGAGGAACAATGCAGGGTTGGGCTGGGGTGGATGCAGGAGAGCCCAGGCTGCTGAGTGCCCGACGCCAGGGGAAAACCACCCTCCCACTCCATCTCCCTTCTGGCTTCCCCATCTGCTGAGAGCTACTTCTACTCAATAAAACCTTGCACTCATTCTCCAAGCTCACGTGTGATCTGATTCTTCCAGTACACCAAGACAGGAACCCCGGGATACAGAAAGACCTCTGTCCTTGCGGGAAGGCAGGGGGTCTAACTGAGCTGACTAACGCAAGCTGTCTATGGACGGCTAAACCAAAGAGCACCCTATAACACACGCCCATGGGGCTTCAGCTGTAAACATTCGCCCCTAGATGCTGCCGTGGGGTTGGAGCCCCACAACCTGCCCGACTGTATGCTCCCCTGCAGTTTTGAGTAGCAGGGCACTGAGGAAGTGAGCCACACCCCTGTTACACGTCCTGCGAGGGGGACAAGGAAACCGTTCCCATCTCAGTAGCTCTGACGCAGGAGCGAGCTGGTAAGAGACAAGGGGCAGGACGGAGGCTTTGGGCTCACTGGGCCCTGAAGGAAGTGACCCCTGGACCCTGGTTGCAGGAAGGGACCAAGGGCCCGGGGCTGGCGCCCTCCTGCCTGGGCTGGGCCACCCTCCAGGCCTGTGGCTTCCTCACCTACTGAAGGGAGGATGGACCCTCTCCCTGCCCGCACCACCTGGCCTGGGAGAGGAGGAAGGGACGTGCTGCCCAGCGGGGTCTTGGCCATGGGTCAGCTGCTGAGAAAAGACCCACTTCATTCATCTCCTCACTTGTTCATGCACCCACTGACCTGTATCTCACCTGTTCATTCATTAATGAACAAGTTATTGTTAATAATTTGTGGATTAATGACAGGAGCTCCCCACCCCCCCATCCGCTGGTTCATTTGTTAATGTGCTGCCTAAATTACCCATTAGCTCCTCCACGCCTGCCTGCCTGCCTGCCCCGTCCACGTACATGAAGTGCCGCTGGGCACACAGCCCAGGCTGAGTGGTCTCGGGGGCTGAGCCCACTGAAGGACCCGTTGTTTCTGGATAGGTCAAATTCAAAGCCGGCAGCCCCCAGTACTGCCCAGGCTGGGCTGGCTGGGGTGGGGGCTGCTGGGCTGCCCAAGGGGCCGGCACCACATTCAACACACGTCACTGGGGGCCATCGAGGGACACTGTGGGAAAGCAGAGACAGGAAGTTTCCCGGACTGAGCTGCCCAAGGCAGGCCGACCTTCCCACCTGTAGAACAGATTCCCAGCAGCTCAGGGACCTGGCCTCCATCCAGGCAGATCCTGAGGCCTAGGGTAGGGGCTGGCATGTGGGAGAGCTGGAGGTGACTCCAGGGGGTCCTGGGACTTGGATCCGGTACAGTTCAGGGTGGGGCTGGGCCTGGGGGATGTCCAACGTGGGGGAGGGGCTGGCCTCACCTGTGTCCCTGAGCCTTTAGCCCCTCCCAGGACCTCTGTCCCCCTCTCCCCCAGCCAGAGAGTTAAGTCAGATGCAAGCCCCTTTTACCCACCCTGCCTGAACAAGTTCTTGGCCCCGTCTAGAGCATCCTGTAACTCTGGAATAAGGAAGAATTTATCAGCTTTGCCTGGGAGTAGAGACGGAAAGAAAATAAGGAAATAAGAGCTCTCTCCCTTCCTTCCCACATGCTGGGGTGCTGCTCTTTGCAACTCCCTCCTGTGTGGTGAGTTCCCACACCTGTGTGTCCTAGGAGACACAGGGCTGTCTTCAAGGGCCCGAGCTTGGGGGGTCCTCTAAGTTGCCACAGTGCCTTGGGGAAGGAACATTCCCCTGGTGACCCCTGCTCTCTGCACACACGCAGGCTTGTGAGATGAAGAGAGGCAGATGGGTGGGGGTCTTGGCAGAGGAAACCCAGGGTGCTGGAGGACCCAGGAGACATGAAGAGGGAAAGTGAAACCACTCTATGTCACATGCCCCTAGCAGCCACCTCGCAGACATGGGGGCCTTGCAGGCCTTCCAGACTTTTCCTTGAGCACTTATGTCAGCAGACACAAGTACATTATGTGTGCAGTTTCCTGCACCTCCCAGTGTGTTGTTTTGCTTCTTTTTATTTTGCAACAATTATAGATTCCTAGGAAGTTGCACAAAAAAAAAAAAGTAACAAGAGATCCTGTATGCCCTCTACCTGAGTTCCCGACGGTCACACCTTGCATGGCCGGAGTACCAGATCAACGCCGGGAGGTCGACATTGGTACAGTGTGCATGGTTCTGCCTTGTGTTCACACATGCAGATTCATGTGATCACCACAGCAACGAGGAATGGAAGTCCTCCCCACCAGAAAGATCCCCTCTGCTGCTCCTGTGCAGTCACTCCCACCCTCACCGTTCCTCACCCTCACCGTTCCTAACCCCAGGAGCCACCCTCTGATCTCCATCCCTACAGCCTGGACTTTGAGAATGTTATCTACACGGAATCACACAGGAAGTGACCTTTTGGGGGAGCCTTTTTCTCTTCAGCACAATTCCCGTAAGAACCGCTTAGGTTGTACCAATAGTGGGTTCCTTTCTACTGCTGGGTAGTGTTTCAAGGTATGGATGCACCACCGTTTGCCTGTTCCCCTGTTGAATGATACTTAGATGGTTCTCAGCTTTCAGCTAATTAGGAACAAAGCGTCTATAAACTTTCATTTTCAGGTTTGTGTATGAATATGAGTCTTCATTTCTTTGGGATAAATGCCCAGGAGGAGTTCAGTTGCCAGGATGTGTGGTAGTTGCATGCTGACTTTCATAAGAAACGACCATGTTATTTTCCCTGAGTGGCTGCACCATTTTACATTCCCAGAAGCAACAGATGGGCGATCCCGTTTCTCCACATCCTTGCCAACATTTGGTGTCATCATTACTTTTCATTTTAGCCATTCTGATAGGTGTGTAGTGACCGCTCACTGTGGTTTTAATCTTCATTTCCCTCTTGGCTAACGAAGTTGATCATCTTTTGGTGTGCTTCTTCCCTATCTATCTGTTTTCTTTGGTGGAATATCTCTTCATGTCTTTTGCCCATTTTCTAGTTGGACTGGCTGAGTATTTTACTGTTGAGGTTTTTTTTTTTTTTTTTTTTGAGACGGAGTCTCGCTCTGTCGCCCAGGCCGGAGTGCAGTGGTGCGATCTTGGCTCACTGCAAGCTCCGCCTCCCGGGTTCACGCCATTCTCCTGCCTCAGCCTCCCAAGTAGCTGGGACTACAGGCGCCCGCCACCATGCCCGGATAATTTTTTTGTATTTTTAGTAGAGACGGGGTTTCACCGTGTTAGCCAGGATGATCTCAATCTCCTGACCTCGTGATCCGCCCGCCTCAGCCTCCCAAAGTGCTGGGATTACAGGCGTGAGCCACCGCACCCAGCTACTGTTGAGTTTTGAGAGTTATTTATATTCTAGATGCCAGTTGTCAGATATGTGGCTTGCACATATTTTCTCCAAGTCTATAGTTAGCATTTTTATCCCCTTCACTGGGGCTTTCACAAAACAAATGTTTTAAATTTTAATGGGGTCCATTTCCTCAATTTTCCTTAAACAGATCATGCTTTTAGCATCCAGTGTGAGAACTCTTTGCCTGTCCTAAATCCTAAAGACTTTCTCCTCCAAGTTTTTCTAAAGGTTTCAGAGTTGTACAATTCATATTTAAGCCCAAGGTGAATACTGAGTTAATTTTTATATACAGTGTGAGACTTAGGTCAGGGTTTTCATCTATTTATTTGGCCTATGAATGACCAACTGCTCCTGTACTGTGTGTTAAAGGAGGAGTCTTCCTCCACTGAATTTTGCATATTTGTCTTAAAATCAGTCAGGCATATTTGTGTGTGTCTATTTCTGGATTCCTTGTTCTGTTCTATTGAGCTACGTTTGTATTCCTCCACCAACATCAAACCATGTTGATTCCTTACTCTATAGTAGGCCTTACAATTGGCAGAATGATTTATCCCAATTAATTCTTTTTCAAAATTGTTTTAATCTACAGCATGTGCCTTTCCATGTAGATTTTAGAACACATTTGTCCATGTCCATAAGAAACCTTGCTAGGATTCTTGTTAGGAATTATGCTATATTTATAGGTAATTCTAAGGGGAATTGAAATGTTTACTATTTTGACTTTTCCAATTCATGAACATGGAATGTCTCTCCATTTATTTAGGTCTTGATTTCTTTCATCGGCATATTGTAATTTTTAGTATATATGTCTTTACATGTTTTGTTAAATTTATACCTAAGTATTTTAATTTCTTTAGCACAATTGTAAATGGTATTATGTTTCTAATTTTGGTTTTCACAGGTTCATTGTTAGGATATAGAAATGCAAGTGATTTTTGTGTGCTGAACTCCTAAGTTCCAGATGTTTTTATTGTAGATTCCTTGGGATTTTCTACATAGACAATTCTATCACCGCAAATAGGAACAGTTTTAGATCCTCCTTTCTAATCTACATGTCCCATTTCTTTTTCTTGTAGCTTGAACTTCCAGTACTATGTTGAATAGAAGTGGTGAGAACAGACAACCTTGCCTTCTTTTTGATTTTAGGGGGACAGTATTCTGTTTTTTGCCATTAAGTGTGATGTTGTGATGTTAGCTGTGGGTTTTTTTTTTTTTAAGATGCTCTTTATCAAGTTGGGAAAGTTCTATAACAGATCACATTAATTAAGTTTTGAATGTTGAACTAGCCTTGCATTACCTAGAATAAATCTCTCCCGGTTGTGGTATATAATATTGTTATACAATGTCACATAATTAGTTTTTAAAAACAATGTAGAAAGCTCCCAAGAACTCACTATTCAAAATAAATGCTAGACGGCCAGGTGTGGTGGCTCACACCTGTAATTCCAGCACTTTGGAAGGCCAAGGTGGGCAGATTGCTTTGAGCTCAGGAGTTTGAGACAGCCTGGGCAACCTGGCAAAACCATGTCTCCACAAAAACAAACAAACAAACAAAACACAAAATAAATGCTGGACCCTGATAGCCCCACCCCAACTGTATCCTTGTCTCCCCATTCTGGGTAACCATCAACCTGAATCCTGTGTTCCTCTCTCCTTTGCTTTCTTTTTCATATAATGTTATTGTATCTATATGTGTCCCAAAAGTCATTTTTTTTTAATTTTAGTAATTTAAACTTGATAAGAATGCAGTGGGCTTTTCCTTGGTATTATATTGCCAAGCCTTCCTACATGGTTGTCTATCACTCTGGCTTGTTTGTTTTAATTGGTGTAAAATTCTGTTTTGTATGGGCATTCCATGTTTACTCACTCTCCCTCCTGCTGGGGGGCAAGTGGCTGGTTGCACGCGGAGCTTGTGAATAGCGTTGCAACACACACTCCTGTTCGCTCTCACTCGTCCACACACCAGAGTTCCCTTTTGGTGTATGCCGAGACATGGGACTGCTGGGTCAACATATGTGAATTCACCACTTTGGAGGTGATGCCACCCTTTTAAAGTGGTAGTCCCACTGTACACTACCATCAGCAGTGTAGAAGAGACCCAGGGCCCTACGTCCCTGTCACCACTCCCAGTGGCCAGACTTTGTGGTTTATGCCAATGGAGTGATGTAAATGCTTTCTGTAAATGGTGCCTTCACATACTCACTGGCCACATGTGTTCCTCAACCGTGAAAGGCAGAGGAAGTCTTTGTCTTTGGCCCATTTTTCTGTCTGATAATTTGTATTTTTATTGATTCGTTATTTTAGTTTCTATTATTGATTGTATTGGTTACACACACACACATATATAAATACATTACACATGCTATGTATTAGTTACATGTACACCAATTCTTTGTCAATTCATTGTATTGTGACTATCCATTTCTTTGGCAGGCAGAATAAGGGCTCCCCCAAAGATGTCCTAGAACCTATGAATATGTTATCTTCTATGGCAAAAGGGACTTTGTATATGTAATTAAGGTCATGAACACTGCGATGGGGAAATTATATCAAATTTTCTAGGTGGGTACAATTAACCACAAGTCTTTAAAAGCAGAGACCCTGGCCAGGCACAGTGGCGCATGCCTATAATCCCAGTGCTTTCGGAGGCCAAGGGTGAGGCGGGAGGCTCACTTAAGGCCAGGAGTCCAACACCAGTTTAGGCAACAGAGAGAGACTCCACCTCTACAAAAAATTAAACAAAATTAGCCAGGCGCAGTGGCATGTGTGTGTAGTCCCAGCTACTCAGGAAGTTGAGGTGGAAGAATCGTTTGAGCCAGGGAGTTCAAGGTTGCAGTGAACTATGATTGCGCCACTGCACTCCAACCTGGGTCACAGAGCAAAACCCTATAACAACAACAGCAACAACAACAATAACAACAACAACGATGGAGACCCTTTCCTGGCTGTGGTCAGAAAGAGCTGTGATTACGAAAAAAATGTCAGAGAGGAGCAACATGATGGCTCTGAAGATAGAGGAAGGGGCTAAAGGCCAAGGAATGCAGACAACCCCTAGAAGTTGAAAAAGGCAAGGGCACAGATCCTCCCCTAGAACCTCCAGCCCTAATGACGCCTTCCAGCCCCATCAGAACTGGGGTTGGACCTCTGACCGATAGAAGTGGAAGATAATAAATGTGTGTTATTCTGATGTGTGTTGGTGGTCATCTGTTAAAGCAGTCCCAGGAAACTAATGCAATCCCCAGTCTGCAACTTGTCACTTTCTTTAAGGTATGTTTGGATGATGAGGGATTCTTATTTTGTAGAATCAAAGTGAGCAATATTTTTCTTTCATAATCAATGCTTTTGTGTCTTATAAAATAAATATTTCCCTATGCCAAGTTATAAAAGATACTAATAAACTTATATTATCCAGTAAGAGTTTTAAGGTTTGCTTTTGACATTTAATTCCTAGATCCACCTGGAGTTAGTTTTTATAGATTGCATGAAGTGGGGGCCCAACTCTATCTTTTTCCTTCTGGATGATGATTGGTTCCAGCAACCTGCAACACCTGCTTGGTCACATGCCAATGTCCCACACTTGTATGGATCTCTTCAGGGCTCTCTATCTTGTCCACTGGGCTAATTGTCTACCCTTGTGCCTACACTGCAACATCTTAGTTATTATAGCCTCTTCCACATCCTGGTATCTGGAAGGCACGGCCCTTCCTTGATCTTCTTGGCAAGGTCTTGGTTATTTTTATTCAGTTATTTATTCAGTCATAGAAATTTTAGACTCATGATGTTAAGTTCCCTGAAAAACCCACTGGAGGATGCCTGGGCTGCAGATGAGGGGCTAGGGTGGTGAGAAAGCCCAGCAGAAGCTCTTTCTGGCACCACTGCCTGTGCCCACTGCATGTAAACACACAGACATGGAATGGGCACACCCCTCCAGGGCCCTCCTCCAGATACATGGCATGGCCAGCCTGGCTCTGGCAGTCCACATCCTTGCCAACACTTGTTATTGTCTTTTTTGTTTTAGCCTAGTGAGTGTAAACCTCACTGTGGTTTTGATCTGCATCTCCTTAATGACTGCTGAGGCTGAGCGTGTGTTCATGGGCATGGGTTCATGTGCTCATTTGCCATTTTTGTCTGTTCTTTGGAGAAATGTCTGTTCAAGTCCTTTGCCCGTTTTTTAATTGGGTCAATGCATTATTGAGTTATAAGACCTCTTTGTATATTCTGGATACACATCCCTTATCAGATATACAATTTGAAAAAAAAAAAAAAAAAAAGCCAGCCATAGATGTCTCAGTTCCTTGTGTTGTAATGGAGTGAGCCTCAGAGAGAGGGAAGCTGGGGAAGTTTCTCAAATGTGTGTGTGCCCAGCCAAAGGAATACACCAGTGGATGAAAGAAGAACTAGAGTAAGGCCCAGGGGCAGGATTTGCAGCAGTCACAAGCCATCCCCAGGGGGCCTGGTATGGCTTTGTACCTGGGATGCAAGGTACATTTTGAGGGTGATGAAAATGCTCTAAAGTTAGAGAGTAGTGATGTTGCATGACTCTGAATATACCAAAAGCCACTGAGGCATATACTTCAAAAGGTGCAGCTGACTGTCCCAGATCATTCCCCAGGTGGCAGGTACTTTGCTGGGGAGAGAGGCAGGCTTCAGAGGGAGGGGACACAGAGCAGGTAGGGAGGCTTTGAGACATCCCCAGATTTCCTGGCTCTGCCCAGGGCACATGCCTTTTCTGAGAGGGAGCCCTTTCTCAGGGGGCTCAGGGACCCAGGCAGGAACCCTCAGGAGACCAGCTGAGGCCGGCCTCTGTCCCTCCCTGGGCAGACACGGAGGCCTCTGAGCTCCCTATTCTGGCTCCAGCCTCACCCCTTCCAACCCATCCCCCTGAGTGGCGGCGGGAGGGGCTTTCCGAGGGACAGACTGAAGATCTCGTGACTCCCCTGCCTCAGATACTATATGGTTTCCTACTGCTCATATAATGACATCCACACTGGCAGGGTGGCCTGCCTGGCTCCCTGCAACCTGGTCCAAATGCAACAGAAACAGAGCTTGCGGCTGAGAGAGCTCTGCGTAAATGCACGTTCTCTCTTCCCCCTGGGCTGATGCGTCACACGTGACACTAAGCATGTGTGGCTCTTATGCCTTTGCGAGATTGTTTTCATATCAGCAACCTACAAAGGAGAACAACCCTGTGCTGGTCCTCAAGTCCAGACCAGCCAGAGCAGACCTTCCTGGTTGGCAGTGAAATTCTGCAAGGATCGTAGGGAGAGGTGGCTGAAACAGATTCAGCAAAGCAGCTCATTTTGACATAACCCAGAACCGAAAGAAAGGAACCAGTTTCCTCTGTTTCCCCAGGAGCAAGGTGCTGTAGTTTGAATGTGTGTGTCTTCCCAAAGTCCCTATGTCGAAACCTAACCCGCAGCCCCTGATGGCGTTAGGAGATGGGGCATTTGAGAGCTGATTGAGCCGCGAGGGCAGAGCCTTCAGGAAGAGGATTCATGCCCTTGGAAAAGAGGCCTGAGGGAGCTTGTTTGCACCTTTTTTGCCTCTTCTGCCATATGAGGACACAGTTGGTGACATCCAAGAACCAGACAGACCCCTCACCAAACACCAGATCTGCTGGTGCCCTGACCCTGTGCTTCCCAGCCTCCAGAACAAGGAATTCTTAAGTGTGAATCACCAGGTCTAAGGTATTTGGTTATAGCAGCCTGAACAGATTAAGACATGAGGTATCCTGTCGGACCCCCCGAGATACCACCTGGCACAGACCAGCTGAACAAGCTGCTCAATGCAACTCAGTTTAGCTTAGTGAAGATCAGCTCCATGGAAGCCACTCAACTGGGTTCAGATCACCTGTGAAGCTAAAATCAACCCAGTCACCCCAACTCGGTAACACTCAGCACGGTTCAGCTCAAACACATGATGCAACTCAAGTCAACACTACACAACACAACTCCCAAGCTCTGGCTACAAACAGTCTTGTGGTAGAAACAGGGATGACCAGGGTGAGTGCTGCCTAGGACGGCCCCTCAGGGCGTGGGGAGGACAAGGCAATACAAGGTACCCCAGAGAGGTGCCAAAGTGGCAGTGGTGACCGAGAAAGTGCAGCTTTGCAGAAGAGCATCTTTGAGGAAACATCTTTTTTTTTTTTTTTTTTTTTGAGACGGAGTCTTGCTCTGTCGCCCAGGCTGGAGTGCTGTGGCCGGATCTCAGCTCACTGCAAGCTCCGCCTCCCGGGTTCCCGCCATTCTCCTGCCTCAGCCTCCCGAGTAGCTGGGACTACAGGCGCCCGCCACCTCGCCCGGCTAGTTTTTTGTATTTTTTAGTAGAGACGGGGTTTCACCGTGTTAGCCAGGATGGTCTCGATCTCCTGACCTCGTGATCCGCCCGTCTCGGCCTCCCAAAGTGCTGGGATTACAGGCTTGAGCCACCGCGCCCGGCTGAGGAAACATCTTGCTGTGTGTGGGCATCCACGAGGGGCCCAGAGTAAGGTCAGCCAGGCTGTGGGGGGAATAGGGCAAAGCTGGCTGGACCTCACATTCTGCAAGTTCCATTTTGCTTTCACCCTGAGCTGGTGGGAGAGGCCCTCTGTGCAGGGGACAGGGTGGCTGAACACCTTGGCTATGGGGACCTGTCCCTGGGGTCCCCATCTGCCTGCCCTTGCAGGGGCACAGCACATCAGCAGCTGCTTTTATTTAAAAACCATGGTAACGCTCACTGAGGGCTTCCCTGGGACAGCCACTGCTCTCAGAACAGCCGCCTGTCAGATGAGGGTTGCCGCCCCATTTGAAAGAGGGAGAACACACCAGTGGCCTGTTTGCCAGGAAGGTGCCCGCCAGAGTGAACTTGGATGCTCAGTTCGGAGCTGCGCTGTCCCTCCACTGCCCTCTGCACTGAGACGCAAGTCGCCGCATCAGGAGAAAGGGTTTCCTGGGGGTGGAACACGGGACGGACGCTCACTTTGGGCAGCTGCTCAGTCTTGCCTCCCCTTGCCTGTAGAGCCCCCATCCAGGACCCCACCTGCTCCTAAGCGTTGGTGTCCGTTTCCTGCTGAGAGCATAGGGCTTTCTCTGCAACTGGGGGTGGGAGATGAGGGTTTGGATGAGGGTGTGAGAGGACCCTAAACTGATTCCCATGCTAGGCCTCAGAGGGTTCCAGAAAGAAAGGTGTGGATGAGGATAAAGTTTTCATGGTGACCAGGGTGACCCTCCACTCACACAGCCCAGAAAAACCAGTCACTACCTTGCAGCTCTAAGCTTTGGGGATGAGCAGCTCCCACGAAATTGCTGCGGGGTGCGGGGGCTGTGGGTGACCCTAATTGGGCAGAGGGCCTGAAGGTCTAAGGCTGCCTGCACAGAGCCGCCAGGAAGGAGCTAGTGAAGAAATGCATCTTTGTCCTGGCTTTTTCCCGGGAGGGGCTGGCTGGGTGCACAGACAGAGGTAAAGAGCCTCGAGGTTGGGGTGTAGGCAGGCGGCTGGGGAGGACCCCGTTTAAATCCTGGGGAGATTATGAGGACGTTTGTCGCAGGCTGTCAGCCCTCATTAAGTTAATGGAACTGGCGAGTTGGCTGTCTTCCAGCATGCCGGAGAAAGAAAACAAGAAAAGTGTTTTCAGTGAAAGAGCCAGGGGATCCCATTTCACCCAGCAGCCCAGGAGATTATGAGCCATTGGTAATGGCCTGACTGAAATGACTTATTGGGAACTGGTTGATTAAAACAAGGGAGAGAAAACCCTAATGTGTCAGAAGAATGACACGGGCTTCTTACTGGTCTTCGTCTAGAAAAGTGATTTGTGAGCATTGCCTTCCAAAGCCTTGTGAATTGCAAAGCAACTAGTCCAGCCAGGGTCTCTGCAAAGAGGGTTACCAGGCAGGAGAGGAAAAGAAGTGCGGTGAAACCAGTGGATTCCACACAGACACTGGGAGCCAGAGAACTTGGAGCTTGGGCCGGCAGGAGCCTGGACATCGTGCTGGGAAGGCTCCCCAGGGCTCCTTAGGAAGGCCCAGCAGTTCACCAAGCAGGGCAAAAGGTTCCCATGGATTTCCCCAGCTGGTTAGGCCAGGCCAGCCACAAGCCCAACAGCTATACCCCCATCTCCCATGTCCTCTGCCCTGGGCTGAGGGCTCTGTCATCCTGTTTCAGCCTCTGGCCCCATTCTTCCCTGGAATACATGTCATTCTTCAACTTCCCCAGAGATCCAGCCCCAGCTGCCCCTGGCGCTGACCTGGACTCTGGGCCCTCAGTGCCTCACTCAGGTGGGGTTGCACAGGTCTCTCCCCAGCTTCACCAGCAAGATGCCCCTGGGCCCAGACTCTGCTTCCTGGCCTCTTGGCTGTTCCCACTCCATCCCTCTCACCCCATTTTCATTCATTTACACACATTTCTCAGGGCACTGTGTAGAGCCCCTGTGCTTTTTTTTTGAGATGGAATCTCACTCTGTTGCCCAGGCTGGAGTGCAGTGGTGTGATCTCAGCTCATGGGTTCAAGAGATTCTCCTGCCTCAGCCTCCTGAATAGCTGGGATTACAGGTGTCTACCACCATATCCAGTTAATTTTTGTATTTTTAGTAGAGATGGGGTTTCACCATGTTGGCCAGGCTGGTCTCAAACTCCTGACCTCAGGTGATCTACCCACCTCGGCCTCCCAAAGTGCTGAGATTACAGGAGTGAGCCACCATGCCCAGCCGAGCCTCTGTGCTTTTAAACATGTGTTAACTCCTCTATTATTCCTGTTGTACAAATAAGGGAACTGGGACCCAGACAGGCTCAGCAGCATGTCCAGGGTCACACAGCTGGCACCAGGCAGAGCCCTGGCCTTCGGATCCCCCATTCCCAATGCAGACTCAGTGACACTGAGCTGCTTCCATTCTCGTCTGTGCTTGCCCCCCAGCTGAGGCCTCCGACACCCCTCAATTTCTAGGTCTCCCAGTCTCAACCCTAAACCCCTCCCTGCAGAGCCCTGGCAGGCAGACGGGTTCTGGCACCACCCTGGAAAGCATGGCATCCTCCCATCCTCCCTGCTGGGGTGCTGGCAGAACAGTCCTCCATTTGGTAAAGGAGACAGACCTGAGGTCTCTGACATTTGGCCTGGCCTGAGCCTCCTTCCTCCTGTGGCCCCATGTGTTCAACTGTAGGGCCACCAGATTGCAGAGTTACTTTTTATGCCATCAGTGGCAACAGGGACTTGCTGGGCATGGCCACCGCCCTCTTTCCTTGCTCCAGAGGCCTTGTCCCTACCGCCATTTTGAATAGCTCATGTCTAAGGCAGCACAGCCCCAGTTAGATTCAAGGACAGAGTGACAACTGCAAAGAGGGGACGAGGACACTCGGGAGGTCTGGGGCTGCCCCTGCACACTCAGATGCCAGACCAGAGGTGGGGATCTTGGCCCCCAGGGGCACCATTCACCTGGCCAGAGCACAGTCTCAGCTCACAGTGAGTTCAAGAAAGGACTAGCCTGCCCTTGTCACGTGACAGATGGTCTTGAGGCCCAAAGGGAGGGGCAGCAGCAGCTAGCTGGACCCTAAGCTCTGTGACCCAGCCAGGCCTGGTGTGGGGAGTGCCTGCTGTGGGCTCTGGGTGGCCTCTGAGCCCCCACATCGCAGGCTGGCTGGGACTTCTGCACCTGCAGTTTCATGCTGGGCCCTGGTTGCCAGGCTTGTCCCATCCGGGCCCCACACCTCCACGTGGACACCCAGCTGGGGCCTCGGGCTCACCTGGAGGAAGAGTGGAGGCTGGTTTGGCATCAGATGCTGAGGGCCCTGCCTGGGGAGGTACCCAGGGACATCTGATGGGGCCTTCCGTGCCAGCACACCTTACCACATCTACCCAATACACACAACCACCCTTACTGGGACAGGCGGGGCAGGGATGCCTCTAGGATTCACGTGGGAGCAGGCCCTGCGTGGAACCAGGGTGGGCTGGGGGTGGGGGCACGCCAGCTTGACCAGCATTCCTGAGGGGAACTTGCTTCTCCCTCACTGAGGTCTGGGGACACGAGGAGACAGGGCTGACTGGGGAGCTGGGGGTCTGTGCAGGGGTCTTTCCCGGCCAGTTCTGGGTGTGCCAGGCCACTGAGGACAGTGCTGCACTGGCCACAAGCCCAGCCCTGGGAACCTGCCCTTTCCTAGGGTAGAGTGTGGGTGAGCCACGGTTTTCTGAAAATCAGACATTGTTTGCAGAGCCCTAGGCCTGAGTGGTCTTCTTGAAGTATTCTGCTGGTGGTGGAAGCAGCCGGTTCTGGTCTGTTTTCAAGACGCCTTGCTTCACGCCAGAGGGATTGTTTTGAAACAGAGACCTTATCACTCCTCATCTGCTAAAGCCCGGGGAAGCCGGCTCCTGGCTCCTGAGGCTGGGCTGCCTCACCTGCCTCTAGCCAGCCTCACCCTGCATGCCTCTTCCCACTACCTCCTTCTGATCTCTGGAACCTGCCCCATGATCCCCACTCCCTGTGGGCATCCAGCCCTCCCTTTCCCGGCATTCTCCTGCCTTCTCGCCATCTTAGCCTGTGGCCTTTCTGCAGGAAGCCTGCCCTGACGTGTCCACCCCAAAGCCATCTTCCTTTCCTCTGGGCACCTGTGACAACAGTGAACTTATGGCCTTCAAGGAACAGCTTGTTTCTTGAGGGTCCTGCCTTTCTCATGGCCATATTACAGTGTCTGGCACATGGTGGATGCCTAGTGAACAAGAATAGATCAGTGGGCACTGGGGCAGCTCCAGCCCAGGCCAGCAGGGACTGCGCACTGGCTACCCCAGGGCGCAAGGCTGCACCGCTGGGCAGAGGAGAAGGCTGGACAAGCCCCTCCTGGGGCCACCCCCAGGCCCCTGTCTTTCTCTCCCTCCCTAAAGGGAAGGAGAGGTTAATAAACCAATTACTTTGGGCAACGAAGCAAAATAAGTCCCATTAAAGTAATTAATGTCCTTTGCACAGTCCCCATTGGAGAAGACTAATAAATTGGGGCTTTGTCACCATCCGGTAATTTCTTTCTAAGGCGTTTCTTCATCCCCGTCCAACAGCACAGTTTAAGGCTCTGTTAATACTTTTAAGACGGGCTCAATGCCAGACTAATTAGATTTGCATTTCCACCATGGGCCAGGCTGGGCTCGGATGTGCCCAATGAGAGAGGCTCCAGGACCCCGCTGGGGCCCCAGGGACAGCACCCGTCTTTGAGAAGGGCCATGTGTGGATTCCCACGCCTGCCTGGGGCGGTGGCCCATTACCCAGGCTGCCTGCACAGCTTCCCTATCCCCGGGGAATGGGGGCCATGGCTTTGATCCAGGCAGAGGCCAGACCTCATTCCCAGGAGGTCCCTTCCTCGATCTGTCCCCACTGGGGCTCATAGGGGTCACCAGTGTGATCCACATCCCAGGGTCTCTCTAGGGCCCCAGAGCCAAATGCTGGCGGGTCCAAGGACAGTCTGCAAAGGGGAAAAAGAGCAAATCACAGTTGAGGAGATTGACAGCCATGGCCTCAGAGCCAGGAGACACGGACAGCATCGCCCACAACGAGCCACGCCAATAGGATGGGCCCTCGGAGCGGGGCGATGAGAAGGGCATTTCCCTCTGTCCCTCTGTGCTCTTCCTCCTCACACTCACAGTTCAGTCTAATTGTGAGGAGAGCAGCAGACTGATCCCAATAAGGGGCACCCTGCAAACACCTGACCAGTCGTCCTCTGAACCATCCAGGTCACCACTAACAAGGAGAGCCTGGGAAATGGTCACCGCCCAGAGGAGCCCAGGGAGACGGATGAGGGAATGTCGCATGGGACCCTGGGTGGGGCGCTGGGACAGAAAAAAGACAGTAGGGAAATGGAGGAAATCTGCATCAAGCATGGACTCAGTTAATAGTCATGTGGCATTGTTGTTTCCTTGTGACAAGTGCATACTAATGTGAGATGCTGATAATAGGGCTGCTGGGGGAAGGGCACCTGGGGACTCTCAGTGCCACCTGTGTAAGAATTCTGTAATTCCAAAACTATTCTAAAATCAAAGTTTATTTAAAATTTTAAAAAATGGTGGCGAGAGGCCGGGCACGGTGTCTCACACCTATAATCCCAGCACTTTGGGAAGCCAAGGTGGATGGATCACTTGAGCCCAGGAGTTGGAGACCAGCTTGGCCAACATGGTGAAACCCCACCTCTACTAAAAACACAAAAATTAGCTGGGTGTGGTGGCACACACCTGTAGTCCCAGCTACTCAGGAGGCTGAGGTGAGAGAATCGCTTGAACCCAGGAGGTGGAGTTTGCAGTGAGCCAAGATCGCACCACTGCACTCCAGCCTGGGCGACAGAATGAGACTCCATCTCAAAAAACAAAACAAAACAAAAAACATAAACCAAATAGTAGCAAGGGAGAAGAGGCAGCCAAGGATGAGCTGCCTTGCTGCTGCCCCCTGCTCCTGGTCCTGGTCCCGGGCTCAGGCAGGCCTGAAGGCGGCCCTTGCTGAGCAGCCTTCTCCAAGGCACCCTTAGTGAGCAGACAAGGAGCCGCCAGCAAATCCCTGTATTGTGTCAGAGGAAGCCCCTGCCTCCGCCAGTGCTGAGGCCCAGCAGTAGGATGGCAAATGTCAGGTAACCTCAGCTGCCAGCCCCACACCTGAAGACATGAGGCAAGAACTTTAGGGGCTGGGGGACGGGGGTCTGTGGTCACACTGACCCCTCCTGATAGGACCAATCCACTTAGACAATCAGCAGGATCAAAAGATCAATCAATAGAGCTGATAGAAAGTACGACACGGCTGTCAGGTATGAGATCAACCCACCCAAATCAATGGCATTTCTTTTTTTTTTTTTTTTTTTGAGACGGAGTCTTGCTCTGTCGCCCAGGCTGGAGTGCAGTGGCGCAATCTCGGCTCACTGCAAGCTCCGCCTCCCGGGTTCACGCCATTCTCCTGCCTCAGCCTCCCAAGTAGCTGGGACTACAGGCGCCCGCCACTGCGCCCGGCTAATTTTTTCTATTTTTAGTAGAGACGGGGTTTCACCATGGTCTCGATCTCCTGACCTTGTGATCCGCCCGCCTCGGCCTTTCAAAGTGCTGGGATTACAGGCGTGAGCCACCGCGCCCGGCCAATGGCATTTCTTTGTACGAGCAATAAACTCCTGGAAGAAACAAATTCCAAAATAGCAGGGGAAAGAAGGTCTCATCCAGGAATAATGGAAGCAAGACCCCACCAGCCCTTTCAGGAAAATGCTTCCAGATGGCAACAGAGGTCCAAGAGGACCTGACTCAGTGCAGAGAAACTCCTTGCTCTTGGAGGAGAAGATGCAAGATGAGAGAGACTCCAGTTTTTCCCAACTTTAATCTGCAGATTCGAGGCAATCCCAAGCAAATTTCCAGTTGAAAATTTTAAGAAATGCGATAAACTTAACTTTAAAGTTGGCATGGAGGAATAAAGGTCCCAAACAGATAAGTCAAACTTCAAAAGAGATTATTATAAATAGGGGTTTAGGAGCTCTTCTGAGCATTAGAACCTGTTTCTAAACCAGAGCAGCAGGTCTTGGGGTGCCGCCATTGTCCTTCCGACCAGCAGACTATCAGGGCAAAGAGGGAGCCCCAATCACACACCCTTGTATACTTGGGAACACACTAGACCACAAAGATGACACCATCAACCACCATGGACAGGATGGAGTGGCTACAGGGCAGGTGGGAAAGGGGAGTCACTCCAGGGAGGAAAAGGGAGCTGTATTCTTCCAAATCCAAAGGTGCACCTGGACATGATGAAAGACCTGAATGACAAAGGCTGAATTATAAATTTCACAGAAGAAAATGTAGGAAAAACTGCCCAACAGCACATGTGATGAGGCCAAGGGTGGATGCATTCGGTATGCCGTAATTTAGAATTTCTGTTTAAAGGAGGACACAGTTCACATCCTAAGATCTAGGCGGAAGGTCTCATCTCTTTTGTCCTTTTTTTTATCCCCAGGGCCTGGTAAGGTACCTGGCATGGTATGGGGCCCAGGAAACACTGGTGAATGAATGAATGAATGAGTGAGTGAGGGAATGCCACCTCACCTGCAGGCTCTGCGTCAAGAGCAACCGCAAACAAGTCTTGGCTATGCCTGCTCTCAGGTGACTGTCTCTAAAATGGGCACCTCTTGCACCCCTGCAGGTATCACATGCTCTGCGGTACTGAAGCAAGTAAGACATCCTTCCCTCCCAGGCACCCAGAAGGCTCTGCAGGAGCTCAGCTGCTACAAGAGCTGGTGTAGCCGGTGAGCCCAACCGGGGGCCAGCTAGCTAAGAGCCTTCGCTGAGTGCCGCATTGGTGTTCCCGATGCCACATCGTCTCCTGTTTGAGCAGAGACACCGGAGTGGACACACAGTGGCCTTTTATCCCCAACAGGCAGGGTGCAAGCCTGAGTCCCCAGGTCCCTGGGGGAGCAGAAGTATGTTCAAGGAGGGACTAAACATTGATTTTCAGAATGCGGCCAAGAGGGTGGTGAAGGTGCCGTGGGTACCGGCAATGGGCTGATGATGTCCCAAGCTACGTGGGCAAGGGCAGGTACCTGGGGCTGAGAGCCCAGGAGAGGCCTGTAGTCAAGAGGTCCTGGATCAGGCCAGAACAGGCAGGAGCAGGTCCGCAGGCCAGCACCCTCAAGGCCCACCAGGGGAGGACCCAATCTGCCGTCCTGTGACAACACCCGTTTACCTCCCGCCGAAATATCCCACCTTACCAGAAGAACCCGCTGCCTGCGAGATGCCTGTGAGATTCTGAGGCAATCCGCTGACTAAACAGGTGTCCGATGTCATTGCTGGGGGCAACTCCTTTCAGGCTCAAAGGCCTGTCACGAAGCACACTTGGGCCTTAGATGGCGGCTAATCAAGAAGTCTGGTGAAAGCTGGGAGGTCATGAATCTGACCCTGTGTAGCTTAGACGTGCAGCCTCACCCCGGACATCCTTGCAGGCACTAAGGGGAGACCCTACTGCTCAGGCCCAGGTCTGTCAGCACGCCATGACCTTCAGGTATCCCCTGAGAACAAAATTCTTCTAGAATCTCTTGCAGTCTCTAGTCTTCCTTGTCTTTTCAGCTGTTTGATTCCAACTCACCTATAGACCGTGTCTCCCCTCAGCTGACAAAGTTTCACAGAAATCTGAAATCCATTTCTGGGCACACTCACCTGGGTACAAAAAATTTAATGAACCCCCCTACTTACAACCAGGCAGTCACCTGGCTGAGCCTAGCTGGGTCCTGGGGCACAAGTGCAGTGATTGGGGCGAGGGAGGATAGTCTGCGGAAGGGCACACCACGTGCAGGCCGTGAAAATTTTAAAATGTGGTTAAAACAATAACTATTCTATCAAATTATTACTAGGTTACGTACTTTATTATATTTATTAAAGCAATAAAAATTACCTTAAAAATAGGCTAAGGTGGAATGGGAAGTGTATGTGTGGATGCATATATATTCTGGTGTACTTCCGGACCACAGGGAAGATGAATCCCACAGTGGGGTTGTGGTCACAGTGTGCCGGCCACTTCCTGGAGGATACTGAGTGGACTGTGGGCTCCAGATAGAGGGCTTTAGGGAGGACAGGGGGGGCTATAGGATGTGGTGCAGGAGAGCATCAGCTCTACTCATGGGAGCACTGTTGGCAGAGGAAGAGCCCTGTGGCCCAGCTGCGCAGACTCCAGGAATCGGTGAGAGCGGGCTGTGCAGGGCTGCTCTCCTCCGGGGAGACGCAAGTCGCCATGGGGCCATGCAGGAGCTGGCACAGGGATTTGAGCTCCTTCCCTTCCCTGCTCAAACTCTTCCTCCGGGAGCTGCATGCTGGGGAGCTGGGAGGGAGACCACAGGCAGAGCAACAGCCGGCGGGTGACCTGACATCTTGGGCCCTGAGCTCTGGATAAAAGCTGGGATAATTTCTTCCCCTAAGTCAACCAGTGAGCTGGATGGTGGGCCTGCTCTGAGGCCTGTGCCAGGGCCTGAAGGGGTGGGGGCTTGACTCACGAATGTTTCTGGAGAGGTGAAGAGAGACGCCCAGCGGCACCTCAGACCCCATCTTCTGGAGGAGCACAGGGCCCTGAAGACCCTCAGAGACAATGAGGGGCCCCCGCATGGTACGGGAGTCTAGGGAGAGGTGGGCTCACACCAGTCATCCCTGGGATTTCCGGGAATGCCCCTTCCCTCTCAAACACAACAACCGGATCTCCAGGCCCAGATCTGCCCAGCTGTGGTCCTCTGCTCTAATGCTCATCAAAGCCTGCTCAGGCCGGCTGTCCTCACAAGCAGCTCTCCAAAAATATGAAAAATTCACTAGTGGGTTCAGGCAAAAAAGCTTCTATCCTGGATCTGAGGCAGGAACAAACCACCTGCGCTCCTTGTGCCCACCTGGCAAGTGTGGCTGCCCACGTGGCCTCTCAGTTCAGTCTTGCTGGGTGGCTGCCACACCCCAGGTGTGGGGGCTCGGAGCACTGGGTTTCCTGTGGGTCTGCCTGCTTACTTGGGGGTCCCTAAGCTGCTGGCCTGCTTTGTTTGACCTGCATTCCCTCAGCAGCAGTGCAGAGGAGGCCACAGCGGGCCCCTGCACATGGCTGTCAGGACCGCCCCGAATTCAGCACATGGGGAGGGGAAGGCCTCCTTCTCTCTGAGGCTCTTGTTTGCAAAGCTTTAGAGGAGCCAGCGGGACAGAGCCTGGACAAACACTGAGCATCCTCAGCCCCAGAAAACCAAATCGGTAAACATTCCCCTGCCAGGCATTTCTGCCCCTGATTGATTCAGCTGCAAAGTGTAAACTGCCCCGAGAAAGGGCTGGGGGGATCCCAGGGCCCCCAGGACCAGCATTCGGATGAATCTACCACATGAGTGGACACAGCTGGGCAGGCAGTCACCCCGCAGGCATGAAGGCCCCACTGCTGTATCAGGGTGCAGTGGCCAGGTGGCCCTGAGTATGAGTATGAGACAGGCTGCAAATGGGCACATGGGGACGAACCTGAGGCCGCCCTGATGCCTCTCATTGTAGCTGATGCATCTGAGCTTGGGGCACAGGGCTTCCCCTGCCCTGGACTGCCCTGCCCGTCTCATAGAGGCTGATTCTGGCCAGCACCACCCAGGGTCTCAAGTCATGGTGGTACCGTCCAAGCCACCCGCTGCAGGGATGGTCGTTCTATGCGAAACCTTTGTCCACCTCAAGGGCAGGGCGCAGGCAGGGCAAATCTGTTTCTTTCAGAACTTATTTTTCTTCCTTCTACCTTCTAATGTGGAGAAAACCTAATCATGTCACAGCACCCAGCAGAGTGTCTTACAACAGGTTAAACAGTCAACGCTGACTCACACACATGAGAGCCAAGAGTTCTGGGGGTTACAAGGCAGCAGCTCGCCCTGGGGTAGGGGGATAGGAGGGGCTCTGCTGGGGGCCCCTGAGGGCTTCTGCAGATGGTGACCCACCCTGGCCCTGCCTGGGGTGGCAGAGAGTGGGGCCTTGGTCAGGAGAAGGATCTGGACCCTCCTAAGAAGGTCAGAGAGGAAAACCACAGGCAGAGGATCCTTGGAAGAGGCCCCCAGCCCCAGCTGTCTGCACGCCCGCAGCTGCCCCTGCAAGGAGGCCGGCTGTTCTCCGGCCGAGCACAGCTTCCTCAGCCTGCCCCCACTCACAGCGATGGGGTGATAATTGCAGGCCAGTGGTGGTGGAATGCTCTGGAATGTTCTATCAGTAAGAGAGGAGGCTAAAGGGCAGGAGGATAGAGACCCAAACAGAGCTCAGGCCTGGGTTGGAAGAGGGTGAGCTGGGAGGCCTGGGCCTGGGTAGGGGATAGGCTGTAGGTGGAAGGGATAACCAGGAGCACAGGGGACAGGCACCAGGTGTGGACAGGGGTCACACTGGGCATGCGTTTGCGCACACACTTATGCAGCCCTGTGGGGGCACACAGGGCTTTCAAGTCTGGACAGTAAAACAAAAAGGAAGAGCAAGTATCTCCAGGGCCCCAATGCCTGCTGCACATAGCCACCCCAGCAAGGGTCAGTCAGGCCTCTCTGGGGTGACTGCCTGGGCCACGCCGTCACTCAGTGGCAGAGTAAAAGTCAAACCTGCCCTCTCATAGGAGGCCCTGTCCTCATACTTCCTCCAGCTCATAGGGGCCTCCCCTGTCTCTGAGGCCACCCTCCCACATTTCAGTCTGAGACTCACCAGGGACTCTCGACTTTCCCCCGAGGCGGCACTGCCTGAGCTGGTTATGTGTCCAAGTGGAGGCTGCAGAGGACCACAGGAATGTCCCCCACCCCAGGGCGTCCCCGAAGGAGTCCATGCCCTAATCCTTGGAACTCACACATGCGTCACTCAATTCCCCTTTGCCACCTGATTTCCTTCGAAGGGGAATCAAGGCTATATGGAATTAAGGCAGCCAAGCAGCTGATCATGCAATGGGGAGAAGATACAGGGTTCTCTGGGCAGCCCAATGTAATGACAAGGGTCCTGATGCAGGAAAGAGGCAGAGGATCAGAGTCAGAGGAGGAGATGTGGCCGCAGGGGATGCACAGAGCCTGTGATGTGAGGATGCCACAGGCTGCAGCTGCCTTTGAGGGTGAAGGAGGGACCAAGATCCAAGGGATGTAGGCGCCCCTAGAAGCAGGAAACTGCAGGACGTGGACTCTCCCTCGAGCCTCCAGAAGGGACCAGCCCTGCGGACACCTGGATTTTAGGCCACCAAAATTTTGGTGACTTGTTACAGCAGCCACAGGAAACTAATCCAGGCACCCCCCCACCCAGGGACCCTGGCTCCAGCTGAGCTGAGGCCCCCGGGAGGCCCGGGTCCACCCAGCCATATTTGTGGCCTGCTGGGAAGAACTTCAAAGTCCACGTGCACTGTCCCCTGGGTGGGGCTGCATCGGGGTCCCTCGCCCCATCTGTCACTCATTCCATATCTTTGAACACCTGTACTATTGTTTGCTTAACATTGTTCCTTAAATAGACTCTGTTTCCTTATCTAAGTATATTTGGAGAGCCAGAAAAAAGTGACTTTAAGTGAAGGTAGTTGTTGAACATACACAATAAAAAGAAGAATTTGCTGAATTTGTTAGAGTTGCCCAGCAGCACCCACTCCCCATCCCCCATCCTCTCTCCTGCCATTCTTGGAGGCTCCCCAGGCCCTCTTCCCAGAGGCCATGCCCAGCCCATCTCACAAAGGGGTAAACAAGTCCTAAAGTTTCTCCTGGTTTTAGAGCAACCAGAGTCACTGGCACCCTGGGCGCCATGCAGGGCTTGCCTCTGTTCAGGGCCAAGGCGGCAGCGTGCCCAGGTTGAAGCCAGGGGGACCAGGCCAGCCAGCTCCGCACAGCTCCACAAGGACTCTGCTCCAGTTACCACTGCCACACGGCTCACCAGCCCACCTGCACACCCAGGCCTCAGCTCCAGTGACTGGATCCCACTGGCGAGGCCTCTGTCCCGGCCCATAGGGGCTGGCCTCCCTTAGGACACTGCTCCAAGCCACATTTGCAGAAAGGCTTCCAACAACCTACCCCTCGCCTCTCTCTGTCCCCTGGACATAGTCAACTTGGCCAATACCAACCAGGCAAGGACACCATACCGACAGGGCCGGCAGTCCTCGGAGCAGCTGACCCCCTTAAGACGGAGCACGTCAGCTCCTGGAGCTCCGCTGGCCCACTGCCGTGGATGGGAGCCATGGCTGGGCTGACAGAGTCTGGGGCAGAGTAAGAATAAGTTCTTAAAAAACCAGGACACCATCAGCCCCTGGTCTGAGATGGAGTCCTCAGCCTTTCTAGAATGAAATGGTGGCATTTCATTAGAGTAATGTTGTTCTATGAAATGTCCTTTTTTGCATAATAAAAATGTTGGCCACCTATGTCCATTCACCTTTGGGGGTGGGGGAATATGTAGTGGGCCTTTGATGGGGCTGTGACATCCAAATGGTTGGGAACCACAGATAGGGCAGAAACAGCTTACTGCCGGGCGCCAGAACTCCTGGGCGCAAATGTGTTACCATGTGACCTTGGGCAATCTCGGGCCTGCCACCTATCATCTGTGGCCTTGGTTGGTCCATCTGTGTGATGGGCTCTCAGTACCTCACACAGGAGCTGGGTCGGTGCCACCCGTGGCCAGTGGCCAAGTCTGACCAGCCTGGGTGGGTGGGGACCCTGCTGTGACCCTGGCCCTCCCAGACATGCTGGGTAACCATGTGGGGTACCTGCCTGTGGCAGACGCACTGCACACCCTTAAGGTCACCCCAGGATGGGGGATGTCAGTCCCACTTCACAGGGAGGCGGAGGCAGCAGGGAAGTCAGTCCTCTTTGAAAGCAGCATGGTGGTAGCAGAGCTCGAGCCATCCTCTGCAGACTCCTGGACTCCACCTGTACCAGGGTCCCCCAAGTCCCAACCCTGCTGGTGGGTGACAGCCTGCACCTCGCCCACCCACCTAGCTGCAGGCACCCCACTGCACCCGCAACAACAGGGCAGGCCTGGGGCCAGCGTCTGATGATAGCCCTCTCTTTGGCCTGCTGAGTGTCTACGGAAGGCTGGTGTGCCGAGGCCCGGGCGGCAGGAGGACAATCCCCTCAGGGTCTGTCTGCGTGGCCAGTGCTGCAGCCCACGTTCTGCTGGGAGGACGGCCTGGTCCGGCTGTGGGGCTCCCAGGAAAAGCAGACACCTCCCCACCGCTGAACACCCAGGGGCCACACAGGCCCCTCTCCAGGCTAACCCCTGCATCTCCTGGCGACTCTGGGGCCCAGGAGGGATGGGACAGGCTAACTTGGCCTCCTCCAGCCTCTAAGGGCACTCTGCTCTAGGCTTGGCTGGGAGTGGGGGGAGGTTGGCCATGGCTCTGGCCAGGGTCTCTGCCCTCAGCAGAGGTGAGCAGAAGCCTGAGATTCCCTTGTCACGCACGCTGGTGCCAGTGGCCCTGACCCGCTGCATTCTCACATGGCACTTAGCCTGGAAGAAGGATCTTCTGCCTCTTTCCTTGCTTGGCACAAATGTCACCTCCTTCCTTGATCTCCCGGCCTCATGACAACACGTCTGCCCACCCCCATGGCCAAGGAATCTGCTGTGCCCCCACACTCCAGACCCAGCCTCCCCTGGGCCAAGGAACCCACTGTGCCCACACTCCAGACCCTGCCTCCCCCTGGGCTAAGGAACCCACTGTGCCCCCACACTTTAGACCCCACTCCCCGGGCCAGGGGCTCACTTCTGCCCTAGTCTCTCCTCCCTCCCCACCATTTGGAGCAGTTTCTCCTTTCCTCGTTCATCTTCTCCATTTCCTGCCCTGACCACAGGCCCAGGCTCCTGGGGCCAGCAGTCTAGGCCAGGCTAGGCCCCTCCCAGCAGTGGAGGAGGGTGTGGTTCTCCCTTGAATCCCTGCAGCCCAGGCCCAGGGCCCTGCCTGGGGCAGGAACTGGATGAAGCTGAGAGGACCTAGTGTCATTCTGTGCCCCCACGTGTGCCTCCCTTGGGCAGGGGGCACCAACCCCTTTCCCTGTCTCCAGCCCACTCCTGTGTTATGACTGCTTCACGTCCTCATGTCCACGATAACAACAGCAGGCATCACAGGGTTAGGGCTGTGACGGTTGCGCCCTGCCGCAGCCCCACTCTCCCTGGCGGTGAGGTGGACGTGGCGTTAATAGGGACTTTGCTGTGACCCCATATCCCTGCCGGGCTCGGACCCACCAGCTGTGTTTTATGGTCTGTGAGGGCCGAGTCAGCACAAGGGCTTCCCGGCATTTTACACAAAGCTTCTTCGCCGTGAACGGAGTCAAATTCACTCACGTTGGGATCATAAATATAATTAGGAGACTTTTATTTTCAAGTAGCACTTCTGAAATCTATAAAATTAAGCTAATATACTGATTTTTAAAACACAAGAATTTTATTGCTCTGCGAGTCAGAGTTTGCCAGCCCACAAGGCCAGGAATTAACTCCTTGCAGCTCACGGGTGTCCACAGGCCTCCAGGGGCCCCCGTGGGTCTGGGCCTGCTGCACCCCTTGAGGTGCACATGCCCCAGGAGAGCAGGTTCCTAAGACAGAGAGGTGGCTGGGCAGCGGCTGGACGTCCACCCACACAGCAGCAGCTGCCCGGGGCTCTCCCTCTCCACTGGCACCCCTTCACTTCCATGCTGGGTGCCCTGGGAACAAGTCCAGATGCTCTTGGGATCCAGCCTCTGCTCACCCTGTGGAATACGCTCCCTCCAGAATTTCCCTGCCTGCCTCCTCCTCTCCTGGGGGAGTCCTCCCTAATCTGCTGCCCTACCCTGAAGGCTGGCCCTTAATGCTGGGATCTCTTCTGGACCCACTAATGGAATGTGGTACGCCTGGCTCCTCCTCGTGGAATAATGGGATCCCGAGTGTGGAGTCCTGGCTGGGGCACTCAGGATGTCCTGGGAAGGCAGGCAGTGGGGGGTCGGGACTGGGCTTCCTCAGCTACCCTCAGCTGGCACTTTAAGGTAGTCTGAGGCAGGCCCAGGCTCCGCACCACTCTCCGCCTGTGACTGTGGGGTCCCTGAGCCGTGGGCATCTTATCTTGACCGAGTTTTCACCCTAAGGCCCCACCAGGCCCAGCAAAGACACATGGCGCATGACAGCCAGCCGGGAACCAACCAGGGCGGCTGCATACCGGCGGCAGATGCGCAGGCAAAATGGGAAGCCGCCCTTTGCTCCGGGCCACGCCTGTATCAGTGGCGGGAGATCACAAGGGACACCTGGAAGGGGCTGGGGTGGGGTTTGCAGGCTGTGTAACTCGGGGGTGGGAGGGATGGCCCTAACCAAGCCGCCATGGTGATGACCTGGCATTGACTCCCTCAAGGGTCCAGCTCCAGGGCCCCCTCCTCAGGCCATCGGCACCTAGCACCTCCCATCCCCAGAGTGTAACTGCTCTCCGGGCATGGAGGCCACCATGTAACCCCAGAGACCCCTCAGACTCTCCCAAGCCCACTGGTCACAAGTCCCAGAAAGACTCCAAAAAATCCAGACTCCACAGATGCCTGCTGTTCCCCAAAGGCCTGGGACCTGGGCCCTCGGCACTCCAGGGATCCAACTATTCACAGCCACTGGTGGTCCCCAGATCCCAGATACGGCCCGAGCTCAGTCGCCTTCAATCCCATTAGGTCCCTAAGCCTTAGAATGGAGTTTCGACTGGTCCCAGTCCTCTACTCCACTGGACTGCTGGTCAGGAAAGGCTTCCTTCAGATTTGGGAGCACAGGGTAAACTGAAGGGCAGGCAGGAAGCCTGGGCCCCTTCCCAGGTAGGCTCTGCCCAGTGAGCTCCTCTGGCATCTAAGGTATCTGTAAGGACCACCCCCCCAACCCCAGGCAGCTCATGGGCCTTCTGTGCCCACATCCCAGAGGGCCAAGGAGCCCCCTCTCTTCTCTGTCCCTTTGTACACAGGGAAGGGGCTGCAGACACACTGGAGGAAGGGGGTGGGGTCATCCCACCTGCCTCCTCCTGCCTCTGACTGTGACTGTATTTGGAGATGGGGTCTTATAAGAGGTAATTAAAGAAGAATGGGGGTATAAGGGTAAGCCCTAATCCCACCTGACTGGGGTCCTTATGAGAGGAGAAGGTGACTCGGACACACACAGAGGGATGGCCCCCTGAAAACATGGGGGAAGGCGATGTCTACAAGCCATGGAGAGAGGCTGCAGGAGGACCCAGCCCTGCAGCACCTTGGCCTTGGACTCCAGCCTCCAGGGCCATGACAGGATGAATGCCTGCTGTTTGAACTGCCCTGCCGTGGTCTTGGTGGTGACAGTGGAGCGGACTCACGTCATCCCCCAGCTCCTCCAAGTGCTCCTCGAGTACACTCACCAGAAAATCGTGAGGAGGGAAAGGGTGGTGGGCCAGGCCCTGGGATACCTGTGGGGTGTGGACGGGTGGGTGAGGGGCACTTCAGGACGGGGCTGAATGCAGTGGAGTGTGGCTTTGGGCATCCCTGGCCTAGGAGGGGTGGGAAGGAGCAAGCAGTGGTCGGACTCTGAAGGAAGGGGAGAAGCTTGTGGCCTTGGGAGGCAAGGTGGGGGCAGCTATAGCCCACCCTCAACCGGGCAGGGCCTCGATTGCTGTTAGCCTGTCCCCACCTCCCACCCCATGGGTCCCAGGCATCTCTAGCCATCCAGGGGCCAGACTCTCCTGGGGCCTCAGGGCAAGTGGCTTCTCACGGGGGGTCACCATCAAGCAGAGCCCCCTGAGTGGCCCTTCCCCGGCTCTCATGCACAGTCCCTCCCTGTTCCGCTGTGGTGCTGCTGTCAGGTTTAACACGTTTTACGGGGGAGTTCAATGTAAGCCAGATGCGTGCTGACAGCCACGGCACAGGTGATGACAAGGCAGGGCTTCCCTGGCACATGTGCCTCTTGTTAGTGTGCCCTCTGAGGCGCTTGCCCCACCAGCCCGGGGCAGCGTGCAGAGCCAGCTGGGCACACGGCCACTCCGGGGTACGTGTGTCGCACTGGAACATGCTGCTGCCCCAGACGCCTCCTGGAGACATCACCTCTGCGATGGTCCCAGCCGGGGCCTGGGACGCCACAGCCAGGCCCAAGCACAGGAGGTCATCCCTATTTCACAGTGGAGGAAACTGAGGCTGGAGAAGGCAGGAGGCCCATCCAACACAGTTTATGGCGGAGGAGCAGTGGTCTTGTCCTTGCTTCTGTCTACACAGCAGCTTCCAGGATTACCTGTCACCTCCCTGGCTGGCACTGAATGTGCCTGGGACCTGGCTCACCTCTTCAGGAAGCTACCTTTGAGGACTGCTCCTTTCCAGTCCTTCAGGGCCATGGGAGACTCCTGTTATCCCCCACCCAGCAGCCACAGCAAGCATCCTGAGATCAGCCTGGACAGCTCTGCTCCCCACATCCGGCTCTCAACCAAGGGGCCCATCCTACCCTGCTACCCACATTCTGCCCATCACCAAGGGGCCCATCCTGCCTTGCCCAGCACAGCTGGCTGCGGGGCCCTGGGAACAGTGCTCCCCTCACCTGCAGTGGCCGGGGGGCCGTGAAGCTTCCTCATCCAACCCATCCATTGCTCCCCTGCCTCTGCCCTCGGTGCTCCCCATCACCTCTGGGAAGGTCTAGCCTTCCAGGCCCCTTTTGGCCGCCCCTGCCCTGCTCTGCAGCTGGGCTCCAGTCTGAGGCCTCTTAGGACCTGACCCTCCCAAACTGCCTCTGGCCTGTGCTGTGGATGGTTCATTCGTTTGTTCTTCGGACGTCCACCATGCACCTCTCACACACACCTGCAGGCCCTGGGGCCAGAGCAGGATCACCCCTGCCAGCACTAGACAGGCCTGAAACTGCACCTGTGATCAGAGGCCAGAACCACTAGAAAGGCAAGGCTGGGGCTGGGAGAACCACGAGGTGGTCCTGATTTAGAGCACGCAACTGCTCTGAGGAGGATGTTCAGGGGAAGCGTGGGTTGAAGCCTGAAGACTCAAGAGGCTTAAGCAGGGAAGAGGAGAGTGTGTGCATGTCTCAGGGTGCTGTGCCAGGCAGGGCAGGGGAACAGCAGGTGCGAAGGCCCTGAGGTGGCGGGGGGAGGGGAGAGAGAGAGAGAGAGGAAGGCCTGAAGTCCCCCTCCCGCCCGCTAGACCCCTCTCCACTGCCTCTGTCCTCCAGGAGGCTCTATAGCTTCAGATCTGAGGCCAAGAGGGCAGCATACCTGTCCCCAGCTGCTCCTCCAGGGCTGCCCAGGCCTGGCCGTTCTTCCTCTCAAGGGGCCCTCCGTGCCCGACTGTCTCCCTAGGAGCTGCCGGCAGCAACCCCGGGGGTCCCCTGCTACTCTTTGGGGTCCCTATGCTCTACCCATATCTTTGCAACTAGAATGAGTCCCCCTCACCAGGGGTACCACCGACGGCTGCTGTCCCTGCCTGACAGCGCCCAGGGGAGCCAAGCTGTGGGGAGGACCCAGGCCAGCCTGTCTGGAAGGAAGCTGAGCAAAAGAGACTGAGGGTTTGTGGGAAAGTGAGGGTCGGAGCCGCAGCGAAGGAGGGCGAGTGTGGGGAGCCCCTGCGTTGAGTGCAGCTGAGAGGCCTGAGTGGGGCCAGTGCTGAGGGAGGACACCCCTTCCCTCTAGACACACAGAGGAACACTAGGGAAGGCAGAGGCCTGGTGATGGGGGTGGGAGTAGATCTCAGAGCTCAGGGCCCTGCTCTTGAGACCCCAGATGCTGGGCCAGGGCTGTGCTGAGGGACTCTGGAAACGTGTGAGGCTGGGTGATGCCTCCTATTTTACAGAGGGGGAAACTGAGGCTCCAGGAGGTCAGGGGCTGGCTCCAGGTGGAGGATGGGCTCAGGTGTGGCTGTGTCCCAGACCCCCTCTTCCCAGGATCCTGGCTGGCTTGCTGCCTGTGGGTGGTCACAAGCTCCCAGCAGGAGCCTGAGTTTCTGGGCCCCCAGCGGGTGGGTGGGACCAGAGCCACCTCTGCCTCTGGCAAGAAGGGGCTGAGGCCCATGGGGCAGGGGAGACCGCCAGGGCAGGGGTCCCCTCCCTGGGCCCCAGTGGGTGGGACAGAGGCCCCCAGGCTCCGGCTGCAAGGCGAGGCCTCGGTGGCGGCCACAATAAATATGTTTGTTCAAGGGAAGCCAGGCTGGGAGCTGTGTGCGCCGGCCCGGTGAGGAAGAAAAGGCCGCTTGTGCCTTGCACACTGGGGCGATTGTTCCTGCTCACGCAACTGCTGCCCCGTGGCCGGAAAGGTCAGACGGCCCTCGGGCCCCGTCGGAAGCACCGGTGCCTCGGGCCCCTTCGCTCGCGCCTGCTGTAACGTTCGCCCGCGCTCCTCACTGCCCGGCTGCATCCACATCACCTCCAGGCCTTGGCACAGGGAGAGAAGGTACCAGACAAGGTCTGAAAGATGGCCCAGCAAAGGCGAGGGAAGAAATGAAGCCAGGAGTCCCCTGCCCTGCCCAGGCGTCAGGAATAGTGTGGAAAGAGAAGGCCCCAGTCGGTGGCCTCAGCACCCTCAGGGAGTGACTCTGGCCCCGAGGGTCTTCGCTGTACCCGTGGGGCAACTTGCTTTGTGGACTATGGTTTGGATATTGGGGGATGCCAAGGTGAGGGTTGGGGAGAGGCCCAGGGGCACACAAAAGCCACCAGCAACTCTCCTGAGGCAAGACCAAGCATCGTCCTCATCCACCAAAGAGAAAGCTGAGAGGCACTGCCTGGTCACAGCCCCGCTTCAGAGCAAATGGAGTTAACAGAGGCCACCACGCAGGCACTCCTGGCTCTCCCACAATTTAAAAACTCTAAAGGGAAAAAATCAGGAACTCAAGCCTGGTTTCCTCCCATTCCTCTGAAGGGGGAGGAAGGAACACAGGAGCCCATGGCTTGCAGGCCACACCCCGCTGATCCCGTGCCGGCAAGGCGGCCTCCCTCTCCTCTCCTCTCCTCTCCTCTCTGTTCCCGCAGAATCCAGCTCTAAGAGATGGATTCATCCAAAGGGCCCTCAGAATTGTGGTCCTGATGGTGAAGGCTGTGGGCAGCCGCTGCAGCGGTGTAATCAGACACTCTAGCTGAGTGAGTTTCCCACCACTGTCTTCCACCCGGAATCACTGGGAGACGGGGCCATAGGAGCCTCCTGGGTAGCTGGCGGAGGGGATTGGGGCTCTGGACCAGCCATCCCCTCCCTTGCTCCAGGCGCCTTTCTTTGGGCCTCAGGCCCTCCTGTGTACACTGCTGGAGGTGATTGTAGGAACCTGATCCCCACGACCACAGGGTCCTCCAAAAGATGGGTCTGTTCCAGAGGGCTTGCCTCAAGCAAGGAAGGGGACACTGACATGGGAGGAAATCCTTCTCCTGGGTGAGAACCTGGAGCCGCACCTCCTGCCCCGAGAGATGGCCTCCCTGGGTGTCCACCTTCCCTGTGTCTGGTGCCCGAGTGGGTGTGTGGTGGGCGGCCTGCAGTGCTGGCTCCCTTTCCCAGGCCTTTCCTGCTGACACACAGCCGGAATGTGCCGGACTCACCAAGGCCTGAATTCCCGAGGGGTCTGGCATGCCGACTGTGGGACGAGGGCATTTGGGCATTGTTCTCTCCACGCAACAGTGGGGTGCATGGGTGGTGGGGCACTTGGATTCCGCCTGCCGCTCTTGGCTTTATGAAGCTGCACCAGGTCTGACTCAGGCCTTGGGGAATTCAGCACCCACTTGAGTGGGCACAGGGGACTGCACCTAGGGGCCACCTCCCTCTGCCAGGCTGGGTAATGCAGCCCCTACCGTGAACAGAGGTGCCTGGCTGCCCTCTCTTCCCCCAGGGCCCTGAGGACCTTTGGGTCCGAGGTTTAGCTGTGAGGCCAAAAGAGGTGTTTGCTCCCAATGCAGGGCAACAAGGGCCTTCCTTTTCTATGAGCAAAGCTGGGCTCCCAGAGAGCGGCGGCTGGGAGGAGGCTGGGCCGGGGCTTTCATTCCTGTAGTTGGTTCAGCTGGGGGCAGCCTCTGGTCCATCTGGCCTGGTGCCCAGCCCTGCTTCTGGCCACAGTCACAGAGGCCTGCCACCAAAATGGCTTCAGGGTCTGTCCCCCATCTCTCCATTCTTTCCTCCTCTGCCCTTTGAAACCACCATCACTGAAGAACGCTGCGTCTCCCAGGGGCAGCCCTTCTCGGGCCACCTGCAGCAGTTCATACCCTAATTCACCTCCCCCAGGGTAATGGGGCCTGGATCGGGAGACTATGTGACCATACAAGTCTCACCTCTGCACTGGATGCCTACGGACAAAGTCCACCCACCTCCTGGGGCCTCCCAGGCCCCCTGCAGTCTGTCTCTGCCAGACTTTCCCACCACGCTGCTACTGACTGGCTCCTCCAGTTCACCCCTGTACTTCCCATAAGAGAAAGAGGGAGGCGGGGAGGTGGTAAAGAGCGCAGGATAGAAGCAGAGACAAGGGGGCTGTAGGAAAAGGCTGCAAGCTAAGGGAGGCGGGGCCTCCCTTTGAGCTTCTAGTGGGAACCAGCTCTGCTGGCACCTTGAATGTAGCCCACATTGGACATCTGACCTCCAGAGCTGTTAGATAATAAATATGTCACTTAAAGCCACTAAGTTTGTGGGAATTCATTACAGCAACCGTAAGAAGCTAAAATGGTCCCTCTCAAAGCAGTCCTGAATCAACGACTTCCTCCTCGCTCTCCTGGTTCAGCTGCCATCCTCTGCCTGGACTAGTGCAGTAGCCTCCATCCTGGTCTGCCAGGTCTGTGCCAGTCCCTCAATGGTCCATTCTTGGCTCTGCAGCCAGAGTGACCCTGTTGCCATCTGCACCAACCACACCGCACGCAGGGCCAGCCAGGGGTTCGCGTGCCCTAGCTCTCGGGGTCTCAGCACACAGGCTTCCTTGCTGTCCTGCCAGCCTGTGGGCCCGTCCCTACTTCAGGGCCTTTGCTGTGGCTGTACCCTCTCTCCACAATGCTTTTAGCCCTGACCATGAGATTCACCTTGCTTTGGGGACACTGTAAGGTCCTCCACAACCTCATCCACAACAGGCCCCTTCCCCGAACCAGCCCTGCCTGCCTTTGTTTTCCCTTCCAAGCACTCTGTAGATAAATAACGAAGTGCAGCCGTCCCTCAGCACCCATGAGGACCTCCCGCAGATACCCAAATCCACAGGTGCTCAAGTCTCCGATACGAAATGGTGTGATACTGACATGGAGCCCACATACATCCTCCCATCCCCAGACCACTTATGATAACTAATACAACACAAATGCCGCGTATACCACTGTTACATTCTATTGTTCAGGGAATAATGACAAGAAAAAAAGTCCGTACAAGTTCAGATGTTCAGCACAGAAGCAATTTTCTTTCCAAATATTTTCCGGGGTGCTGAAGTTGAATCCATGGATGCAGAACCCTTATGCATCTCCTGTCGGTAGACATCCCTTTGGAATTTCGTATCAGTTTTGTATTGTCACTGCTCTCCCTGGCACCTGGGGAAGGCATTCAGTATTTGTGGAGTAAACGCTAACACATCTCACTTTAAGGACTTTACTATCTTCTTTCATTTAATCCACCTGGCAGTGCTACAATGTGGGGACTTTATTATCCCATTTTATAGGTGTGAGCACCAAGGCACAGAGATTTGTCACCTCCAGGGCAGTTGCTCGAGCTCACAGCGTGGCCCTAGTCCTGTGGCGGGGGGCTCAAGGGAGAAAGAGCTAGGCTAGACCAGCCCTCGCCCCCAGGCCTTGCTGAGCAGTTCTGTGCAACAGGTCTGGACCCTCGGCCCTGGGAGAGCCCAGCTCATGGGTTCCTGGCCCAAGCGCCCTTTGTGCCCGCCTGGGGCAGGCGGGGGGTGGGGGTATGCTACATAAATGGGCTATTGTTCTGTGACTACAGTTGCCAGCCCTGCGTGCACAACAGCCCCTGTGTCTGCAGTGGCTCCCAGAACCAATCAACACCTTATCACGAGCATTAATCACCCCGCTATCTGCCCCAAATCAGGCAAACACTTCTGGGGACTTCAAACCCCTGACTGCACAGAAGTTTCTGTGTAATAATAGATTAAGTTTCTCGTGGTTCAGCAGCATCCACTGCGGCCGGCCCTCTGGGGTGCTGAGGGGCCGAGGGGCTGCCAGGACGAGGAGGACGCTCTGCTCCAGCCTCGGCTCCTCCTGGGTGCTCCTCCTGCAGCTAGAGCCCTCAGGGACTTCCTGGCCCCCTCACACTCTGGGCCTGCAGAACCCCATGCCCAGCTGGCCACCCTTAGCCTCCGTCCTGTAGGCCAGCTTCTGGGAGGATGCAGTGGGCTCAGGCTCTGTGCCCTCGTGCTCCCAAGGCCCGGTTCTGCTGGTGGGCTGTGCCAGAGTGTTTTAGAACCTCCTAGAGGAAGTGACCTGGACCCTAGTGGGCAGGAGGCTAGCAAGCCAGAGGCTGCAGAATTAGCAGGAAGCCAGCCCAACTCTTGTCACCAAGAACCAACCTCCGGTTCTAGAGTCAAATGCTGGGTAGGAGCAATATAGAAAAAGCAGCTAACCAGTTGGCATTCAGCTGGCTGTGGTCCCCTGAGGGCTGGCGCCGGGTCAGGGATGGCACTATGAACAAGAGTCCTGGCCCTGGCCTCAGAGCACATCCATCTGGGGTGGGACTTACCCTATGAGGTGCCAGGAAGAGCCTTAGGGAGCCACAGAGAAGTCAGGGCAGAAGGGTGGGCGAGCAGCCGCTCCAGAGGTGTAGGGGACAGAAGAGGTGAGGCCTGTGTGAGGGGAGGACAGAGCCATCAGAAGTCCTGGAAGGGATGTGTGCAAAGACCCTGGGCAAGAACATGCTGGAAGGAGCTGAAGGACAGGGAGAAGGCCAGAGTGGCTGGGAAGGGAGAAGGGGAACAGGGAGGCAATGAGGCTGGGAGGTGACCAGGAGCGGCCACATGAGCCTCACGCAGGGTAAGAGGTTTAGATTTTGCACCACATATGATGGAAATGAAGCGCTTTGACTAGCGCGGTCCCAGGGGCTATCAGTTGCTCCCTCTGCCTCCATAGCACGCCCCACAGTGCCCACAGAGGAAGGAATGCCTGGCCATGCCCCTGCCCCTTCATAGTGCAAGACGAACCCACACCAGGCCAGGTGCTCGGCATCGTACATTGACACTGTCGTGGAATCCTGGGCGCTGTCTGCTCGCCCCTCTGCACACAGCCCCTCTCCACTTGGCTCACTCTGCCCTAGGAGGCTGATCTCTGCAGGTTATGTCCACAAGCTCCTGGCCCAGGGCTTCAGATTGGGTCCAGCCAACTGGACCCCTGACAGGAGGCAAGGAGGGAGGAGAGCAAGTCCAGGGTGTCAGCTCCTGCTCCCTGCCGTGGAACTGCTGGGACCAGTTTTGAGCCTCATGTAATATAGCCATCATTCTGTTAAGCTCAGGCAACCTCCTCCTCCTCTTTATTCCTCAAGTCTGGGGTCGGATTCCCTCTAGGGTCACTACCCCATGTTCCTGCACAAGGCCTGGTGGTTCCTGACACCTGACTCAGAGGAACGATCCTTGGGTGCCATCCCATGCCCCACACATAGCTACCATGATTGTCCCTATTTTACAGATGAAGAAACAGAACCTCAGAGAAGACTTACACTGCCCTGGGTCCCTGAGCTGGGATTCAGACCCTGATGTGTCTGCCTCCAGGGCCCAGGCACATTCCCCAAGCTGCCTCCTTGTCCCCGATATCTGTAGACGCTGAGCTTTTGAGGCCTCTGTTGCTCCAAAGCCCCACTGCCCTGTGGCTGCTCCTTCCTGAAATCTGGCTTATGTCTATCCCACTCCTACAGGGGCAGATATATCACAGGACCTCAGAGGGTGAAGCAAACCTAACAGGGCACGGGAAAGGGCATAGCACAAGCTCCCAACCAAGTGGCTTACATGTCCCCTCCCCACTGCTGACCTCCATGCCCAGGGCCAACCCTTCACACGGGGGCAGGGACAGGGCTTGGAGAGTCAGGATCAGGGGCAAATGTGTTCCCTTTCTCACTAAGCAACACAGGTGCTTTTGGGCTTCAAGTGTTCTGCTGGGAGCTACTTGGGAGGGGCCTCTGGAAGGGCAGACCTGGCACCCATGCCAGTGGGGCACAGGAGATACCTCTCTGCCAAGCAGTGAGATGGGCACAGCCACAGGAAAGGCACATTCCATGGGAAGGCAGGCACGCTGGCGCTTTAAAATCACCATTTCCCCCTATTAAAGTCAGCTCCTATTCAGGCCAATGCAGAAATAAAATGTTGGGGGAAAATATCAACTACTATTCCTCCCTGCCATGAATGGGCCATCCCCTTTTCTCTGGCCTCAGTCCACCAGATCTTCACCGGGGTCCCACCCAGCATCCCTCTGGACTTCTGGCCACCTCCCTCACATCAGCCATGGTGGGGGCAGGAGCAGGGTGGGGGACGACTGGAACCTGCAGTGGGTGTATCTCCGCCTGGGGCCTCAGTTTCCCCACTCTGACAGGGCAGCATCCATCTGCTGCACTGCATCTGGGCCCCTTTGGAAACCTACTTCTGGCCCAGGAAGAGCACCAACCTCGCTCAACACGCCGCCTGTGATCTGAGGATGCCATAGTTCCCCCAAACCCATCCAGGGGCCCCAGGATCTTCAGGTCAGGGGGCCAGGCAGCCACTCCTTCATGAAGACTCCCGCCTATCTTGCCACGTCAGCACACATCTCGTGAGCGAGCTCAGCTTCTCTGGGCCACTGCCCCGGACCCACCCTTGGCCTGCTCCTCTGTCCTGGCCAGCTGGAAGCAATCTGCCTGGAGCAGGCAGGTGGTCCTCCTTAGTGGGCTCCCAAGAGGCCGTCCCCAGCCCTTCACCCACGCAGAGGTGGCTCTGTATGCAAGGCTGCCTGGGGCCCCTTCTCTGCCGGAGTGAACCAAGTGCTCTGGAATTCATGAAGAAATCAGGGGTCTTTAGCCTGCTGTTTTTCTTGGCGAGGCCTTATCACAAATTAGTGGGGAAGCCCGAAGGTTAGGGTTTCAGTTAGTTCAGCAGAATTGGAGGCGCGGGGAGTTGGCCTCCTGCCTCTCCAAGTCAGAAAACGCTCGGTCTGTGGGGCCCCAGGGAGCTCTCAGAGCCCAGGATGATTAACCAGGCAGGTGACCTGTGCTTTGGGTGGGGGCGGGGGTGGGGCCTGCGGGAGATAGCTTTCACACAAGCTGACAGGTTTCACAAAGCCCAGTGATCCCTCATACCTTCCCCAGGCTGCCCTCGGCTGGAGCGCGCAGCCTGTGGGCCTGGGGCCTTGGCACTGAAGGCAGGACAGGGCGCCCAGCCTCATGGAAAGGGCACGTCCGAGAAGGTGGCGAGGGCAAGTCTGACTGGGGTTCCAGGGGCAGCCCTTTGAACTTGGCGACTTCACGTGAACGCATTTCCTAAACCACAGCTAAACGCAGGGGTTCTACATCAGTAGCTCGAAGAAAACTGGGGAACCCCAACCAGACAAAGGGCAGGTCACCTCCATGTAAAAAGTGGGCTCTTCTGAGGAAAAGGTAGGCCAAGTTGCCTCTCCTGTTTTGGAAGGCAGGAACCCGAAAGTCAAACCACTAAGTATCCACCAGCCACTCATGAACTCAAAAAAGCTGGGAACATTTCTGGCAAGCACTGACCCCGCGGCCGAGCCCCCGGCCCTGGGGTGTTTCACAAGTCCAGCCGTCTGTCCCAGATGGATCCTGGGAGCTTGTCCTAGGCTCACCACTGGATCTGAGCACAGATGGCCCTCAGCTTCCTCCTGTCTCCACGTCAGGAATCCGTGCCTGCCCCACCCTGCCCTGGCTCACCCCTGGAACTGAAACGGGTCCAGTGCTGCTTCAAGACGTGAGCTTGTTTAGGAGTTGTGTCTGACGCTTCTCAGGCCCTGTGCTTGTCTACTGGGCTCACAGGCTTTTCTTAAACAGACAGGGAGCCTCGGTGGCACACCAGGTTCCAATCTAATGGCTCCTGATGGCCACATCAGGTTCTGCCCTCAGCACCCTGTCCAGGTTATTGGATCAGTTATCTCTACCCTGTGACAGAGACCACTGTGTTCCCATTTCACAGCTGAGAACGCTGAGGCCCGGGACCTTCCAGTGCCTTGTTCCAGCTCCAGATGACGGCCAGAAGCTTGAGCCCAGCGACTCCTTCCTCTGTGGGTGAACTGGCCCCTTCCCCCAACTCTAAGCCCTGACTCTGTTGCCTGTGTCTCCTTGTGTAGGTCCCCACGTCCTCCTCTGTGATCCCAGGACAATCACAGTATTACCTCCTGGGGGGCAAAGTGAGAGGGAAGGGCACGGCTTGGGTGCACCTGCAATGGCACCCAAGGGGAGAAGCTGTGTTTGCGTGGGAAAGGGTTCCTGGTGGGGCCCCTCGTAGGTGACAAGGCCCTTTCTGCCCTGGGTGCAGCCACAGCCCTGTAGGACAGCCTGCCCACTGCCCCCCACCACTTCTCTCTCTTTGCCTTCCCACCGTCCTTCCTCCAAGGGCAGTGTTAGCTTGCCAGGGAGGGTTCCAGGCCTAGGGCTGGCGGGACAGGGACCCTGGCTGCCAGCTCCATTCCACTGTGCAGAAACCCAATCCAGGCAGGAGAATGCTGTCGCTCCTGAGGATTTAGGGCCGTCACCTGGTGGAGCGGGAGGGCTCTCCTCCCTGACAGAATAAGTGGTTACATGCCGAAAGGTGACACCGCAAAGGGGTCCTGAGCCGGGAGGAGGACTGTATATCATCTGAGCCTGGATCTGTGCATGTTTTTCTTTCTGTCTTTCCTTCCTGGTCTCCTTGCTGCGGCCCCCTGGCAATCTTACCAGAACGTCCCGGTCCAGATGCGATTCTCTATCAAAAGCCTGGGCCCCCAGGCACCACGCGAGGAGCTGTGTGCAGAGGTGGTGGGGGCTGCATAGATGGAGTACAGGGCTCTGTGTCAGACACAGAGAGCCATGTTCCGATTTCTGCTCCCCCCGTGAAAAGAGTAAAAGCCTCCATGCCTATGGCAGGCTTTTACTGAGCCTTACTATGGCAGGCTTTTACTATGGCTGAGGGACATGCCCCCATCCCTGCGGCACATCCCCCCCATGTGTGACTTCCTCGTCCCGAGGTCCCCCTGGAATCTGTGACTTGCTTTGACCACCATATCATGAGCAAATGGGACAGAGAGAGACTGAAGTGCATGTCCACCGAGTGGCTGGGAACCCTGCGGCCACCAGGGTTAGTGAGGCCCCGCTAGCTGGCAGAGGAGAGGCTGTCTGCCAAGGGTCTTCCCCGGGAGCAAGACCATCCTAGACCACTCAGCCCAGACCAGTCCACCTGCCCAGCCAACCCACGAGGTGTGAGGGATCCGAGGCTGTTGCTACTTCGAGCTGCTGAGTTTGGGGCTGGCATCCCCTCTTTGGACTTCGGGGTCCTCTCTAAATGCCACTGTCTCCAGGCCCACTGCTGCAGTAAGGACAGAACTGTGGACCAGGTGTGGGGCTGCCTGTATGGGGTCTCTACGTGCCACAGCTGCCAAGTACCACCTAGTCTCACCTAACAGCTCCTCTCTCCCTGCCCATTCAGCAAGAAGGGTATTGTCACATCCCACTTTACAGATGAGGACACCAAGGCTCTGAGAGGGAGGGGCTTGCTGGGAGTCCTGAGGGCTGCAGTGTCCCGGGGGAGGCTGCAGAGCCTCCATGTCCCTCACTTGCCCCAACAGTAAATGGGACAGGGCTGTGGGCACCTTGTCCAGGGTGGCAGGGAGTGGGGTGAGCAGCTGCGGCAGGCGCGTGGAACACCACGGACAAGCAGGACCACACCCCTCTCGGGCCACCATGGAGGAAGCCGGAGCCACAGAGGAAGGTGGAGCCTGTTTTCAGGATCTGTCTGCAATCTCCCCTGTCCTCTCCACGCAGACCACCCTGGCACAGGAATGGAGGCAAGGAGGCCTTTGGGCCGCAGCTGGCCCACAAGGGTGTGAGCTGAGCCTACCCTGAGGCACCCCAGGTGGCAGTTGTAGTGCCAAAAGGCCTTCATCTGCCAGTTGGTCTGGGAGTGACACATGCCCCCACCCCTACTCCGCTAAGGCAGCAGTTGCCATAGCTCCCACTCAGAAGGGTGGCTCAGATGCTGCCTCACAGGGCCCTGGTGTCAGTTGGCTGAACCCGGTGGGGTAGAGGGAGGGAGGGAGGAAGGGTCTTGGTCACAGGGCACAGCTATCTAGGGGCAGCTTAGCCACCTCACTGTTTCAAGGGGCTGCCATAGCCTATTTACTAAACAAGTCACGAATCTCAACCATATGAGAAGGGAAGCACTCTGCCGACCCTGGCCGCAGCATTGCTCTCATTAGCTCCCCTAGGACCTCCACGTGGCCAAACCCCACTGCCAGTTCTGTTCTCAGCTTCAGTGGGACCCACCAGCCGTGGCTGACATGCTGGCCTCTCCTTCCTTAGAAAAAGCTCTTCCTGGGGGTGACCAGGCCTCCAATTTCCCGATCTCCTTTGCGAGGTCCTCCTCGATCCCTGACCTCTGAATGCTGCAGTCTCTGGGCTCAGTTCCAGGCTGCAGGCCCCAGTGGTCCAGCACTCAGCTCCCAGGATGGGCTGGCCTTGCCTAGTTCTGTACAAATGTCACTGCCACAGAGAGGCGTCCACCCGAGGCCTGCCCCGGCCTCCCATAGTCCTTTCCTATCTTCACTCAGCCCACCTCTCTCCACCTGTCAACACCTGGTAAGATGACACATCACCTGGGAGCCCCAAGAGGCAGGAACATGCTGGCTTTGTGGCTCCCTAGCCCTGACTCACCAAGGTCAGGACCTCAGGATCCAAGCTTGATCCCAGGGGCACAGGGCTTCCCATATCCTGTGCCTTCCAGGACCCTAGTAGGCTGTCTGTGTGGGCCCCGTGACCCCATGGAGGTGAGGTGGCCACCAAATGGAGGACAGGAAAGCTCAGCATGTGCCTCCCAGGGGCAGGGGGTGTGCATAGCGACAGGCTCCTTGGGCTTGGGGTGAGGGTATCCCCCGGCAGTGGAGTTGGGTCTCATGGGTCACCCCAAGAGAAGTCCACGGTGGGGTCTCCCTGCACTGGCAAAGGGGACAAGGCCTGTTAAAGGGGCCAAGGGACAGATGGATGGATGGACGGACAGCTCCAGGTGAACCTCCTCGGAGGCTCGGTCAGCCTCCAGCCAGGGCTGCCGCAGGCCAGGTAGGCCGAGGCGACCATCACCACAGCTGCTGTCGGAAGAGACAAACGGCTGGAGGGCTGCCTGGCGTTATGTGCAGCATCAGAAGTGGCCCAGAGTGAGTGGGTCCTACTGAAACACCCAGGTTCCGCTGCCCCGCCAGCTCTACGCGAGGCCTCCCACCCCTGCAGGCGGAGTACAGCCTCCCGAAGGCCGCTGACCGACGGAATGTAAATCCCTAGAAATATTTCTTGATACAATTTGCTGATTCCACTCACACCTTGGGGGTGAAACACCTCCCCAGACCTGCCCCTCTTGCGGGCTGGAGACAGTAATTTGCTGATCTGCCAGCCCTCTGAGGCAGGGAGGCTGAGCTGGGACTGGGAACAGCGGCCTCGCTGCAAAGCGCCCAGCGGGAGTCGGCTTATTAGCTGCCTCTGAACAAAGGCTGCGGAGGCTCGGGGGTCCCTCATGAGCAGACCCCTGCGGGTAGCTTTTCAACCCCCGAAGTGCTGCCTTTTAACTCGACCTCCACGGTAGGACAAACAGGGGGAAGAAATTAGTCGTGGATGCTGTTGGATGTTTCGTAACTTGTCGAGTCGTCTCCCTGGAGTTGGTCTGGCCCCAGTAACATGTCCCCCCGGCGTCCAGAATGGAAAACATGAGCCAGGCCTTCACCAATCCCCTCCCCACCTTTTAGAAACTCTTTACAAGCTTTAAGAAACAAATACCCTTTCTTGCATCTGGGGCCTGCTGCTGCAAGTGTCCAGGGACCGTCCATGGCTCTGGCCTGGAAAGCCGTGCCTGCCTAAGTCCCTGGAAAGCTGAGGGCCCCTGGGATGAGGAAACCCTGGGAACAACCTCATCTCCCTCAGGTAGCCAAGTCCCCAGTGGCCTCGAGGTCCAGGCCAGACCCCAACTCCCAGCAAGGCCATTCCCCAACCCAACACCACGTAATGAAGAGAACGAGGAACATTTGCATCAAGTGATCCAAGGGCATGACTTCCCATGGGCTGAAAGGAACACACTATGAACCCCACAGACAGCATGGAGTCCCAGGTTCTGGGAGCCACCTTGCAAAATGGGAAGGGGGCTGGTGGTGGCTTATGCTCTGTTCTTGTTTCAGAGGCCAAGGAGGCTCCCCTCTTCAGCCTTGACACCCAGGCTGACACCCCCAACATAGGACACTCAGAGAAGGACCACAGGAGCTCAGAGTTCTGGACAGATAGGGGTTAATGGCACTCTGCTGGCTCTGGCCAGCCCTGGGTCCCTCTCACCTTACAGAGAGAAAGGGGAGCAGAGGAATGCCTCTGCTTTGAGAGGCCTTCTCGAGGCCAGCAGCTTCCTCCTGGCCTTCAGCTGTCCCCAGGCGGGGCCAGCACATGTTCAGCACAAAGGAGGCCTGACTGTAGCCGGACCCCAGAAGATGGCTGAGCCAGGGAGTACACGCAAATACTCACAGGCTGGTGCCTATAGTCCCAGCACTTTGGGAGGCCAGGCGTTAGAGACCAGCCTGGGCAGTATAATAGGTGCAAACAGGCCAGATGAGGAGAGCTGCCAGCACACTCAAGCCCCCACGAGCCCACCAATACTTTTAAAAGATAATAAATGACAAGGGCACTTGGCTTCTCGATTCTTTACACGTCATGCCCACAGTCCATTTGGAAGACTGTGCTGTCTAACATACTAGAAGTGTCTCCTTGCAACCCTCCAGTGGGTTTGGGAACCGAACCCCACCTCTTTCAGCAAGAGCCCCTCCAGCGAGCTGGCATGGAGGGACATGCATAGTAAGGGACTTGTTTTGGGACATTTTGCAGTTTGCCACATTTGCACACATGGTGAAGGGGCTCCACCTCCACCCAGGCGTGCAAGGGGTCAGACCTTGGGGTCTTTTGAGAGGTTCGCCGACCTAGCTATACGTCTGTGATGTGAGTTTGATCTGTGTCCATTTCCGTCTTTCTATCACTGAAGATGATGGAACATTAGGATGCCTCCAGGGGCCACAGCTACATCAAGACTGTTTGTTTCTCTGAAACCAGCACAGTGTTTGGCTCTGAAGCTCTGCACCCAGGCCCATTCCCCAACCCAGCACTGTATGATGAGAAGCACAGGTGCCAATTTCCCCAAATGATCTGAGGGCACGACTTCCTACACTATCCTACCCTGGTTTCATTTGCTACTGCTGGGCCTTCCACCAGCAAGGCTCGCCAGCCAGCAGGCAGCATTTAGGTGATAACAAAATGAGGGTTTTCAGCTCGAGAGGATTCTCTGACTTCTTATTTTGATCTGTGTTCTCTGAACTCTGGGATTTGTGTGCAGGGTGTGATAATGGCTTTTTTGTGAGTGCCTGGTCAACACGTCAATCACAGTGATCATGGCTCACTGCAGCCTTGACCTCCCAGGCTCAGGTGATCCTCCCATCTCAGCCCCCAAACAGCTGGGACCACAGGCATTTACCACCTTGTATGGCTATTTATTTATTTATTTATTTATTGGGTAGAGACAGAGTCTCATTATAGTGCCCAGGCTGGTCTCTAACACCTGGCCTCCCAAAGTGCTGGGACTATAGGCACCAGCCTCTGATAATGGCTTTAAACAGCATCACCTCCTATGTGTGCTCCTAATCTTATGTACATAGCCACTGTCACCCCCAACTTGAGAGATGAGAAGCCTGAGACTTGGGAGGTCAGCTCTGCACCCCAGAGCATGTGGCTAGAGATGGTCCTCTGTGGATGGAGCTCCACTGGCCACAGGGCCTCTTGCCCCAGCACACACTTGAGGGGCAGGAGGTGGGTCACAAGGGTTGATGGAAATATCTATCATCTATGGTCCCTGGCAGATGCCAAGGCTTCACCCCAGGGTGGGGATTCAGTAACTCTTGGAATAGCCCAGGAATCTGCATTTGAATGGACTTCCTGACCTTAAGGTGCATGGCGGGGAGGGTGCAGACATGAAGGCTCCTACAGGCCCAGTAATGACCAGGGATGCCTGCCTAGCTAGCTCTCAGATCCCTCTAGTAAAATGGGCACCTGGATGCTGATGGGAGTGCCTGGCACAGCAGGGTCCAGGGCTTGGTCAACACCAGGGTGAATGTTAACCTTTTAGTGTGGTCCTAACTGCAACTGCCCTTCCCCTGACAGATGTAAGTGGCCCTAGCCCAGGTCATCTAGTACAGAGTCAGCTGGGGAGTCATCCATCTACACGAAGCACACAGAGGACTTCTGGGTAGTCCAGGCCATGCATGTGCTCCAAGGAACCTCAGCTAGCTCAGACACCCGAACTATCCTCCATGACATGTACGAGGCAGCCTTGCATCCACTGGAAGATAATTCCCGAGGTCCATCATCCCTGTCCTCCCCTCTGCTCATCCACATCCTGGGAGCTGTGCCCCATGAGGCTGCAGGGAGGGGCTGGTGCTGCGGGGATCGAGTTCCAGCTTCCAGAGGGGCCCTGAGGTGGAAACAGGCAGGTGAGGAGGGGGTCAGCCAAGTGCAGGGAAGCCAGTCTGGGGCTAGGGATCGAGTTTGGAGAGGCACCCTAAGTGTGGGGGTCTACAGGGGGCTTAGGTCCCTGAAGCCCAGAGGAAGCACAAGGTGTGTGAGGGGGATGTGGGGGAAGGAAGGGGCAGAGGAAGGCAGCTGTCAGGGGAGGGCCTCTGGGCTGCAGTGGGACTCTCAGCTCCCCCAAGAGCAGGGAGGGCCTCAAAGTGTTTAAGCCAGGACGGGGCACGCGGGCTGTCAACCCGGCTCTTCTAGAAGAGGCAACTCCACAGACATTGAACAGGCCCTGAGACTACACCCATCAACAAAACAAAACAAGGTTCACTTCTGCGACAGATGCAGCTTTCCCAGCCTTCAGAAACCAAGGAAACCATGCCAGGTGTAGTCCTTACTCCATGACCACGGCAGCCCCTAAAACGCTGGGCTAATACCCTGGGGGGCTCAAACCTGGAGGCCCTGGGGCGAGTGGGTCATCGGGGGAGAGGGGGTTCCTCTGGCCCAAGATCTCAGACAGGCATGTGCTCCCTGCTCTCCAGCCGCTGTGAGCCGCTTTCCTATCTACCTGATTTCCATCTCGGGCTCTCCAGTGCTGCCCTGCGGCACCTCCTGCCATCTGTCTTTCCGTTTCTGCTCTTCTGAAAGCTTGTGTTTAAAACAAAATTAAGAAGCCAGTTCATAGGGGCCTGAGGAACTTTCCTGAATATGGGGGTGAGGGGATTGGGACAGGAATGTTCCCGGGGGGGGCCGTGACCTCCCGGAGTTCCTCACCCATCCTAAGCCAGGCCCTGGTGGGGCAGGGGTACTTTCATTAAAAGGTTCTGGAAGAAAGCCAGGGAAAATGGTGGAACACTGGGAAGCAGAGAGGGAAGAATTCCACCTTGGCTACCCAGAAGTCTCCTTGTGGCTTTGCTGTCTACCTTCTCAGTACAGACATTCTGGAGAACACTGGCATACTGCGAGCAAAGGTGTGGGCTGCAGTCACGGCAGCCTGGGGGGCCTGGCTGTCAAGGCTCTCACTCTGGGGTAACCCTCAAACTGACTTCCAGCTTGCGCTTCCTGCTCCCCAACAGCCTTTGAAATGGCCAAGGTGACTCAACCAAGCCGTGGAGCCTGAGAGACGCTGTGCCAGGCCCAGTCTGTGTCGCACTGTAGCCATCAGTGTAATTGTCTGCCCTGCCAGGAGTAGGAAGGAAGACTTGGGCTGTCTGCAAGAGCACCTGGGTCCCTGAGCAGAACCCCGGCCACTTCATGGTGGACAAGCAGCACCAGAGGGCAAAACATCTGAGGGGCTGTTTGTCACTCAGCAGGACCATGGCTGTCCTGGTGAATACAGGACCCACTAAACAGCTCCACACGCACCACTGAGATTCCTGTACTCACGGAGGGGATATTCACTGAGCTCCTACTGCAGGCCTGGCCTTGGGCCAGGGTGATGTCTGCCAGTCACCCAGTATTCAGGATGCACTGGGTCCTGGCTCCTGCCTGCTCTCAGCTCCCTCCAAATGTGGGAAGAGACGGTTGCTTTGGATCCAGAACACCAGTGCTCCTGGCCTGTTCAATGTGGGCCACCCAGTTCCACCTCCTGAAGGAGAAGCACTGCGCTGCCGGTGCCCTTCACGGCTCCCTTCCGTAATGGGGAATCTGGAGTCTCTGGGGCTTGGGGCCTACTGTGGCTGAGAGGCCCTCAAGATAAGATGTTCTGGGAGGCAGGGAATGGAATTCCACCAGGCCCTGCAGAACTGAAGCTGCGTGTCCTAACACCACTTGGCAAGTCAACCCACGAGAGCCTGGATGGGAACCACATGCCTGGGAAGCTGGAGCCTGGCCCTGGAGGCTAGGGACAAGGCTTCTGCTGAGAAGGGACACCCAGCCATTCCTCGAGAGCCTAGCCGAGGAAGCCTGGGGACTGTGTTCTGGCCAACGGGCCACCTTTTCCCACTGTGGCTTGGCCAGCTGACCATGCAGCTCCACTCCCCAAAGCTGTGCCCCTAGAGGGTTCCTTGAGAGCCATGGCACATCTGAGGCAGCGGGTAGATGTGGGCGCTTCAGCTTGGAGCTTTTCTCTGACTTCTTTCCCTAGTGAGAGGACCACTTGAGCCTGGCCCGAGACGGTACATGTTGCTTTGGGGTTATTTATGACCCCTCCAAAAGTAAAAAATTGTTAAGTGATATAAACAGCAATTAATGAGGGTCCAGCAACCAAAATGCTCAAGGGAGGCTAGGAATAGGGGCTCTGACCCCGGCGGTGGGGTCAGTGCTCTGCGGACAGCGCTTGCCCATCACTGTCAGTGCATGAGAGGTCAAAGGCAGGGCAGCCTCTCCCAGGGCCATTCCTCACCAAGAGGCCAGCCCAAAGGGTTTGGAGGTGACGTGGGGGACAGTTTTATGGTTTGCATCACCATGGTTCCCACTCTGGCCACCCCCTCTACCCACTCAATCACCCAAGCTCTGGCTGTTGTGGCCACCCTCAACTCCAGGAGGCTGGGAGGCATTTAGACCAGTGCAAGGCTCTGGGGATGTGGGATGCGGGGCTGCTCCAGCTGGTCAACCCTCACAGGCAGGGCCAGCTGGAATGTGGCCAGAGGGACAGGGTGTGATAGGAAGGTGCCCCAGAGGGCTCCCCATGCCCCCTGAGCTGGTTCTTCTTCCCACAAGAGGTCCTTCTGTGTTTGACCACCTGAGGAGTCACAGGCTCCAAGTCTGGCAGGGGCTTGGAAGGATAGGTCCCAGGGGACTCCAGCAGGGCTGGTGGAAGAGGAATGCTCGGGCGCAGGCATCCCCAGGCACACTTCGGCTGGAAACCAAGTCCACCTGGTTACTCTCTTCCCCTTGGGCCCTCACACATGCCTCTGCCTGAGCCAGGCTACAGGGTGTCCTCCCTGGCCTCCCCCCCATTCCCACACTGGCCAACAAAGGATCTGGGTAATCTGCAAAGCCCCTCCTGCCCCGCTCCTGCCTCCTCTGTGCGCCTCCCTGGCTCCTCTGGGGTGAGGGCCCTCCATGACACAGCCCGCAGGTCATTACAGGTTCCCTTGAGCTCTCCAGAGAGCAGAGAGTCAGAGAGAGGCTCAGCACCAAACCCCAGCTGGCCACTTTCCAGCTGTGTCTCTACTGAGGCTCCTTGGCTGTAAATGGAGCTGGTGGCATGGGGTGCCCATGCTGAGGCTCATGGGAGGATGGGTGAGGGGTGTCTCATGTTTGGGTCGAGACACTTGCAGTCATCCTCGCCAACTATCATCAGTGGCATTACCGCCGGACCCCACCCTGCTACTCCTCACCTGCACCAACCACTGGCAATCTGCCCTACTGCGCCCTGGGGCTCTGCTTGTGTGATGCCAGGCCCTGGTTAGGCCCCTCCTGCAGCACCCCACCCCCCCACCACTGTGTGCCTCCATTAGAGTGTCCAGGTAACACTGACAAGCTGGAAAGCATGTTTCCTGAGAGACCCAGAAGTCAGGTCCCCAGGACCACCATTCTTTCTAAAGGCACCTCTGTCTGCATTATTCCCTTGCTTGGGGAAGGGATGCCACCATTTGAAAGATGATGTTGCTGCTGCAGCCACCCTCAAGATGCTCTCCTACCCCTACCACCCCAGCCCCAAGGGCCTCGTGTCCCTTTCTGGGATGCTGGCTACACCTGGTGCCTTCACCTCCCAGGCCTTTGCAGGTGCTATGTCTGCCACCTGGCATGCCACTTCCTCCTTTGAGATTCCACCTCTGTGAAGCCTGGCCTGGCCCTCCACACCCCATATGTCTACCCAACACTCCCTGCAGCTGTGAGCTCCTCCATCCATCTAGAGCACCTATGGCGTCATAGCCCTGTGCCCAGCCCTGGGGATTCAGAAGTGCACAGGGGAAGCAGAGAGAAGACAGTTCTCACTGATGGCAGAAGGGCTGTCCAGCTGCCTTGACTCCACTGCAACCACACTTAGCCCTACCCCAGGAGCCCTACCCCAGGAGGAGTACCAGAGTCCATGGCCCAGCAGGCCGCTTGCCCATAGTGCCTGCTGCCTCTCACGGGCCTGGGAGGGGGCTGACCTTGCGGTTCAGGCCATGTGAGGAGAGTGAGTTGCCAGGGAGGTGAGGCCTAACCCCCCCATGAGATGTGGAATGCTGGAATGCTCCCACTTGACTTATCCTGTGGATGAGATGGAGAAGCAGGACCTCTCCAGCCTGGGCACTGCGCCTGCCCAGGACCGTGCCTTTCAGGGAACAGGCCCCGGCAACAGAAGAGGCTCGGAAAGAGTCTTGGCCCACACCCTTGGCACTCTATCTCTGTGGAGACTGCCTGTGTGTGTGTGTGGGGGGGCGGGGGCTGCAGGTCTGGGTGCCCCAAGGCACCCCCACACACCCCTGAGTGGCAGCCACCCGGAGCTCCCCGAGTTAGCAGGAACCGAGCAGGAAGCAGAGAACAAAGGCACGGCAGTGAGCGGCGTGCTGGGCCATCGTGTCTGCAAGGCCAGGCTCCGAGCGCGCGTTTGCCCATCTGGAAGCAATATTGCAGTAATGTAAGACGGCCAGAATACGGTATATCCTCTGAATCCATGAACTCTACAGTGAGGAATATGGATTTAATGGATAATCTTACCAGCAGCCAAGAGAACCCAGATTCCTCCCCAGGCCTTCAACCGGCACTTGGCTTCTCCTGCAACCCAGCTCGGCCGGAGGCCCGCAGAGCCTGTGGCTGTGGCCTCCAGAATAGGGGCTGGCCCACGATGTGAGCTCACTTTTTTCTCTTGTTGGGTGGGTTGAGGGGGAATGGAAACCTACCCACGGTCAACAAGGGTGCCTGTCCTCCAGACTCCCTTCCCACAGTGGGAAAAATTAAGCTGGAGAAAGTAAGAAATAAGGGGGATGGCGATTAATCAAAATCTACAATGGCCATGACTTGTTCTGGAATCTGGGGGAGAAGAAATCATTTCTGTAGCTCTTCCCAATGTAATATAGCTGGAATAATAAAATAAAACAATAAAAACCACAGCGGAAAAGATGACTGGAGAGTTTTTATGGCGAGCAGCAGAGGAAGAGCCCAGAAGGCCTGAGAAGCGCGGTGAACAATGTGATTCAGGGAACGTTTCCAGGGCGCGGAGGAGGAGTGGGACACAGGTCTGGCTGGCCCAGGACGCCAAGCAAGTAGGGGCTCCAGGCTGCTCAGTCCACAGAAGCCACATCCCCAGCATGGTCCTGGCCCCTCTCCGGGATCTCATTTCAGAGGCTCATTAACCCTAATGTAAAATCCCCCAAATACCAAATGCTTCACAAAGTTGTTAATTTCATGGGGAGTCGTTAGCCTGCTACCTTCTGGGTGCCCCATGCCAAGGGGTGGGTGGCTCAGGCCTCTGGTTCCTCATACTTACCAGGACCCCTGCCCCACCCTGTTTACAACCCAGGTGTCTTCCAGGGAGCTGATTTTGCTCTGACAATTGCCTCGGAGGGAGGCGGGGGCTGCAGTCTTCTATTTTCCATGCTGCCTCCTCCCTGTGTCCAGCCCCAAACTCTCTAGGAGATGTTATATGTGCTCCTACCCAGAGGCTGTGAGGGAGTCCTGTGCAGAAAAAGCGGAGGAGCCAGGGAATTCTGGTGTGGTTGTGGATAGCAAGGAAGGCTGAGGCTGGAGTGTCCACAGGGCTCTCCTGCAGGCCTGAGCAGGGATGGGGGCCTTAGTCAGCCCCTTCTTCATGTTCCAAGGGGAATGGAAGCCCATAAGTCTCCTCAACCCACCTAAGAGAGAAGAGTGTCTAACATTTGGGCCGCCAGCAGGCATTCAGCTGGGGCGGTATCGGGTCTGGTGGCCTGGGGAACAGGTGGGAGGGATCTCCACTCTATCCCTAAACACCTCACTGTGATTACTGAGGCCCTGCTCTGAGTCTCCCCACAGCATTCCAGGGGATGGCTGGTGAGTCTAACATCCCCCAGGCTGGACTCCTGCTCCTGCCCCATTTGTGCCCCAGCCCCAGCGAGGGCTGTGATCTCCTGAGGCCAGGCTGCCCAACCAGAGTCTGCTTCCCCCAGGGAGGGGTCACCTGTGTCAGTCCATACCACACCATAACTCCCACATCTAGTAGAGGGCCAGGCACCCAGAGGGCACACAATAAATGCACGGTGTGTGGATGAATAGTCAGCAAGGGTTCATGGATTAAATGAGATGCAAGCACAAAGCCCCACTCAGGTTTCCAAAGGGCTAGAAAGCCGTTGCCTCCTTGGATCCTGGCCCCTCCCTGGCTCTCTGGGAGGTAGGGACACAGAAATGATTTCTCCTTTTTACAGATGGGTAGAGATTCAGCAAGGCCGGGCATACTACTTGGCAGTGATTCAATTTGGTCCAAAAGGACTTGACTGTGTGCTGCCCAAGGGGATGGACACAGGCGAGCAGGTGAGCAGCTCCAGCCACCTGCCACCTGCCATGCCTCAGGGCGAGCCTTTGCCGTGAGCCAACTCTACCTCCCCTCAAAGACACCCTCCTCAGAAGCAGTGCCAGGACCCTCCCTCCTAAGTCTGCTGAGTGGATTTGAGACCCCCGAGTTGAAAGGAAACTTGAAAAATAAAATTCCTTTGTAAGCTGCCAAAGTTCTATCTCCCCAGTGATGAAGCCTCAAGTTACCTCACCTTATTTAAGCACAGTTTATCGATTGTAGGGTCTGACTGGGAAATGGCTCCATTGTATCCACAGACCCTCTCTGGGACCCTGTGCCTTGTGCATGGCCGTGGAGTACAGAGGTTGGTGGGACAGTGGAGTCATCCTGGCCTCTGAGAGCCCCATTCTGGGCAGGCAGTGCCCAAGGATGAGAAGATTCCACAAGCTGCCACAGAGCACTTGGACATGATGGTGGCTCAGTAAGCCCACAGGAGGTGTTTTGTGAGGGCTCACAGAAAAGGGAGGAGAGAGAGCACTCCAGGCAGGATGCAGGATGTGCAAAGACTTGGGTAACAATTCGTGCAATAAGACAGGAGACCACAAAGAAGCATTACCAGAAGCCAGGGGCCTGAAAGGGGCCATGAGCCCTGGAGCTGGGGGGAGACTCCAAGGGAGATGGGCTGGAGGACGGGCAGAACCCAGTACATGGGGAGGAAGGATGACTGCCAGTCACTGTCACACAAAACCCTGTAGGATTTACAAAAGCAGTGCAAAAATTATACTCTGAAAACTGTGAGATATTCTTGAACCACATTTTTAAAAATCCAAATACAATGAAATACATGCTCTTGGATTGGAAGATTTAACACATTGTTAAGATGGCAATACTCTCCAAGTTGACCTACAGATTCAATGCAATCCCTATTGGTATCCCAGATGGTTTCTTTGCAGAAATTGACAAGCTGATCATAAAATTCATATGGAAATTCAAGGGACTCAGAACAGCCAAAACAATCTTGAAAAAGAAAAACAAAGTTGGAAAACTCACTTTCTGATTTTAAAACTCACTACAAAGCTATAATAATCAAGACAATGTAGTACTAGCATAAGGATAGACAAACAAATCAATAGAATAAAATTGAGAATTCAGAAATAAACCTTCATATTTACTGTCAATTGATTTTTGACAAGGGTGTCAAGATCCTTCACTGGGGAAAGAAGAGTCTTTTCAACAAATGGTGTTGGGATAACTGGCTATCTACATGACAAAGAATAAAGTTAGACCTCTACCTCATACCATACATTAAACTAACTTAAAGTGGATGAAAGACCTAAATGTAAAAGCCAAAACTATACAATTCTTGAAATAAAATATAGGGGTAAATCTTTTTGACCTTGGATTATATGTTGTTATTTAGTTATGACACCAAAAACATAAAGCATCGAGAGAAACAGATAAATTTAACTTCATCAGAATTAAAAACCTTTGTGAGTCAAAGGACATGATCAAGAAAATGAAAAGACAACCCACAAAAAGGAAGAAAATATATCTGATAAGGGACTTATCAGATAAAAACTTATATCTAGAATATAAAAAACATATCTAGAATATAAAGAACTCTACTAAATAATAAAAACACAACCCAATTAAAATTTAGGTAAAGAATTGGAATACATACTTCTCCAAAGAAGAGATACAAATGGCTAATAAGCACATGAAAAGATGCTCAGCATCATTAGTCATCAGGGAAATGCAAATCAAAACCATTAGGAGATATCACTTCACGCCCACCAAGATGGCTAAAATGAAAACGGCAGACAGTAACAAGTGTTGGTGAGAATGTGGAGAGGAACCCACATACACTACTGGTGAGAATGCAAAATGGTGCTGCCACATTGGAAAACAGTCTGGTAGATCCTCAAAAGGTTAAATATGGTGGCGCCATATGACCCAGCATTTCTACTCCTTTGTGAATGCTCAAAAAAAAAAAAAAAAAAGAAAAGAAAAAAAAGAAAATCTATGTCCACAAAAAAAGCTTGTACCCAAATGTTCCTGGCAGTATTATTCATAATAGCTAAAAAGTAAAAATGGCCCAAGTGTTCAATGAATGAACGGATAGATAAAATGTGAAAGTATCCATAAAATGGCATATTATTTGGCCCTAAAATGGAATGAAGCACTGATATATGCTACAGCATGAATGAACCTTGAAAACCTTAGGCTAAGTGAAAGAAGTCAGCCACAAAAGTTCGCTTAGTGTGTGATTCCAGCTATGTGAAATGTTCAGAACAGGCAAACCCGTGGAGATAGAAAGCAGAGCCGTGGCTGACTGGGGCTGGGGAATGAGAGGAGGGAAGTGGGGAGTGACGGCTAAAGAATGCAGGGTTGCTTTTAGGGGCACTGAAAATGTTCTGGAACTAGATAGTGTGATGGTTGCGCAACTCTGAACGTACTAAAAACCGTTGAATCGTACACTTTAAATGGGTGAATTGTATGGTATGTGAATTTTATCTTAATAAAGCTGTTACAAAAACAAAAATGAACACCAAAAAACACAAAATAAAAAAACAGCCCTGCAGGACCACAGCACCATAGCAGACACCGAGAGCGGCTCCCAATTCCTGGAAGCCCCCACAGGTCCTGCTGTCTGAGTCTCTGCCCACTTCTTGCTCCACGGTTCCCAGGTTTGATATTTCTCATGGTAAAAGCCCAGCAACAGGGAGCCAGAAGTCCTCTGCAGCTGGGGCTGGGGGGTGGGGGGGAGCCTGGAAGCTGTGCAGGAGAGATGGAGGCTCCCACGCTCCAGGGCCAAGCTGACGTGACTAAAGCTAAACAGACCCCGTGCCACAACGGGGTTACAGCAAATTCTGTGCAGCACACTCAGCCGCTCGCCAGTGATGGCAGCCTCAGGGAGGGGCGGTGGAGCAGGCAGCCCCAAAGGTAATTTGCACACGGAGTTTATAAGGCCCCTCAGCTCTTTTAAACATATGCTTCTCTGATTATAAACAGCTGATGGCTCACAAGATTCAGATTTTCCAGCAGGGCTTCCAAAAAAAGATTGCACTCCAAGCAGAGAAAGGTGACCGGGTGCTTTGCCGCAGACGTAAATCCAGCCATGTTCTCGCGCAGCTGGAGCTGCCCCTGTTGCCAGGCTTCGAACATGTCACATCTTTAAAATGTTTGCTGCTATTGACATGTCCCAAGGAGGGCTTTGGCTCAGGCCATTGGCCTGGGGAGGGAATAGGGAGATGGAAATGGAACCGCCCCCATATGAACTGTATCTTCTGCCTCCTAGGAGCTGAGGCTGCTTGAAACCCTCACCTCCCGCTCAGAGGCGCTTAGACCCAGATCAAGGGTCAAAATTAGAGGCCCTGGGGCGAGTCTTCTGGTCACTGCCCACCCTGTGCACTCCAGGGGTCTCCACACCGACCCTCTTGGGATTGGTCTCTTTGCTGCCTGCCTGGCCCACCAGGGTGATAAGCCTGGGCTCCATCTCCAGCCTCCTCAGCCCCACCCTCCTCGGGGGCTGTGGGTGCCCTGAAGAGAAGTTACAAACAAAAGAAAGGAGCAGGGAGCAAAACAGAAATGCCAGCAAGAAGCCTCAGGACCACGCGCCTAAGTGAGCTCCCAATTCACTGCTTTGCCAAGTTCCGCTCAGCCATGCCAGCGGCCCGGGCCGCAGACACCAGTGAGGAAAGGGATCCTGTTGAGAAGAGTGTCAAAGTCAAGTCTCCAAAGCAGCTGCTGCGGCAGGGTGCACGGTGGGTTCAGGAACTCTCTCCCTACAGAGGAAAGAGTCACAGAGGCCTCCCAGCCCAATTCCATAAAAAATAATGTTGTGTTCAAGTGGAACAATTCATGAGCGTGGTCTCCTGGGGGCCCCCGATCTTGGCCGTCTGTTGGGGAAATCTTGGGAAACAGGGGAACAGCCCTGAGGGACCTGGTGCTTTGGGAGGTTAGCTGCCCACATCACCTCCTCAACCTGTGCCCATTTACCTGGCCACACACAGGAACCCTGGGGGGTGGCACATGCAGGTTCAGTGCTCAGGAAGCCAAATGTGGGCCAAGGCACACCTGCCCTGCCCGCCATGCTCCATGAAAGGAGCTGCCTCTGCAAACGAGCTGTGTCCCTCACACCAAGGCCGTGTGGCAGAGAGGGAGGGATAGACCCTGGCTCCAGGATACCCGGGTGCAGCCCAGCTCTAGTACCTTCTCATCCTAAGGCCTGGCCAATCCCGTGACCTTGCTATGCCTCAGTTTTCCCATCTCTACAGTGGGTGGTAGTGTGGATGAAGCCCTCAGAACCATGCCTGAGACAGCAAGTGCTACAGGACTATTTGTGAGATAAACAAAGCCTCCCTGCTTGGAACGAGCCAGTGCACATCCATTTATCGCTCTCCTGGGTCCAGGCTGCTCTGAGAGCCTGGCAGGTCTCGGAGATGAACCTATGAGCTGATGACCCAGAACACCAGCTAGGAGTAAGGGTGGAGGCAGGGGCTGCCTGGCGGGGGGTGGGGGCACAGTCCCCAAAAGGGAGGGGTCTTGGGAGAGTGGTGGTAGCTCTGTGCCCAGGCAGGGCCTGACTAGGGCAGTTCTGTCTTGTTCTGTAACTTGCCTCCTAAGGGCTAAAGGAATTTCTCAACACTGCAATGCCTGCTTTTTATTCCAGTAGATGTTAGAGCAGAAGCAATCCCTGCTTCTGGCACAGGCCTGTCCCCAAGACCCAGGGATAAGAGAAAAACAGGAGCGAGCTTTGGTGCTACTTCCCTTCCACCTGCGGAATCCCACTACCACCCCGTCATGCCTGCTCCCCCTTCTCCGTGGCTGACCCCAAGAGGGCCCTTTGACATTCCTGGGCATAGAAAACAAATTTGGGACAGAACTAGCTTTTGAGAACCCCCTCCTGGTCCCTGTGGGTGTTGCCGTTAGCCTTATCCATGTCCCAAAGAAATGGATTTGGTGTTCTCTTGGGGAGAAAAGGTCACCCGTTACATTTCCTAAATCACATTCCAGCTGTCAGTTTCTCCCACCCATGAGCACCCGTCATGCACCCTCTCCACCCACTCCACCCAAAATGCCACAGCTCTCTGCTGTCTTAGCGATGGCCTGAGTCAAAACCGCTCTCCTCTCTGGGAGTAGGACCGGCACCGGGGAGTGGTTCTCACGAGCAGCCTAGGTTAAGAGCCACTGGTCTAGAGGGCAGAGTTCAAACTCTGCAAGAGCAAAGACATGGTATGTATGCCTGCGGCAGGCATACTACCCGGGCACAGTACTCTTTCTCCTGGGAGCCACCACCCATCAGTAAAAGCTAACAGGTAGGCTGAGCCCACTTTGCTGCCCCTGACAAGGGTCAGACTAAGCCTGGTGAGAGTGGGTAGCTGTGTCAGCTGGCCTTTGCTGTGTAACAAGTCACCCTACAGCTTCATCCCTAAAGCAGCCCACATTTATCATTCCACATGGTTTCTGTGGGCCAGGGATCTGGGGGTGGCTTGACTGGGCGGTTCTGGCTCCAGGTCTCCTGTGAGGCTGCAGTCAAGGTGTGGACCAGGTCTGCTGTCTCATCAGAGGCTTGACTGGGGCTGGAGGATCTACTCCAAAGCTCATACAGGAGGACATTGATAGGAGGCCTCAATTCCTCACCATGAGACCTCTCCAGAGGGCTGCTAGCATCCTCACACTGTGGTGGCTGGCTTCCTCCAGAATCAGTGATTCCAGTGAGAGGGCAAGGAGGCTGCAAGGCCTAGTCCTGGAAGTCATGCTCTGTCACTTCTTCCATATTTTATTTGACAGAAGCAAATCACAGTCCAGCCCAAACTTAATTAGAGGGGAATTAAGTGCCATTTCCTGAAGAACAGATTGTCAAAGGCCTTGTAGACACATACGAAAACCACCACAGCCACATGGTACCCCAGGTAGTTTTCCCTTTTCTTTCCCATTCTTGTCTTTTTCCTCCAAATTATATCCATCTTCTGAGCCTGACTAGCTTGATTATAATATTCTCATCAGGTTCTCTGAGGACCTTTACTGCCAATGACTGTGCACCCACTGCTCACCAGAGGCCTGGTGGGTTTCATTTCAGCAGCCTTACCCTCTACAAGTACGGAGCTGGGAATGGAGTTGGCTCTCTGGGCTCTCTGCAAATATCTGTTCTCACTACAAATACCTATCCAGGGCCCTTTGATGCGTACAACAAACTATAACCACCAGAGTGACGAGGATGGTGCTTAAAATAAACTATAACCACCAGAGCAACGAGGATGGGGCTTTTTGTTAACACCTCTCCCAGGACTCAAGAGATAATCAGAAACAACTTCCCAGGTTGGCCCTGGTTGTGGCAATGTCCTCAAAGGCCTGGGCCCACTTTTCCCTGGCAGGCTGAGGTGATTGTTCTTGGCTGGGGGGCAGCTGTGGAAGTGGCAGGCCTGCACAGGAAGGGGGGCACACACCCTGAGCTTGGGATGCTTTGTGGGAGGAAGCTGCCTCTGGAAGGTGGTGGTAGAAGAGGCCCTGCAGGCAATGGGTCTGGCAGGCCCAGTTCACTTCATTTTCCCACCCCCCGTGCCTGGCACCCAACCAGGCCCCAAGCAGGTGCTCAGGAGACAGCTGCTGAGTTAACCCGCGTCGAAGTGGGGGCTCTGTGAGAGTTGGGTTCGGCTAATCAAGGCTTGGCTGAGCAATGCCCAAACATATACACACACAGCACAGCTGCCCTCCCAGTGGGAACTGGCCCACACCCCGTGCTGCCACTCATGGAGACCGCCTGAACTCCAGACCCCCCACCCGTCTGGCCTCACGTGATCACCGACCCCAAATGCAGGAACGCAAATCTGCCCGTGAGGACAGGCTGGGAGCAACCCTAACACAGCACTGTTGTCTGAGCGCATTCCCCGAGTAGCGCATGCTGAGGTTGCTCTTACAGGGGGGCTGAGATTGTTCTGGAACAGGGGCTTCCCTGAGGGAGCAGGACCTGCATCTGTCACACTCTGTCAGCCTGAGCCATATGCCTCTTCCTGGGCCCTGGGTAGCTAAGACAGCGATGGACACCACAAACAGGCCATGCCACAGGGTAACAGTGCGCCAGAGCTACAGAGTTGGCTGCAGCTGGGCGGAGGGATGGGGGCTGACCCCACTATATAGGTTTCTGAAGATCTGGCTTGTCCATCCAAGCCAGGTCTGAAGAAACCCTCCAAACCCATCCTTCCCTTGGGCTCACTAGTGGTCATACATGCCCTAGGCTGCTACCCCTGTTGGATGCTGAGGGCTACCTTAAGCTCCTCCCTGTCCTCAGCCAGAAGTCTAGACAAAGTTGCCACCTGAGGGAGCCCAGCCTGGCACTTCTCACTCCTCCACAGATGCTCGCTTTCTCCAAGCCTCCCATCTCTCTCACTGGGTGCTGGCAAGTCCCCTGTAGTCTTCCCTCTCACCCTGCTGCCTCTCTTCAGTTCTCTCTCCATTCAGCAGCCAGAGTGAACTTTCTAGAAGGGAGATCTGATCCTTGGCACTGCCCTGCCCAAAACCTCCTAGAGACTCCACACTGTGCCTCACCTCTGACGACAGCCTACAGAGCCTGCCCATCCTGGTGGGTATGTGATTTGCGTGGGGACATGAGTGCATGCCACCTGTGGGTACAGCAGAGACCTGGGGCAGGAAGTCAAGTCAACACGTCTCACAGGAACACCCGTCTCATGGGCTCAGTGGGAACAGAGTTGTCAACTGGTCCATGTACCTGAAGCCATCAAGTTGGAGGGGAAGCCCCGATGGAATGCAGGTGCAGGCACACACAGGACACAGGAGGAGGCAGATTCTGGAACAAGGATATGGGCTGCAGGGTCAGCAGAAACCTATGATCAGTGAAGGAAGAAGCCGCTGGATGGTGGGGGTTGCAGGATCATAGAGCCCTTACCCAGGACAGCTGCAGTGGCGGGTATATGCACCAATGCATGCAAAAAGCCTCACTGAAGGGGACCGAGGAGGGGCCACAGAGTGCCAACTGCAAGGGCTGACCTTAAGAGCAGGCTTCTTGGCAATGCATCAGCCACTCAGGGATAACCCTGAGGTCCTAATCACCCCCACTCCCCCACGTTCCTGTCCACTCCTGAGAGCAGCGTGGGGTGGGGCCTTTCTTCAGAGGGACTGAGGAGGCAGCCACGTGGCCCTGGGCCTCTCGGCTTCCAAGGGAAGCAGCAACTTGGGAACCTGGCTGGGTCTGAAGATGGTTCCACCCTTAGACTCTGAGGGTGGGGGCAGGGTAGGGAGAGAATTGAGGCCCACAGAATCGCTCGGCCAGGGCCTGCCACATCCTGCTGCTTGGGTGAGGGGCTCCCACAGCAGTTCTTTCTCCTGCCTTGCACTGCAGAAGAGGACTGGTGTTTCCCCTGGGACACCGCCGGGGCTCTGGGCCCCATCTGCACTTCTGTGCTGGCAAATGCAAAAGAATTAGCTCAGCAACTTCCTCCCCTAATCCCCCACCCCCACTCTAAATACCTTGGAATCAAGAGAAAAGCCGAGTGGACGTTTTGAGCCTAATTCTCTTCAGCTGTGAGTGCGTGTGTGCGTGCGTGCTCTCGGTGCACAGGCTTGCAAGGGAACCTTTTGAACCCCAAAGAGTAAAGCTGGAGGGAGTGCAAGGAACGCTAACTCAGCCCCTACCATGTACAGATGAGGCAAACCAGACGCAGGAGAAGAATGGGACCTGCCCTCTGTCACTTGGGGAGCTCAGGGAGTGGCCACCAGGTACCCAGGCTTTCTCACACCCACCCCTGCAGCCTTGAGTCCCAAGAAAGTGACAAGGTACAGGCGCCAAATCTCAAAGCCTTCCACAACCCACAGAACAATTCAGAAAGGGAGCTGGCTGTGACTGCAGCCCCCTCCCAGAATTCTGCCATGGTGCCCAAGGCCAGCCCCGGGCTCACCTCCCAGCCTGCCTGGCAGCCCCCATCTGCCTCTGGGGCTGGCCTGGAGTCCGCCCAGCCTCGCATGCTTCTCTAGCCAATTCCCACGTGTCTCTTGTCGCCCGACGAGACAACAAACCCTTCTCAGTCTCGGCCTGTTTTCCTCTCCACTCTTCCCCCAAAGGAATAGAGGAGGCGGGAGTGGGGGCACACAACAGGTGCGCTGGGCTGGCAGGCGGCGCTGGCTGATTGACGGCACCCCGTGTGTGGCGAGGGGGTGAGGAGTGGAGGACACAGGACTCAGAACTGTCCTTCCTGACCACGTCTGGTGAGCTGGTCACAAACAATAGTGACAGGCTCCTTGGCCTGGCAACCCCACTGCTAAGAGTAAACTCAGGGAGACTTCATGCAAGCACACAAGGTGAAGTGCCCATGGAATATCACAGTGGGGGAAGTTTGTCAGGGAAAAATCCAAGCGCCCAGGAACTTGGGGTCTGAGGTTCCAGGGTTAGGTAGAGGGTGGAGGCAAGCCCGGAACATGAAAATCTGTATGAACAAATCAACTACTTGTAAGATGTATCCCCATCCAGGCCCACAATTAGAACCCACAGTTTTGTTAAGTGTAAGACCAAATAAGCTCAATTTTCATGATTTTACAAATCAGTTTTCAAGATAAAAATCCTAACCAACACCCTTTGTCACTCTTTAGTAGGAGGGTGGACATCGTTTTAAGTGAAATTGATTTAGGGAGCTTTTCAGCCTATGCTTAACTTCCTTGGATAAAACAAAAACAAAGGTTGGAAGACAGCTCTGTGTCCAAGAGTGAGGACTGAAGGAGTCTACCAGGGTACCTCCATCTGATGCAGCTAACAAAGGCCCAAAGAAAAATGGCCACATTTTGAAAATCTGTCTTTCCTACCAGAATGTAAACCCCACATGAGTAGGACTTTTATTCTGGTGAAATCTGTGAAATGACTCTGAAGACCTGGGCTTCTGCTCCCCTGACCTCCTGGGGAGGTAGAAATGGACATGCAGGGAGGGTGACCAGGGGAGGATTCTGCCCTCCTGAGGAAGGCTGAGGAAGGCCAGAGGAGGCCTGGGGGCCACAGTGAGGCTGGAATGGAGCTGTACCCCAAGCAGCAAGAAGGAGCAGGACAGGGGCCTGAGGCCACGCTCAACTCAACATTCCTGGCCCTGTCTTCCCACATAATCTCTCTCCTTTCCCATCTCAACAGCTCCAAGAGGCGGTCAGCATCACCTCCATCCTACAGGCGGGGAAATGAGACTTGTAGGTATCTCTGCATTGCAGAGTCCAGGCCAGGGTCAGGACTCCAGCCACTCCCTGCCCTTTTTGGTCAGGGACAGAGAATAATAGTGGTCACCGAGTGGGAGTCGTGATCTTCTGGATGTCAAGAGGGAGGCTGGGTACAGAGGAAGCAGGCAGACAGGCAGCTGAGAATCTGTCCTGAGGAGGCAGGAAGGTCGGGAAAGCCACTTGGGAGCTGAAGTTCCAAGCTCCACTTCCCCCTCAGACGTCACTTCTAAAACACAAGTTCCAAGATAACTATCAAGAATTTCAAGACAGTGACAGTATAGCATGAAACTCTGAGTCTGGGGCGCACCTGAGCACTGGTTCTGAGTGATGGCGCTGGTTGCATAGCTGCCTCTGGGACAGGCAGACGACAAAAACCTCCCAGCTAGGTGGTGAGGCTGGGATGCGCCCTCTGATCAAACACACGAACTCCCTGGGCCAGTGCGAAGTGACAGGCGCCCAGGAAACATGTCACCTGTGCCCAGCCTGCCTGTGGGCTGAGCAGGAGGCAGGGAGTGGACTCATCTGGGCGTCCTTGCTGAAGGCCAGAAAGGAATCTCTTGCTGCCTGAAAAAATGACACCATTTTCTCTTTCTCTTTTTCTGGGCTGAAGAACAACAAAACCCCCAACCCAGTCACCCTTGGAGAGAGATTCCTGGCTCTCCCGTAGACATATATTTTCGGCAGAGGCGGTGAAGATGAATGGCCTCCTTGCGTGCCTGGGTGGGGGGACGGCTGGCTCGCTTGGCTGGCTCCAGCCTCCCCCTTCCTCCTGTGTTTGAGGTCAACCCTGGGTTGGGGTTGTAACAACTTTCGAGAACATACCCAGAGTCCTGCATTCCAACAGTGTTTTTGCAGTCCACATGGAATGGCCAAACTGCCCCCAGCCTTGCCAGGGACGCCTCAGGGTGTGAGCTTCCAGAAGGGGCTTTTGTGACCCAGGCTTTTGTCCCCAGGGTTTATGGCAATGCTTGGCATTCAGAAGGCGCGCGCCAGAGGCGCAGAGGGAACGGACAAGGGGAGGGGACGGCAGACACGGTCAAGTGTCAGGCCCGGGTGGGGGATGGGAGGTGGGCAGGGCGGGCCCGGCGGGGCGCTGGCAGGCGCGGGGCGCTAGGCGCTGCCCTTTGCTAGGTGGGTGGCCCAGCATGTTCTGGCCACCTCTGCCACTCACACCCCCAAGGTCCCAGGTCCTCAGGGGTGAGCAGCAGACACGGGTGTTCCAGGCACAGTAGTGGGAGCTTCAGAACATCCTGATCCCCTGCACGGACCGGCTGCCAGGGGGGAAAACGCCTCCCGCACCCGGTGCCACGGCGGTGGTGACCTTGCCCCGATTCGAGGGTCGCTGCAGCGGCGCCGGCGGAGGGGCTGGCCTCGGGCGTGGCCTAGACGCCCACGGGCCACCACACCGAGGGCCCACAGCAGTGTCGGAGTGCGGCCGCTGTCCTCATGCGGTCACCCCAGGGTGGTGAACACATCAGGCAGAGAACTAGCCTGCGTCTCCGGCTCACCCCGGCAATGCCAACGCTGAGGCTGGTGCTGGCCCCTGCCCCAGCCCCCAGCGGTGCGCAGGACGGCGGGTGGGGGCAGGGAGGGCGGTGGCTCGCGCCACCTCACATCCAGCCAGTGCCTCACGTGGCACCCGACCTGCTGGGCCAATCTGAGACCGGGTGGCATCAAAACCATACCCTTTCGGCCAATGACAGGACACGGCACATCACTTTCCGCGCCCAGCCAATCCGTGCAGCAGCCCGCCGCAAGCTTTCCCCTGCTGCTGCCCAATCAGCAGGTGGGGGGCGGTCGCCACGTCAGCTGTGGTGGGGGTAGTCGGAGCGCCGCTGCAGTCTCCAGGCAGAACAGTCGCCGCGTCGCCTCAGTACGGACTTCCAGGGAGCTCCTCAGCAATATCCTGCCAGGGCGTCCCTCAGCGTGGCTCTCCCCGGGGCTCCTCAGCGCAATTCTCCCGGTGCGCCCCTCAGCGCGGTCCTCCCCGGTGCGTCCGTCATCGTGGTTCTCCCCAGGGCTCTTCAGCGTGGTTCTCCCCGGGGCTCCTCAGCGTGGTTCTCCCCCGGGGTTCCTCGGCGCGGTTCTCCCGTGGGCACCGGGGGCTTTTCGGCGCGTTTCTACCCGGGGCACCCGGGGCTTTTCGGTGCGGTTCTCCCTTGGGCAGCCGGGGCTTTTCGGCGCGGTTCTCCCCTGGGCACCCGGGGCTTTTCGGCGCGGTTCTCTCTCGGGGACTCCTCCACGCGGTTCTCCCTGGGGTTCCTCAGCGCGACTGTCTCCTGACGGCTCTTCAGAGCGATTCTCCCTGGCGGCTCCTCAGCGCAGTTTTTTCTCGGGGGCTCCTCAGCACGACTCTCTTCCGGCAGCTCCTCAGCGCGGTTCTCTCTTGGGGGCTCTTCACCGCGGTTCTCTCTCGGGCGCTCCTCAGCGGGGTTCTCTCTCGGGGACTCCTCCACGCGGTTCTCCCTGGGGTTCCTCAGCGCGACTGTTTCCTGGCGGCTCCTCAGCGCGACTCTCTCCCGGGGGCTCCTCACCGCGGTTCTCTCTCGGGGGCTGCTCAGCGGGATTCTCCCCGGCAGCTCCTCAGCCCAGTTCTCTCTCGGGGGCTCCTCACCGCGGTTCTCTCTCGGGCGCTCCTCATCGGGGTTCTCCCTGGCGGCTCCTCAGCACGGTTCCCTCTCGGGCGCTCCTCGGCGCGATTCTCCGCTGCGGCTCCTCACCATGGTTCTCTATAGGGGTCTCCTCAGCGCAGTTCTCTCTCGGGGGCTCCTCAGCGCGACTCTCTCCCGGGCGCTCCTCATCCGGGGTTCTCCCTGGCGGCTCCTCGGCGCGGTTCTCTCTCCGGCGCTCCTCAGCGGGGTTCTACCTCGGCTCCTCAGCGCGGTTCCCTCTCGGGGGCTCCTGAGCGCGGTTCTCTCTCGGGGGCTCCTCGGCGCCATTTTCCGCGGCGGCTCCTCCCCGCGGTTCTCTCTAGGGGTCTCCTCAGCGCGGTTCTCCCTGGCGGCTCCTCGGCGCAGTTTTCCCTCGGGCGCTCCTCAGTGGGGTTCTCCCTGGCGGCGCCTCAGCGCGGTTCTCTCTCGGGGGCTCCTCAGCGCGGTTCTCTCTCGGGGGCTCCTCGGCGCCATTTTCCGCGGCGGCTCCTCAGCGCGGTTCTCTCTCGGGGTCTCCTCAGCGCGGTTCTCCCCGGCAGCTCCTCAGCGCTGTTCTTTCTCGGGGACTCCTCAGCACGGTTCTCCGCGACGGCTCCTCAGCGCGGTGCTCTTCCGGGGGCTCCTCAGCGTGGCCCTCCCCATCTCCCTGGGAGGGTCCGAACACGGTCACCACGGAACTGGGCGGACGGCGCGGGACGGGTGATCACTGGCGTTGCTGAGGTGAGCTGTGTGCCCCGCGGCCGTCCCAGATCACAGGCGTCAGCAGTGCAGCCTGGCCTGGGCAGTGCGCTCCCCTCCGCACCTTATGGACAGCGTGGCCAGGGTCGGCGTCCGAGTTACCGGCCGCATCCCAGGGATCGGATTCCGGGTCTGTAGTTCGCGTGGTGGTTCAGAGTTGGCTGAATTGGGATTGGAGTCTGGAATCCGTATCGTGGTTCTGAGTCTGCGCTACTGGGACGGAAGTTGGGAATCCATGTTGTGGTTTTGAGTCAAAGCCCGAATTGGGACCGGAGTCGGAAATCCACTTAGTGGTTCTGAGTCAGGGCCCGAATTAGGATCGGAGTTGGGAATCCCCGTTGTGGTTCTGAGTTAGGTATCCTAGTTGGGATCAGAATTCGGGTTTAGGATCCACATCCTGACTGGGAGTTTGCCTGAGTTGGGATCGAGTAGTTGGGGTCCGAGTCAGTCCAGGTCTGGAGTCCGCATAGTGGTTTTAGGTTGGGCCTCATTAGGAACAGAGGATCAGGAGTCTGAGTTGGGGACCTGAATCCCGTTCTGGAGTCTGCATCATGTCTCTGAGTGTAGATCCAAGGGAGGTCTGAGTTGGCGACTGGAGTCAGGGTCTGGAGTCTGCCTTTGGGTAGAGGTTCTGAATGGGGGGTTCTGAGTTAAGAGATTGGGGCTAGAGGTCTGAGTTGGGTATTGGAGTCAGGACTTGAAGTCGAAGTTCTGCGTCTAGGTGGGGATTCTGAGTCAGGAATTAGGGGGCGAAGTAAAGATTGCAGTCTGAGTTGGGGGTGGTGATCACCTGCCAGGTGAGAGGCAGTGGTAGAAGACTTGGTCATATTGGGGATGAGAGTCGATTGGATGGAGGTCTCAGTCTGGGTAGTAGGCTTGAAGGGCCATCACTGTGTTCAGATCCCAGTGCCCCACTGTGGTCCCTGAGCAGGTCAAATAGCCTTTTCTATAAAATTGGGGGTAAGAGTGCCTTCCCACAGAACTGTTCTGGGTATGAAAGTTCTGTCTTAGATTATCACAACGTATAAAAACTTTCCTGATAATATCCACGTTTGATGTGCATTTACCAGTTCTTTCTTTATTGTGGTGCCCCTCTTGCTAGACCAAAAGCTCCCAGGGAGGAACTCTGTTTTGTTTTCTGCTGCCTGCCCTGCACCCAGGCAAGAGCCTGATACACAGCCTTGCTCAGTCAGTACTTGAAGGAAAGCAGGCAGGCAGGATTAACCAGATTTCTATGGTGTCTCAAATGATCCATTTCTGCACCTGTTTTCCAGATACTCACTAGGAGAAAAATTTAAGGATTGAGTTGCTTGATTATGGTTGTATTTTAATGTGTTTCCTAACATGCTGAGGAGAAAAGTGGGTCTGTTTCAGGATTTATGCTCCAGCTAGAGGGATCTTTTTAAATTGCGAATCAGAGCATGTCCAAATTCAGATAGAGAGCACAAGAAAACTATAAAGAATTTCCCTTATGAATGTAGATGCAGAAGTTCCGTGTACAAGGTTAGCTAACCAAATCCAGTAATATATATTAAACAATTCTTAAACAAGTGGGATTTCTCTTAGGAATGCAAAGATGATCCAATATCAGAAACTTTATCCATATAATTCACATTAAGAGGCTGCAGGAGAAAAACCATATGGTTCTCTCAATAGAGGCTGAAAAAATGATGTGATAAAGTTTAATGCCTGTGTGTGATTTGGGGATAGTGGAGGACACCACTTAGCAAGCCCGGACTAGAGAGGAACTTCTTCAACTTGATACAAGTTATAAACCAAAACTTAACTTTTCAGTAAACTTGATAGAGAAATTAAAAGTGTGTCATTCTCTTTAAGATAAGGAGTAGGCCAAGGATGTCATCTTGGCCATACCCTAATACAAGAAAAAGAAATGGAGATGTGAGGATCAGATAGGAAGTCATAAAACTTAGTGTAGCTCATAGGATTGATGGTCTCCATAAAGGTTCTCAAACATTTTGGTGTTACGACCCGTTGTGTTCTTAAAAATTATTGAAACCCCTAAAGGGCTTTTCTTGATAGAGATTCTATCTATTGATGGTTACCATCTTAGAAGTTAAAACTAAGAAATGTTTAAAGCAGAACTATACAAGCACATATTCCAGTGGGGTCATGGTGTGCTGCCTCTGGAAAACCCTTTATCTTTGTGAGAATGAAAGAAAAGGCAAATAATGTCTAAGTATTATTATGAAAATGTTTTTGACCTTTCCTGAAAGGGTCTGGGGTCCTCTCTGGAATCCCCAGACTACACTTTGAAAATTACTGGGCTACATGGAAAAAAAAATTAAGAAACTTACAACTAAAGAGAGATTTCAAATTTCAGAGAGGTTTTAGATATAAGATCAGTGTACTCAAAACAAAAAACAAAAACAAACCACATTTCTTTATGCCAATAGCAACTGACTAAAAAAAAGCATAATAGAGATTAAGACAGCAATCAGAATAGCAACAAAATTTATACCAGTCTAGGAATTAACAAAGATGATGACTTTTATGGAAAAAATTTTAAAACTCTATTGGAGGGATATAGAGGGAGATCTTTCCATATGCAGAGACATTTTATTTTCTTGAATGGGGCAACTTAGCATTAGAATGATGTCAGGATTTTCCAAATCTGTAAGTTCAATAGGACTCCACTCCAACTTCCAGTTGGAGGGCTTGAGTAATTTAACAAACATATTCTAAAATGTATATGGAAGAAAAATATTTGTAAATGCCAACTGAACTTTTAAAAAGGAGAAAGAGGACTTCTGCTGGCAGATACCAGGGCACACGCCAAGCTTCAGCAATCAGAGCAGTGTAGTGACAGAGGCCCAGAAGAGAGCTCAGAGGTAACTCCAAGTCTAGAGGAAGGGGACATGTGATAAAGGTGGCACCACATATCAATGGGGACTGTTCAGAAGATGATGTTGGAAGGCCAGCCCTAAAATGGAGGAATAGGAATATGGATTCCTAACTGAGCCCCTAGGAAAAGTAGGCTCCAAATGGACTAAAGATTTGAAAGCAAAAGGTAGTTGCCATTTGTTTAATAGGAGAAAAAAATGAATAATCTCCAGGGCCAGGGTGGCCATGGGGTTCTTAAACAGGATCCAGAAAGCACAAACCTCAAGACTAAAACGTATGCATTTGAATACATTAATGATTATGGATTAAGGATTTCTGTTAAATAAGTCCATCATGGCAATGGTCAGGACTGTTTTCATAATAATACTAAGGAAATGATTTGCCTTTTTCACTTTTACCCTCATGAATGTAACTTTGCCATGACTAGTTACAAGGTATTTGAAACAATTAAAGCTGAGAAGGGAACAACAGCTAAAATATACCAGAAAGCACCACACATCATTAAGATAAAGGTAGGAAGATTGGCAGTTTGCAGGAGGGTTAACAAATAGATTAAAATTTGCCCAAGCTAATCAGTTATCAGAGAAATGTAAATGAAAGCAACAGCTATTCTTCGTAGGAGAAGCATTAGAAAGTAGGATAAGGCCAAGTGTTGGCAGAAGGCAGGGAACAAGCCTCCCTGTGTGCTGCAGGTGGGGACGGAGACAGGCACAGACATTCTGGAGAGCCAGCCAGTACTTCTTCCTCAAATAAAATATTTTATACCTGTGGCCCAGCAGTTTCCCTCCTGAGTAAACATGCTGGAGCAGTTCTTACCCAGAACAACGAGAGGCTGTGTGTGTGCATGCTCAGGGCAGCGTGGATGATGGGGGTGGGCAGTTGGAGCTGGTCACTGTGGTTAGGAGCAGGGGACTAGATGTACACTTCACAAGATAGAGACGTGTGGAAACACAGTGCTGAGTGACACAAATGCCAAACAGAATGAGGGCCTCAGTACATGACTGTGTATTTAAATTAAAATTACACACCACCCAGACATGCAGTACTAGGGAGTGCTCGTGAGTGCACACACACACACAATGATATAAATAAATTACCCTGGAGCAGCTGTTTGTGCAAGGAGGGGAGCAAGGATAGAGGATAGAGATGAAGTGGGAAAGCATGGAGAGGAAGAGAGAGGTGCCTTTATGCAGACCCTTACAGGGTGATGGTGTTTCATAGGCTGAGGGCTGTGATCAACTCTGTGCAGAGTCCCAAAAGCCAAGAATGAACGAATGAATGTGCGTCCATGAGTCTCCTGCCAGATACCCTCTAATGACTTCTATTTCTAGGAAATAAAATTCAAATTCCATCAGGTTTTTACAAGATCTGCCCTGCTTACCTCTCTGACCACTGTCCTCCCTCACTGAGCTTTGGCTCTGCCAGCCTTCTTCTTCTTTGTTAAATCTGCCAAGTATCCCTCCTACCCCAGGGCCTTCACCACCTCTGCCTGGCTTGTCCTTTCTGGTGATCTTCCCTTGACAATTCCTTCTTATTATTTAAATCTCACAGGAAATTTTGGTCTGACCTGCCATATCTGTCATCCCCTTTAGTCACTCACTAGCTGAGGACTACATTTCAAGTCTCTGCAAAGCACAGGCTGTGCTTTTCTAGTTTCTTAGTCATCTACTTATTTGTTGGCTGCCTCTCTCTTCCACCGGAAGGGAGGCCCCAAGAGAGCATATCTGTCTTCTGTATAGGGTCCGCACGTGGTGGGTGTGTCACAGATTTCTATTGAATGAATGAAGAGGTCAGGCCAGGAAAGTGTGCATCCATTTTGACAACTCAGTGAGAAAGCAAATAGCATGTCAAAATCTGACCCCTTACACCAGGGTTTCTTAGCCAACCACACTGGTAATGCTTGGGACAGGATGTATCTTTGTTGTAAGGGGCTGTCATTTATATTGTAAGATATTTAGCATCCTGCCTGGTCTTTACCTAGTAGATATTAGTAATCCTCCCATAGTTGTGATAGCCAAAAATGTCTCCAGACATTGCCATATGTCCCCTGGGGGGCACCCCAGATGACAACCACGTCCTTAGACCAGCTCTTGGGACTGGGATGGTATCTCTGCTCTGGCTCTTTAAAGGCAGCAGGCCCTGGCTTGCATCCTGCCACATCTAACACCCATAGCCTCACCACCTCTGTGAGAAAGACCCCGTCCCAGGCCTGGCCAATCAGAGTACCCTCTTCCCTGGTCAGCAGTATAATTTGAGTTTGGCAAGTACTTCCAGTCCCACAGCCTATGGGCTGCCACCCAGGGGTTTAGTTGGAACTGCATTTCAGCTGCAGTCCCTCAGCCGTCTATGGCATGGGTACCTGTGGCTTGACCAAGTTGGAGGTGGCCTAGAGAGGCCAGGCTGGGCCTGCTCACCTTCTCCAGTTAGTGCAGACTGATGAATGAGTGGTTCTCGGCGGATACTGGATCCAGGTTTGCAGTACACTCCAGGAGGAGGATGAGAAAGGTTTCCCTCAGAGCAGGCCTGGATGGGAGGGCAAGGAGTGGCCTCTAATACTGCCTTTCCTTCCGGTGCCTCTGTCAGCCTGTGCCATGCTCCTCTGAACTGACCGGCCCCAGCATGTCCAGGTTACTGGCAAGAGCCTGGATAACCCAGGGTTCCAGTCAGACCATCCAGGAAGGCCCATGAGGCTGGAGCGCACCCAGTCTCTGGCAGCTCTGTCTGCGGAACTAAAAGCCTTTCTCCCAGAGCCTTTCCTACGGCTGGGCGAGGCTCTTGTTTGCAATTTAAATGGGGCCTCATTTATGGAAGAATCCCTGCTCCTCCGAAAAGCCTTGGGCTCAACCTCCCTAGCCGCCCCCGGCCTCAGCCAGGAGAAGAAATGGATCTAAAAGGCCTTTCTCCTGCTAATTGTAGCAATTAGCATTAGAGAATGGGGACTCGATGGGGGGCCACTGCCTGGCAAAACAAGCTTATTCCCAGCTTAGGCCCAGGCCCAGCTCCACACACTGCTGCTTGGCCAGACTCGGCCCCCACCCAGGGTCTGGCTGGCTTCAGGGCAGGGAGAGAGGGCCCAGGCCTGCGGGTGCTAAGAGCAGTTGTGGAGGGCGTGCATCTGAGTTGTTAAGACAGGTGGCCATGCAGGTAGCCCTGGGCTATGACTTGTGGTCCTCTCAGAAAAGGGCCTGACTGGAATGCAGAGCCAGACCAGATATTCATGAGCGGATCATAGAGTATAGACTGAGGGCTATCTGGTGATATGACAGAAAGTAGTCTTGCAGCAAATGACTCTTAAGAGAGTAAGGAGCCATTCCCCTCTATGGCTAACTGGAAGCCTTTCTCTCCCCCTACTCCAGAAAGGACTTCCTGTTCCTTCACTGAGTGTGCTTGCTTATGAGGCTTCTGGGAACCAGGAGAGTTCAGTGGGCCTCATTATTGAGCATATGGGCACCACAACCTGCTTGTGACATAGGCCATGCTACAGTTGATTTTAGCCAGCTTGCTGCATCTACACAGCACAGTGCCTTCCCAGGCAGTGAATTATGTCTGACAGGCAGGGGAATGATCATTGCCTCATTTTAGGGATGCAGTCATTCAAGAAATATTTGTCAAACACTCACCAGGTACTAGACCCTGGCCCAGCGGGAGGGATTTGATAGGAGCAGGGACCTGCCTGCCCTCTGAGGGTTTGTGGACAAAGGGGAGAAAGACTAACTAATGTTGAAGGACCATTTGCACCCTGAGGGGAGTGTTGAGGCCTGGGAGCACAGAAGGTGTATAGCAGGAACCCACTGGAACTAGCCTGGGGTCTGAGAAACTCCCCTGGGGAGAGTGGCAGGGGCAGGCCAAGGGCCCTCTGGTGGTAGGGAGCCCGTGAGCACCTGGGATGGAAAGAAGCCAAGAATCTGAACTACCAGAAAGGCAGCTGCAGGATTAAGCAAGACCCACAGGTCTCTAAACTTTGAAAGGATTTCTGTCCACTGAGTAGATAATTGATTGGAATGGGGCAGGGAATGTGAGAATGCCAATTAGGAGGTGCCTACAGTACAGAGAAACGGTGGCCTACCAGGGCAGTGGCAATACGGATGGAGGGAAGCAGGGAACCTCTAGAACTATGGATGGGTGAAGTAAGCCTGGCTTGGTGATGGGCTCGATGCGGGTGGTGAGGAAGGGGGTGTATTGGAAATGACCCCAGAGCTTCTGGCTTGTGCCACTGAAAGGGTGGGTGACAGACAGGGACCTTCAGTAGACTGGGCTATAAAATGATGGAGGCTGTGGAGAGGAGGTGGGGGCAGGCGACTGAAATGTGGGTCTGGCTGGGTTATAGAGACATTTTGGGGGAGTCAGGGCCTCACAGGTGGTCCGGAAGCCCTTGGTGCTGAGGGAACAGCTTAGGGAAATGGTTTGCATAGAGAAAGGCACTGGCATTTAGTGGCTATGCCAGGAGGGAGAACCTGCCAAGGAGACTGAGCATAGAGCCAGAGAGATGGCAAGAAAGCCAGGAGAACTGGGAAAGAGGGATGGAAAAGAGGACCTAGGGGTAATGGTCCTGGCAGAGGTCACATTGGATCCAGTGCTTGTGATTCTCTGATTGCTGGCAATGGATGGCCACTGGCCTGCAAATTGCCCTACTGGAATGTTCCCTGCCTGTGTGCCTCCCTATGGGCTGCCTTTCCCCTGGACAGATGGGGAGAGACCCTCTTCCCCACCTGGTTCTCTGTTTCACCCTTGGAACTGTGGCAGTAAAGAGGACCTCCCCACTGTACATGCAGGGAACAAGCTGGGTTGACTCCCTCAGGGAGGCCTCGTCCTTCCTGAGGTATTTTATAACCTCGGAAGGATACAGAAATCCCCCCAACTTTAATACAAAGCCAAGCAAGCTGAAAAATGGCCTTGAATAGGCTAAGATGAAAAAACAAAGAGGCTGTCAACATCAGGACTCAGTGGGGGCAGGGAGCTTCCGTGGACTGCCCATAGAGGCCTGAGCCAAAGATGTCAGGATGGGTGGTCACTGTAAGGGCAGTGGATCGCAGCTCTTTTTCTTGTCATCTCTCCTTCCTGATTAGCAGCTCAAACACCCTTCCGAGACTCAAGGGGTTAACTGCAGATCCTCTAACTCCTCCACTTGCTAATTTTTAAACACAGCTGAGCTCTGAGCACCCCTCCCAAGGCTGTGAGAGGCCAGAGGCCAGCACAGACTCTGTACCAGGTCTGCACAGCGTCCACCCCAAGTGTTGTCAGGAATCTGCAGGCATCTAGAACAAAGGTGCCTCCATTATTTCCCTCACCCAGCATATCCTGATACCTGAGCTAAGACTTCATCCAGAGCTTTTGCCCACTTCATTGATGGTCTGGTCGGCTTTTGTTGACACATATCCGTGACTCCCAAATGAACCTTTAAGGTTGGCTTAAAGCAGCTGGGACCTACACATGACAAAACCCAGCTGGAAACAGTGGCTTACACTCCTGTGCCCCCAAAGATACCTGCTCCTAACAGTGGGAGTGTCACAGCCTGGAAGCTGGAAGCCAAGGAGACAGGGAGCTCCCTCCTGCTGACCCCCTGCCAGGCCACATCCACCTAAGGGGTTTGGGATCATACTCCATCTTCAACCACTGGGATCAAATGGAAACCCCTCAGGAATTCTGAGAGACAGCCCTTATACCTATGTGCACTGACACACATACACTGACAAATATGCATTCTGACACATATATGAACATGCACATACATTTGCCTCACTCCCTGCCAGGAGGTGGGTTCTGTCCCATCTTTGACATGTTACTTCTTGTCCTTCCCTAGGCCCACCTTCTTTGTGATGGGCGCTGAGACCCCCCCACTGGGTCCAGTGGCTGTTCCCAGGACCCAGCCTCTGTTCTTATCTTACCCAACTGTAGTTCCTAGGACCCCAGCTTTTCTCAGGGAGAGAGATAGAGCTCTTTTGGTCTGGCACATGTTCCATGCCAAGTAGTTGAGACAGCAGCCACAGGGCAGCCTCAGACTTGATATCATTTAATCCTTGTAACATTCCTACAGGGAGGAAGACACTACACACACGTGCAGATGCAGCAAAGAGCAGCTCAGCCACATGGAGTGACTTGCTTGAGGTCACCGGACACTTGACACAACAGAGTTTAGCCCAGTCTCTGGAGAGACCAGCCCTCCACATCCTGTCATGCTGGAGAGGGCTGCCAGCTTTTGTCCCTGCTCCCCTAGTTCTAACCCCGGAAGAGTGATTGTCCCTGCTGTGCCTTCAACCCAGACAGAAGCAGGCTAGAAGAGGGGAGGAGAGGCAGGGCTGCCCCTTGGAAGGCTCACCTTCCTCACCAGTTCTCTGCTTGGACAAAGGTCTTCCAAGCAGCCAGGTTCTGAGGCTAGTCACTGTCATCATTGGGTGAGGCAGCCTGGGAGTACCAGAGGTTGGAGCAGTTGGGAACCTTCCCCAGGGAAGGGGCTGGATAGGCAGGGGTGGGTGCTCAGTGGCAGGCCACAACTAGGCACCTGGGAGGGCCAAGCACCACACTGAGAATGCAGTGCTTCCCCTCCCCTCCTGGGCTGCTCAGGAACCAAATACCACCCATCAGCCTTCTGTAAACAAATGAGACTAAGTCTCTGGCACTCTTGGCCCAAGTGCAAAGGGCAGCTGCCCCTGCAGCTACTCACTCTGTCCTGGCCCTCTCAGGAGGCTATGTGACCTCTGCACCTGCTGGCTTGTTTTGTTCCTAAAATACGTGGATGCTTGAGAACCTAGAAGATACCACTGCTAACAGATTTCCACATCATTCATTCTGTTCTTCCTGTGCAAGTCTAGTGCTGGGACAAGGACCATAAAACAAGGTGACCCAAAACTTTCAGCAGAATGCAGGTAGGCAGGACAGAGGTCTCTGGGAGTGTCATTCTAAGGCAGTGTCTTCCTCCTCCCCTATGCTCCCCATTTCCCAAGAGTGGGCTTCCTCCACCCCACTCAGGCACTTCTTCCCAAGGCTGACCTAAAGGCCTCAAGCTCTGTGGATAGGGGCAGTCCTGAGGTGGCACTGAGTCTTAGGGTTGGAGTGGGAGATATCTGTGCAAAGGCTGCTAGGAACGTCCCCCAAGGGCTGACTTCAAAGCTTGGCCTAAACCACTGCATCAAAGTCAGCAAGCTGAGCTGTTTGCACAGAAAAGGAGGAGGGGCAGGCCCTTGAGCCACCTGTAGCTCTCCTTAGGGTCTCAGGCCTTCACACCAGAGCAGGCCTCGGGCCAGACCACCCAACTTCTAGGCCGGATGTGCCACTGGGGAGGAGGAGGACTGCCCCTCAAAACACTGCAGCCCAGGACTCCAGGATTCCAACCCAGGGACCTGAAGGCTCCCCTGCTCTCCAGATCAGACCCCTACTCTCAGAGCCATAGGCCCAGTGGGGGACAGCCTGTGAGAGAGGCCTGTGTGGGGTGGCCCTAGCCCCACCTCTGCTTCCAACCTGGCCTTGCAGCATGACCTCTGGCCCAGCCCTCTCCACCTGGAGTGCCATCTCTCTTTGTGGGGTGGGCCAGGTGGGCTGTGTGTGGGGGAGGGCAAGTATATAGGTGTGGTATAGGTGGACACTGCCACAGTACCCAATAGCAGCTCAGAGCCAGGCCACCCAATTTGTATGCCAGCCCCAGCTGGGCTTAGGCATGTGGTGTGTGAAAATAAACAAAATAGGCAGCCCTAGGGTCAGGAGGCAGGTCCAGAGCTCACCCAGATGCAGCCCAAGATGAGTGCCTGGCCTCAGTGAGCGAGCACTGGCTGCTATTGCTGCTGTGGTGTGGAACCCTGACACCAGGGCCACTGGCCTGGCTGTGTGACCTCTACCTCAATACCCAGAGTGGGGCAACCAGAGGTAGAGTCTCAGTGTGGTGTTCTCCTGTGAAATAGTGATGGCACAGGCAGGGGCTAGGGCCCAGTGCCTGCATGGAGGATCAACAAAGGATGGCAATTATTGAAACCTCTATGGGGAAGTTCCCCAGACACGAGAGGAAGACCCCCGTGGAGGCCATGTGTGTGACGTGCTTAGATTTTCCAGAGTCTTCATTTTCCTTGTCTAAACAGAGGTCATGGCGCCTCCTTCTCAGATCAAACAGCCCTGTATGAGTGGCTACAACCTTTGGTGGGCTCAGGGCAGCCCCTCCTGCCCCCTTGCTTAGGAGCCGTCTGCAGAGGCCTAGGGAGCTGCGTGGGGTCTTTCCACCTCAGCCTCTCTCCCCACCCCCACCAGGTCCCCTGCCTGACTCCCCTGCCTTCTAGCATACCCAGGCCCTAGAAGCACCAACTCCACGGCTGCAGCTGAGTGGAGTGTGTGCCTGCCCAAGCCTAGAGGGGTACTGACCCCTCCCTCGCATGAGGAGACATCAAAGGGAAGCAGGAAGCAGCGGCCTGGCTGACCCACAGCAGGTGGGAGAAGTGCAGCCTCACAACTGCTGGGGATTTTCCATCCCACCAGGATTTCCGCGGGACACCCCAAGTCCAGCCTTTGAGGCTCCTCAGGAACCAGGGTTTGGCCTGGAGCCAGCTGGGGCAGAGGAGGGGGCCAGGCTGGGTGGTTTAGGGGTGTGGTTAGGCCTGCTAGGGGGCTCCTCTTCTCAGTCTCCCCATGATTTGCTGGTTACTGGCTTGAAATCTGGGCCCAGACCCATTCCAACACTGAACCCTGAGGTCCCTGAGACCTGGCTGGCAAGGACAGGTCCCAATTTTTACAGGGGCCTGAGAGGAATGAAGAAGGGATCTCCGCCCCTTCCCTTCTCAGTCACACCTCCTTGACAGGGCGTCATCAGAGTGGGCTGTGGTAGGTGCACCAGGGAAGGGACCATACAGAGGAGGCTAGTCTCAAATCCTAGGGTGCCTGGGATGGCCCTATTGAAATGCAGCAGCTCCTGTGCAGGCAGGGATCTGTATGGACAGCTGGGTGGACACAGGTGCCTACTGACCTCCCAGATCCTTCAGCAGAGCTCAGCCCTGAGTGACAGCCCAAGGCAGGCCTGGCTACCTCAGCCTCTGGCTCACAGCCCTCAGCCAGAGCCCTGAGAGGCCTGGGATCTCAAAGCTGCAAGGGGAGAGGCCAGGGGAGAGAAGCCTGGAGTTGGTAGTGACGCTGGCTGAGTGAAAATTGCACCTGTCCCAGCACTGTGATGCTCCCTATCCAGCCTGGGCTTTGGGCAGCCTTCTGTGCTTTGTGGAGGAAGCTGGCTTAGATTCCCCACCTCCCTGTGCAGTTTGTGTGTCAAGGTGTACTTGTCACACCCAACTCAGGGTGTCTTGCATCACTTCCTGGGTCCCTGTCCCCCAGAGCTGGGACTGCTGAGTTTTGGCCCTAAGCTCTTGCTTCCATCTTAGGAAGTCAGGGCCCAGTGTTGTCCTTGCCTTTGTGCATCAGGATGGTAAGCTGGGCATGCTCTGCATCACAGAGACCTGCATGGACCTGGATTGGGTTGCCTCTATCTTCAGGCTGGTCACTGGGCAGACACAAACCAGGGCCTCTGGTCAGAGGGGACAATGGCTTTGATACTTTTGCTGCTCTTTAGGGGTGAGCAGGGGCTGCTTGTGCATCGTAGTGCATTATAGGGGATGCACATTTACAGTTGAAAGCTATTGGTCCTGAGTAGAAGTGGGGCTGAGTAGGACTTCCCAGCCTTGAACATGGGGTTGTCATCCAACTGGGACCCACATTTGATCCAGCAGCCATGCTCTGTGCAACCTGGGCCTGAGAGTAGCCATGCTCATGTGAAAAGTGCTAGTAGCAAAGCTGTCATTCTGGTCACCACAGCTGTCCTTGCAGGAGCACATTGCCCAGGGCTGGGAGCTGTCATTTCCGTGACAGGAGTGAGACTCAACACTGGGTGAGGGTGGGGATATCTGTTGGGAATTATTTCAAAACAATTGTGGAAACTTGGCAGTGGAGGGGCTCTGGGCGTAGGTATCCATAATATCCTAGTCAGGGGTTGGGGTACCCTGGCTCTGCTGATAAGCCCAAGTGAACATGCTCCTCCCCCAGCTTGGAACAGGTGGAATGGGCCAGGTGACACTCAGTGTAGTCTGTGGTCTGGCCTCCCAGGCCAGTGGCAGTACTGGGGTGGCAGACATTTGCTGTGTACTATCCCAAGGCCTGAAGGTCACACAGCTAGGTTGGAGCAGAGTTTTGGGCAGGATGAATAGGCATTGCTGTGCTCTCAGAAAGGCAAAGCAAACCCCAGAAGCAAGGGGGTGAGACAGGGCAAAGGCCTACGCTTTGCCATCAACTCAGGCCTACTCAAGGCTGGCCCTGTCCCTCCCCTGCCCTTGCCCTGCCAGATGGTGTGAGGTGGAGGGGCTTAGAGTGAGCCCCGCTGACTCTCCTTGGTGTGGAGACTTGTGTGGTGTGTACAGGCCTCACCCGTGTGACCCAGCAGGAGAATGGGAGAGTGGGCCCAGAACTTCGTCAGGCTTATCCGTGGAGAACAAGTTCTTCCCTAGTCCAGTTGTGGTGAGTCCTGGGTGAAGCAGGAGGCATCCTGGGAAACAGACTTGTTCTAGTAGGAATCCCATTCTCAGGAAGGCTGTGCGGGGCCCTTTCTCACTGCCATCTGGGAGGATGCCTGCCTGCTGGCCATTTGGGCAGACTGTCAGAGCACCCTCCCTGGGGTCCCAGACCAAAGACTGAAGTCCACATGGGGCCCCTGAACTTCTGGTGCCTGTGTGGGCTTGTCCCCTCAACCCCGAGTGGAATGGCAACAGCCAGCTGCAACCCTCCTAGCTTCCTGTCACTTGCTATATGGAAGGGCCAAGAGCTGTAGTCATCTGCAGATCCTCCCACTGCACCTGTGGGACTAGCATCTCCTGTCTGGATGTGAGCAACTTGCTGGTGGCCTGTGAGGTGGGAGGTGCACTGGGCTTCCAGATAAGGGCTTCTTGTTCAGGTGACAACTCTATGTGAAGGAGACCCATGGACACGCATCTATCCCCTGCCCATGTACCAGGCAGAGATGTGGATGAACTCTTCCATGACATGGCAGGGTCCCCGAAACATCAGACAGATCGATACTCTGTGTGCATGTTTGTGGGCAAGACACAGTGGTGGCATGTGTGCCATGGAGTTTGGTAATGGGAGGACTGAAGTAGTGCCTCTGTGTGTGAGCTGTGCCAGCCATCCCCATGAAGGGGGCATTCCATGTAGATGGGGATCCTCTCTAGGCAACCTCTTCCACACCTGATTAGCTCTGGCCATCAGACTCCTCGTGCCAAAAGGGACCCTTCCCTGGAATCTGTAATTCTCACAGGCTGTCCCATACATTTTAAATGCAGGAAATGTGCTCACCCATGAGACAGGGATGGTGGGAAGGTATGAATGAAAAGCAGCCAGTCCTTAAAATTGGAAGCCATTTCACTCCTTACCAGGTACAAAGATAACATGCTGCGTGGATCAGGAACACAAACTAACCTGCCTTATGATGTAGTGAAAGAATCTGTAAAATTTTGTCTCAGCATACTCCCTGGAGGAAGCCAAGCACAGGAGGCCTTGACTAGGAGACCTCAAGCCTTGGCATGTGCCTAGACCAGCGGGGAGGGAAGGCTGGGAGGCAGTCCTCCCTTACCCCTTTTCTCCCAGGCAGACCTGCCCTGGGTTCTCCCCAGGCCTCTCAGCCCGAGCAAGTGCTCAGTTGGCCACTAGCTCCCTGCAAGTCCAGCAAGTCTTTCTTTCCTGTTCCTTCTTCAAGGAAGGCTTAGCCTCAACTCCAGGGCCACAGACAAAGGACAGTCACTCTCCTCTGCCAGAAAGTCATTTATGGGACATGGAGAAAGCATCAAATATATTGCTTTTCCAACGCCTAAGAGTGGAATAGGAGGAATGAAAGAGGAACTCAGCCAGAAAGTTCTGGAGCATAGTCTTTTTGCCAAAATAACATGTTTTCAAATGAAAGAGGATGGTCCTGGGGCACTGAGGAATCAGGGGGATAGACCCCACTGGAGCTTATCTCATGCTGGCAGCAAGTCCCAGGCCTCAAACACATACCTGGGCCACTTCAGGAGAGAGACTGCAGGGAAGAAATGAGTTGCAATGCTCCAGCCTAACCAACTCCCCTTTTGTTACTTAATCCAATCCCAGAAGGTACTGGGTAGGGTCAATTAACAGATAGATAGCTGCCTGTCTCCTGGCAGAGTCTGACCAAGGCCCAATGGGCGCTTCTCTTCCTAAATCCTCTGGTGTGCCCCATTCTTCAAGGGAAACAGTCCCCTTAAGATTCTATGTGAAAGGGTTCTGAAATCATTGTACCAGTTAATGAATTATTTACTCTAAACAATGACTTGATAAAGGGGGAGGATGAAGTTAGCTGGTGTTGACTAAGGAGAGACAGAGTTGCCAAGGAAATTCTTCTAAATGAAAAAATAAGAAAAAGCAGTCATCCAGTTTTGTCTGACAGTGAAACGTGTCACAGAACATGCACCTTTGGCCATCTTTTGCATTTGTGATTTGGAAGAGAGAGGCAGCAGTGAATGTGGGGCCAGGGAGAGGAATCCAACAAAGCTGTTCTGTGAGGCAGTGGCTGGGATTTTGGGGTGTAGAGTAAGGGCAGCCAGTCTTAGAGGCCCATGTCATCTGGGCTGCCTCAGAGCTAAAGCTAGGTAACCAGAGGGAGTAAGGAAAGGCCTGAGTCCCAGGCTAGGCTTTTCACAGTTGTATTGAGATGGGAAAGTAAGGGATGTTCCTTGCAGCAGATGCAGGGCCCAGTTGGCTAGAGTAGTATTTGAAATGAGTTGGCATTTCAGGGCAGTGTTTGTGATGCCAGTCAGTAGGTAGAGGCTTCTACCTCTTTTTAAAGTCTTGCTCTATGTTATAATCTCTACTTCTTCTCAGAAGTTTGAAATGTTTACTCTGAACTAAGCTCTATGCTTTAACAAGTTATGTTTTAATAGGAAAACCGTCATTGATGGAATCGTATGTAATTCCTACATTTTTCCAGTTACCCATTCCTAGGGAAAGCTTAGCCATTGGACAAACCAGCCAGAGCCCCAGGAACCTACATTTGCAGACAGCAGTGGCAGGCATAGTGGCCTAGTGTTGGATGGGGGAAACCTGGCCTCCATGTGTCTGGTTTTGCAAACTAAAATGCCATTGCCCATACTCAGGCTGACAGGTTCTGGAGGGCCGTTGACTCCTGCTCTGTATCTCACCTCTAGTTCCATCACAGTGCATGAGCTGTCAGTAGGAGCCTTTTAATGCAGATGCTAATACCTATTCCTAATGCTAGCCCATCCCCACACCTCCTGAGTTGGTGAGATATATCCTGGGAACAAGAGAATCTGAAAGCTCCTGGTCCTCAGGCTAGCAAGAGCCTTGCCTGTAAGAAGTGGGAGATCACCTCTCTCAGGAGGCAGAACTAAGGCTGCACAGCACAAGAGAGATGTCTGACTGCACAGTCTGGGTGGCAGAAGGACTCCTGTCCTTTTTTCCACAAAGACCTGAGTACCTTTCCAGGTGCCACCATTTTCTGTCTGGGAACATCTGCTATCACCAAGCCTCAGTTTCCTGGACTACAAAACTGAGATGGTCTTTTCTATACAAGGCCCCAGGAGGATCACTGCAAGTCACTGCATTTCATGGTGCCCGGATTTCCCTGCATTTCTAGAATGTCAACAGAGATAAGTGGGCTCCAGGGGAAGAGATTCTTTATGACTAGAGACATTCTGATCGACTTTGGACCCCAGCTTCTATGGACAATAGCATGTGGACATGAGCCCTGGGGAAGTAGGGATGACTGAGCCCGAAGAAGAGCTCTCAAGCCTTACACTCTCCCGACCAGCCTTGGGTTGCCTGAATCCCAGCATAGCCTCTTGGAACCCCTGCCTGGGTCCTAGCACCTAGTTTGACCTGGGCACAAGTACTCACTCACTCACTCACTCATCAAACATTCACGGAGGGTCCGTGACAGGCTCCCTATGGATTAAGCACTGAAGATAAAACACTGAACAAAAACAGCCAGCCTATACCCTCATGGGTCTTGAATGTGATCGAAGGAGCCAGCCAGTAAACCCTTTACCACAAGTAAACACACAGTTACACATTAAGAATGGGAGGGGAGGTATGTGACTTTTTACAGCCCAGTCTTAAGCTTTAGAAATCGGCTCCTCTGAGGAAGGGACATTTCAGCTAAGACCCACAGGATAAGACAGTCCTAGCCTGGGGAAAGGGAGAGAAGGTCAGGAGAGAGCTTGGTATGTTTAATACTGAAAGAATATTTGATGAGCTGGGACATCTCCTGCAGATCCACAGCTCCCTAGCTTTGTGACCCTGGGCCCTAGACTTAATCCCTCAACCCTGAGGAGATTATCTATAAAACAGGAATGATAATATTCTTGTGTTAAAAGCTGCTGTGAGGATTAGTGAAATGATGTCTATATTTGCCTGGCAAACAGGAAGTGTAAGTAGTAGTATCATTTGAAGATTATTCTTCAGCCTAAAGGTGTGTTCATTATGGCTGGCGGGTTTTCTCCCCACCTAGATGGTAGTGCTGGGCCTCCTTTAGAGTATCTTGATGCTTGTGGAGCATGGATGATATGACCATAACCTGAGAAAGTAGGGACTGTATCCACTTTGATCCTCCCCGGTCCCAGGGCCCCCACAGTGCCCTGGTATGTGGTCAGTGCCCACAAATACTGAATAAAGGAACAGACACATGAGAAGCAACAGCAATTGCCTGGTCTTTAAGGGTGAGGGAGCACCCTCTCCTGAGAGAGGGAGAGATAGGTGGGGGGAGGTTGGGTGGGGGTAGGGAGAGATAGTGAGTGAGCGAGCAGGCTAGAAACTTCCTGAAAAGGGAAGTTACTCTAGTTCCTTCCAGGTATCATGGGCTGGCTTAACCTGGACCAGTTTGACTTTACTAAGTCCCATTTCTCATCTAGGGAGCCTGAGGCCATTAAGGTTATCTGGTCCCCAAATCCCTTGGAGCTGTCACAGGGATCCCCATTCTTTGCCTTTAGTCACCCTAGCCCCAAGAGCCATCTTCCACATGGAGTGGGCAGGGAGCTACAAGGAAAAGATGGGCCACAGTTGGAGAGAGACACAGAGAACCAGGTGGGCTGGTAGGACAGGAGGACATAGGGAGAAAGTGAAGCTCTCTCGAGGAGGCAGGAATACTTCTACCCGGCTTCCTTTTACCCACTCTTCATAGAACACAAACACTGTAAGAATGACTTTTTCCAAACCCTCTTAGCATTCAGAAGTAGAATTGCTGTATAAGAATTTTTTCGTAGGTGCTTTTTTGGCGTCAGGAGAGGGGAGCATTTGTTTAAAAAATAACCGCATCATTAGTGAAATCTTCCAAAGTCTCTTTTTGGAGCCCAAATTGCACTAATGTCCACATCTGAGGAGGCTATCATAATAAAAGAACACATACCTATTTCACCTATGATGGTTAGTGCAATCTTGAAAGCACTAGTAAATAGGGTCCATCAGCTTTAAAAATACAAACCCAAATTGAGTCATACCAAAATGCAAGGCTACACACAATAACCTGGGTGAATCTTCAGGGAATTGTGCTGAGTGAAAAGAGCCTATCCCAAATAGGTAATTTGCTGTGTGGTTCCATGTATGTAATATTCTTGGAATGATAAAGAAATGAAGAATAGGTTAGTAGTTGCCAGTGGCTATGGACAGGGTGGGGTGGGAGGGAATTGGGGGTGGCTATAAAAGGGGGACATGAGGGGATTCTTGAAGAGTTAGAAATGTCCTGTAGCGAGACTTATCAATGCAATATCCTGGTCAGAATTTTGTACTACAGTTTTGCAAGATGTTACCATCGGGGGAAACTAGGTAAAGGAGTACGTAGGATTTCTCTATGTTGTTTCTTAGACTTGCATGTGAAATCTACAATTATCTCAAAAGTTTATTTTAAAAAAACCCAAATTAAAAAAAAAATCAATAGTCCTCCTAAAAATACCCAGAAATGAATTTTAGAATGTCCAAAATCCATACAAAAATCTAAAAAATATGGAAGGATGTTGCTATGGATTTGAACATGTGGGTAAACTGCTTCTATTTGTGGCTGGAAAGACTTTTTTTTGAAGTGGGGGGAAGGCAGTTCTTCCTAAGTTAATCTAAATTGAACGGAGTTTCAATAACAAATGCCACTGGGATATGGATATACACACAGATAGACAACTTTTTTTTTTAATTAGGCAAGCTGAGGCCACGGGTGGTGGCTCACGCCTGCAGTCCCAGCACTTTGAGAGGCCGAGGCCGGCAGATCACTTGAGGTCAGGAGTTTGAGACCAGCCTGGCCTACATAGTGAAACCCTGTCTCTAATTTAAAAAAAAAAAAAAAAAAAAATTAGCCAGGCATGGTGGCAGATGTCTGTAGTCCCAGCTACTAGGGAGGCTAAGGCAGGAGAATTGCTTGAACCTGGGAGGCAGAGGTTGCGGTGAGCCGAGATTGCGCCACTGCACTCCAGCCTAGGTGACAGAGTGAGACTCTGCCTCAAAAAAAAAAAAAAAAAAAAAAAAATTAAGGGAGCTGATTCTAAGTTTATATGAAAAAAAAAAAAAATGCATGTCCTGTAAAATTCAGAAGTAGCAGCAGTCTGGCCCCTTGTACTCCTCTAGGGCCCGTCTGGCCTAACAGGCCCTAGTGTGCAGCAGGGACCATTTTCCTATCACTGTCTACAGCATCTGGATAAGAATGGAGAGAAAGGCAGATTTCAAAAAATCTAATCTGAGATCCTATGCATCCTAAATAATCTTATGAGGATGCACTTGTACTTTTTCTGATGCTGATACTATTCATTCCAACTCACCTCCCCATCAGCTTTGTCAGGCACTGTGAATTGCATGGTACACATGATCACAATGGATGGAATGGCCATCATGAGGTATAGCAATACATTTAAGTAACATTGTGTCACTACTATAGGACAGGCACCTTTCTGCATACTTTACATTATTAATTTGTGTAATTCTCATAACAACCCTGTGAGGAAGGAACTCTTATGATTCCCATTTTACAGGTAAAGAAACTGAGACTGAGGTTAAGTGACTCACTCAAGGTGTAGCAGGTAGAAAGTAGTGGACTTAGGATATGAGTTCAGACTCCTAGATCCTGCTCTTAGTTCCTGTCTTTGCCTATGGATTAGTAAAGGAGAGCACAGCCAAGGGTGGGACAGGCAGCTGTAGTCCTCTGGACCAGATTCACACAGTTGGGGCTGCATTGCTACAGGTGGCCTAACTCAGACATGGAAACTGAGTCGCTGCTGCCCAACTCATGCCATGAAACCATTTTGGCCTGCACAGCTTACAATAGCACTCTAGCTCTAGCTATGGTACTTATGGTGTTAGTGGGTTTTTTTGGTGGTTGGTATGGAGGAGGGGCTGGGCTACAAGTTTTAGATTATGTTTCTTATTGTAGGTTTTTAAAAATTCTTGAATTAGGCCTATTTACTCTTTTATTCTCTATTGAGTTAGCAAATTCGGTTTTTCCAAGATGCCCTGAAAAGTATGATCATACATGTATATAAAATGGTCCCTGGGTCCAGCTGTCAACTCCTGTACACCCCCGACCTGGATTCTGCCTTCCGTGAAGTGAGCCTTGAAAGAAACAAGTGCTCATGCTCCCTGACATTATTAGTTGCCAAGATGAAGCCTCAGTCCCAAACACCCCAGCTTCCTGTCTAACTCAAGAGCTAATCCTGTGTTTAAATCTTAAGAGTGTTTAGATCTTAGGCCATGCCATGAATTCCCCTGGTTGACTGCATTGTGAAAATGAGCTTCCTATTATTGGCTCTTAAGCAATGGAGATGAGGGGGAGTCCTGCTACACAGATAAGTGCATCATAAAGTTACATAATTAAAATAACTGAGCTCTGGCCTATCAACAGACCCATCAGCAGTCCAGAATAGAGTCTAGAAATGGACACAAATTAAATGAGAGTTTGAAATATGATAAAGGTAGCAGTTGAAATTAGTAGAGAGATGATGATATACTCAAATAAATAGTGTTGGGACAACTGGACAAACATGGGAAACTAAATTGGATTTAATTACTATGCCAAAATCCAGATGAAGCAAGGATTTAAATGTAAAAAATGAAATAAAAAATGATAGAAGAAAACATGGAAGAATTTATTAAAACAATTCCAGGATGAGGAGGTTATTTCAAAATTTAAGATAAGAACCTCAAATCATAAAAGACTGACACAGTTGACTATGTGAAATTAAAAAAATTCTGCCACCAAAAAAAAATTATAGAAAAAGCCAAAATACCTAAGGAAAATTAGGATAAAATATTTTCAATGAATATGACAAAGCAAGTTTTTTACAAATCAGTAAGACAGGATGTTTTACAAAGTCCAAAGGGTATGAAGAGATAGTTCACGAAAAAGAAAAAACAATGATTTTAATCATTTGAAAAGATAAAAACCTCATTTCCAACAAAATAAATGTAAAATAAAGCTCCAGTGTACCATTTCTCATCTATGAAATTAATGAAGATAAAAACCTGATTATACACTCGGTAAGGGTGGGGGAAGCAAGTGCATTTGCGCAGTCATAGTGATGTAAATGGTATAGCCCTTATTTGGCAGTATCTATCACAACATAAACAATATTTTAATCCTGCTGGAAATGGGGGGAAAGGGAGGATCTCTTAAAGTAAATCCACTGAAAATGGAGACCAAAATTTTACAATAGAGATATTTGATTGGGAAGTTATTTTGAAAAATAACAGTAGTTAAAATATTCTTTTATCTCATATGTAGTAACAGTTGTTAGAGTTACAATTATGTACCCACTTTAGAAAAACACAAATCCAGAGGGGATTTTGGTTTGTCTTTTGTAAAACATTATATGGTAACATCTGAGGGCATCTTTTATACTTGGCAGAGGATGTTGGCAGCACTTCCACAGAGAGGATCATTTTTTGTAGAAGTATGGCATGGTTTCACTGCTTGACCAAGAGGCCACCTGCATCAATTGTCATCTCCTCTGCTGTCCTCTGAAATGCTTATCTAGGCATCAATCTTGGTTTCCTCTTCAACTGATAACTAACTGGTCTACTCTGCCCAGTCTCTATTTGAGAAATTCTTTGATATCATTTTCTTTAACTTGATGAAATCTATTTTGGCAAGATTTACAGTTCCTCTTTATAAGTTCCTCTTTACTTTGTGTGTGCTTTATATTGTCTTTGGTTGACAAGAGACAGCCAAAGAGATCAGTCAGCAGAGATACCAGTAGGGATAAGATGGATAGGGAGAAACAACAGTGTTCAATAGGGAGGGATGTTTCGGGGAAACTAATTTCATAAGTGGTCATTTCAGCAGTGAATATATTTGAATGGTTAATGGCTGTTTTTTAGCTGCCCTACATATCCATCAATAGAGGATCTGTTCCATAAATCACGGCACAATGAAACTCTCTGCAGCTGTTAATGAAAAGGAGATTTGCTAGATGTCTTAATACAGATCCATCTCCAGAACATACCAGCGTCTTTTAAGTGGTGCACATTGGGGCTGAATGCTTACTAAGAAATGAAAGGATCCCCAGTCAAAGCTGACAAGGGTCATTACAGCATGACCCTTGTGGTAGATCCCAGCACAATACACTGGCCATCACTCCATTCTCTTCAAATGTCCTGGGGTTGCTTCATACAGCAGACCATCATACCCTCAGCCACTATGCATACAACTTGGCTTTCTGCTTCCAGGCTGTAGTCCAGTTAGTGCTCCCTTGGAAATACTCAAGACCTTAAGGAACTATCCATCTGTGAATCTGTGAAGCTACCCATTTCTTAGAGGCCTCTTTGGAGAGCTGACTGTTGAATACCCAGTATGATGGTCCTTAGCCTTCTTAAATCTTTCCTGTACCACTACCTCTATGCCTTTTGCCAAGTCCAAGTGTTCACCAGAAATGGAATTGATACCAGAAAGACTACAGCTAACAATCTGAGCAGAACAGGGAGCACGTCCTATCTGGGAAAAGCCCAGCCCATTGGGCTAAATCTCTAACAGAACACAGAGACTATGCTTCTTCCAATTATACTGGAAGCCCAACCATAAGAAAACAACACTTCAGCTACACTGTTCAGAGCTATCACCTGTTCACACGTGTGTCTGTATACATGTACACACACATTTTGAAATAAAAATGCTTCTCAAATGTAGTGCACCATAATAAATCAGCATCATATGTACAGCTCAAAAAGAAGTATGGCATACCTATGAAAGAAGTCAAAGGCAACATGTAGAAGAATACATATAGTATGTTACCATTTGTATAAAAAGGAGCCATATCTACTACGTACATGCACACACAGACACACATATATTTGTTTATATAAAATATGTCTGGAAAGATGCAATAGGAAAGTGTTGAGTGGTAACCTTTAGGGAAGGAAACTTGGGAATTAGGGGTTGGGTGGGGAGAGTGTTATTTTCCACCCCTTTTGTACTCTGAATTTGTTTTACCATGTGTGTAAAGACTGTTTTATAATTTTTGTAGCACAACACTTGAATACATAAAGCACGATTGGCTCCCCAGAAGGCAGGTGTTGGCCAGGCCGTGGATGCACGGTAGGGCAGGGTGCAGCCCTGCATGCGCGTGTATGCCCTGCAGGCAGCAGCTTCCCGCACACAGTGCTGTGAGTCTCTGGTTCATGTCACTCTGTGGAGCAGGGGCTGCTCCAGCACAAAGAGGTTTTTGACAGGGAAAGGCAGAGCCAGAGTCAGGGCAGGCCCTGGGCGGGCTCCCAGAGAGCCCAACCACCCTCTAATAAGGGGTGCTCTCCACCCTATCTGAGGAGCAATTGGGATCTCCTAGGAAGTGAAACTGTTACGTATGTCTTATTACAGAATTTCAAGTGGAGTGATTCTGAAAGAAACAAATGTGTATGGCATGTTGTGACTGCTGTGTCTCATGAAATATTTAAGTTTTTATGTAACTTTTTTCCATTTCAGATCATCTTTTATTTTAACACAAAATGACAATATATTTTTCAATTGATTTGCCTGATGTCTGTATTTAAATGTTTTCTAATGCACACACGTGTTTTAAACTCATTAAGAAAATATGACTTAGATCCCATCCCACTTTCATGTTTTATATTGCCAAAACTCTGTTTTTGGGAGGGGTGAGTTATCTTCACTTCTGAAACAGTACTGCTTGGGAGCTGGTTTGGCCCTGGCTATTCTGGGGAAATGACACAATATTGACCTAGGAGGGGCCCTAATCTTTCCCCACTAGAGCACTACCTCTAATAGGGGGAAGGATGGGAGAAAGAGGCTAGTGAACCCACCTTCAGGCCTGTCCACTCAGGATATGCCCATACTAGCCTCTCCAGGGGCTCTGCCCTTGGCATCCCCGTCCCCCACCTGGGCTCTGGCAGAGAAGTCGGGCGGGAAGAAGCCGGCTGAGTGCCCGCCACTGTAAGAGGAAACGAAGAGAAACAGCTCCAGTCAGCCCCAGAAGCGAGGCCTGGAAAAACTCTGCAGCTGGAGCTAACACAAAGGACTTTTCAGACCCTGCAGCCAAGGTGCCCAGTGAGCTTTTTTTTTTTTTAAAACAGCTATTAGGGTGACAAGCCTTTCCAAAGGCCAGCAGTTGGCGAGAGTTTCCAGGAAGCTGGTCTGGCACTGGGCTGGGATTGGAGCAACTTTAACGAGTTAAATTCAGAAGGAAGGAGTCATCAGGAAAGGTTTAAGGTTCAACAAACTTTTCAAATTATTTTGCAAAAAGTTCTGGCTTTCCAATTCAAAGGCATGTTTCGCTGTGACTGTTTTAAGCCAGAGACTATTTAAAAGGCAACGCAACCAGCACACTTCAGATTCACTCACTCGAGGTATTTGTCTAAATCCTTGGAATGGGCTTTGCAAGTGCCATCTAGTGCCTAGTAACACTGGGGCCATCTTACACATCTCGACAGGCAGCCCTCCTCCCCATGTGCCTCCCCCCAGCCTTCGTGGTCGCGCGCGCACGCGCACACGCACGCGTGCACCTTCCCCAAGCAGGAAGCTGCTCTTTGCCAAGAGCGAATGGAATTCAGATTTCCAGAGGGTGTCCTTGGCCTCCAGCTCCACGGCTGCATGATGAAGAAAGGTCCTAGTGTGTGTGCTGGGGGCTGGGAGAGAGGGGCCTCCAGCTCTGCTCACATCTATCTGGGCCCCAAGAAAAACCCACAACTGGCTGTGCTCTCCCCAGCCACACCCAGCCTTGGTCACATTCCTTCCCTTCCTGAGCCCACACTGGGTGGCCCCGGCAAACCAGCTTCCACACCTCCCTCCCCACCGGCAGGGAGACCTAGCCCAAGCCCCCATAGGACAGCCAGCAAGTACAAATGAGGGGCTGCACCCAGACCCAAAGAGCCAGAAAGCACAGAGGACCCCCTCATGCCTCCCCACAACACTGGGCATCCCTTGTGGCTGCTGTCAGTCATGAGGAAAGAGACACACTCCCTTGTCTAGCACCCTGTGGGCTAAGCTCCCATGCCTTCCTGTGCCTGCTTTCAGGAAGTCCCTCTTCATATCTAACGTTGACTCTCCTGGCTGTGGTGCCTGTGGGTCTGGGATTGAAGGGCCATCACTGCCCTTTGCACCAGAACTTCCCAACATACCAGCAAGAAAGGACTGTACCCCTTCCCCTGTCCAGTCTGGGCCTTCCAAGCCCTAAGATTCAGCATCGTCAGGAATTAAACATTTTTAGGAAAACCAGGGACATGAGTCAGGGTGTTCATCAGCAGTAGCAAGGTGGGTAGGCTGGTCACGTTTAGCTTCTCATTAGCCCCAGTAATAGGGCCTTGCACCTGTGTGGCCAGGGAGGGGATAGGCTGAGAGCTACCTTTCTACAGGCTGTCAGCATCAACAAGTGGTTGTGACAAGCAGGAGTTTGTATGGCTTTTCAGGTGTGCTGGCTCAAGGAGGCCCCACACCAAGTTGGCACCTCCAGGCCTGGGCCTAGGCAGAGGGTGGGCTAAACAAAGGCCAAGGGGAGTTCTGCACCGTCACTTCCCTTTGTTTGGTGATGAGACTGTTTCCAGACGCTGGCCTGGTAGCCTATGGGATTGTTTCTCTTGAGATTTCTTCTAGGGGAGAAGGTGGCCAAGGCTTTGCAGTCTGCATCACCCAGTCCCCAGAACATACAGGGGACTCAGCTTGCCTAGTCACAGTTCGGCTTTTGGCCTTGGCTCCAGGGCCCATTCTGATCCTTGTGCTTGGCTCAGGGATGGTCAGCACGCCTGCCCTGATGCTGCCTGCTGGGGTCTCCTGCTGAGTACCATGAAGGCCTACTGTGGCCTGAGAAGCCATCTTCACGGTCTCTTTTGGCCAGCCCCAGACCCTATATTTGTTCAAGGAATACATTGATTCATTGGCTTCTCCTTTAGGCAAGGCCTGCAGTGGACTCAGCTGGGATTCATTATTCCCTGCCACCTGGGGTGGGCCTGCATGGCCAGGCCCAAGGCCTCAAGTGCCACATACTGCTCCCCTGACAGGTGGCTAGGGTATGACACTCAAGAAAATGGCCAGGCAGAACCTGCGTTGGGGTCACTTGGTCCAGCCCTTCTGAAGGGGACTGGTTGGATCTGGTGCACGGAGGAGACACGCCATGCTGGACCAGCAAAAAAGCCTAGAACTCAGAGTCTGGAACCTGACATCTGGCCTTGGCTCTGCCATCAGCTGACTGTGTCCACTGTGCAAGGTCCTATCATATCTGATCTTAGGGCTTCCATTTACCCAGAGTCCTTCCATCACCTGACACCTGCAGGGATGCTTTCCCAATCAAAATTCAGGCCATGTGGTCTGATAAGGCCACCTTCCAGTGTGGAAGACAGACTGGTAATGGAGGGGCCTGGGAGTATAGAGCTCCTAGGCACTGCCATGGAATGTGGGGACCTTAGGGGAAGGACATCTCAACTGAAGCTTTTCAGAGCCCCTGGGGTAGACAGTTCTGTACTCTCATCCCCTAACCCATACCAGCCTGAGCTCAATCATACCAGCCTGTGAAGGCTGCCCCACCACACTGCTTCTGCACCCAACACACCAGGCTCCCTTGAGCTCCCACCTGGAGCCCACACACCCAGCTGGTGGGGTTCATGGGGCAATTCAAAAAGAAAAGCAGAAAAAAGCATTCGAGTATTTCAGACTGGAAGGAATTCAATTTAACTTAACGAATCAAGACATGAACCTAAAGAAAACACTGAAAAACAAGCCCACCTTTGAAAGGCCCAAAGAGGGAGGATTAGGTGGGAGAAGAAAGGTCCCCTTGGGGCAGAAGACAGCTGTTCAGTGCAGACCAGGGACCGGGGGAGGATGCTGGACTTGAGTGCAGATCAGGCCAAGGTAGGGAGACAAGCCCAACACACACTCAAGGACTTGAAGTCAGGGGTGCTATCTAACTTTTTAGCCCACTCTTTCTACCACAGATACAGAGACTAGCTGCCTGAGGTAGCATAGCAGGGCCCACAGACTGGCTGCCTGGTGCTGCCCACCTCCTCTCCAGGGCTTGGCTCCCTGGGGCCAAAGGCTCAGACCTGTAACCACAGTGGGGTTGCAGGGATTTATTTGGGGGAAGAACCCTGACTGGGTCAGAATGAGTGTGTGCATGCATGTATATGTGTGTAGCTCATCCTTGTTCTCTGAAAAGTCCTGCCTACCACCTACTTACCAAGTACCCTCTACTGCCCTTGCAAAGTCACTCCTCTCTGCCTCAGTTTCGCCAGCAGGGCACCACAGGACACTGCTGTGGCAAAGTTTATACTTAGGGTGCAGTGTAGTCTGATTTCGTATGAATGCTCAGTGCCAAGACTTAGGAGATAAGTCAGCCAGAGTCAAAATTAACCTTTGAAAAATCCCTTGAATTGGCCCTAAAAATAATTCCTTTCTCAGATCTTTGTGTATATCCCCTGCTGGGTTGCTCTTCTGCCCGCTGAAGTGGGAGAATCTCTGGGTGGACATCCAGGATACCCTGGGAGAGGCACGCCAGGTGTTCCTTTACTTTTTTCAGGATATTCCCAGTGTCATCTTCAGAGGGAGCCTCTGAGGCTGTAGCCACACGTGGGAAAAGATTACTTATGGAGAAGATCAAAGGCTAAGGGGCTGGGGGATGGTGGAGACGTCTGATTCTGAGGTCAGACCTGGACTCCTGTCTACCTCTGTCTCTCCGCCTTTTATTTTTCTTCCTCCTCTCCTAACAAGGTCCTCTTTCTAAGATGGCACCTCAGGCCTCCCATGGGACCAACCAGGCCTTACAGACTAACTGCCAGACTTCCTCCTGCTAGCCAGTCACTACCAAGGACGTGTGCCTCAGATGCAGCCCCTGCCCATGACACCAGCATTGTCCCTACAGGGCCTACATATCTGAAGCATGAATGCCTAGTCAGGGGATCTGGGGCACCATGAGAAGGCATGAAGCTGGATCTGCCAATTTGCATCCTGGGAGGGCAGGTCAGCCTTGTCCAGGCAATCCAGAAGCCTTCCCAGTGGCCCACTGGCCAGTGAGGACCCTTGACCTCCTTGCCTAGTGGCACCAGGTTTATGATGCACATAGAAGCTGAACTTGAAGAATTCTTATTGCAGAGGGCAGCCACAAGAGCCACTGGTCAGTGCCCAGATAATCTCTGCAGACTGTTCCCCCCCTGCTCCATGGGCCACAGAATCCCTTTGTCTTGTTACTGCTACACGGCCTTCCTACCAATCTTCAGGGTTCATCTCTGCCTCTGCCGTGCATATCCAGGCTCCCCCAGAGATTGTGTGTCTGGGAATGTGCCCTGGCTTCTGCTACTGTCTCCCAGTGATACTGGCAAGTCCCTATCCTTCTTGAGGCTTCAATTTCCCCTTCTGTGAGCCGGGAGGACTGGCCCACTGGATGCTCTCTGAGGGACATACCAATGATGTGGGCTGTGTGTCTCAGCCAACAGCAGTATCCCCTTCTAACCCCAACACAAGAAATACACATAGTAGGTGTCTGGTTAATGCTCCTGGAATTTCAGGCTATACTAAGCACCTGAAAGCCACTGAGTCTGAACTCTGCTACCATATTTGAAATTATTTCTCCATTGGGCACCTACGGGTTGCCTAGAGACAGGCTACCATGGTCTTCTTCCCTCGCCCATCATGTGCAGGCTCAAAGGCAGGTGAGCTGCACAGCTCGCCCTGCTCTTCATTCTGCTTGAATGTGGGTGCTGGCCTTGGCAGATGGGCCCAACAGTGATGAGAACAAATGACAGATGCATACTGGGGCACCTGTGACTGCCATGAGGCACAGTCCACTGATTCTGCCTCCAGCCCCCTCCCCAGAGCAGAATAGTGAGTGCTGGGTTTCTGCCTGTACCTCCACGGGCGCCCCAGCAGCTCCTGAACCCCATTCCGAGACTTGAGGTTGTGACTTGGGGACCTCTAGACTTCCCTTCCCTCCACCTAACTCCAGACTGTCCTGAAGCTTGGAACTCACAGGCCTCTAGGCACATCTTATTCAGGACAGCAGCTGACAGCCATATGTTGTGGCCCCATTTGTATCCCACGGTAACTCATGACCTGGCAGTTTCAAAAGCTCTCAGGCCAAATAAGGAATGTCCCTACAGGATCTCCCATCATAAAGAGACATTTTATGCTGGCTAATATTTTCAAGCATTTCCCTGAGTCAGGTATGTGGCTGGATGCCTAACACCATCTCCTCAAAGCCTTACATTAATACTGTGAGATATACCCCCAGTGTATACAAGAGGAAACTGAGGCTTATAGAGATTAGGTGACTGCCCCAGTGTCCTGTGGGCAGGATGAAATGACCCAAGCTGGCCAGGGCTCCCTGACAGACCTGGTCCCTGGATTCAGTGAACATATACCAAACCATCAGCTGACAAAGAATGAATCTGACAAGCTGTTCATGACCACCACACTGAAAACTACAGGGCAGGGTAAAAGATATGAAAGTTAACCTAAATAAACAAGGGACACATGATGCCATGTTTCAGGAGCTCCAATACTATAAGGATATCCATTCTCCCATGCCCATCTAGAGTCTGCTACACCTAGAGGAGACTTTCCATGGCAACTGGCATATGTATGGTGAGGCAGAAACCCTACAAAGACAGCAAAGCCGGTGATGAGGAAGGAGAAGCAGTCAGAGCCAGCAGGACCAGCTGTCAAAACCTGTTAGCAAACTGCAGTGAGAATGAAACATGGCCCTGGCCACAAAGAACAACTTGAATCTGACCAGTGGCACCAAATAGGGTCCAGAAACAGAGCCACATGTAGCCAGTGAGCTGATTGTAAAGACACTGATACGGCAGGGTAGTGGGGAGAGGACAGGCCTTCCCATGCTGGGTGCTGAGCCAGACTGGATATCCAAGTAGGGGAAGAGTGGACCTTGACCTCGGCCTCACATTGGACACAAAAATCAATCCCAGATGGAGTGCAGATCTACATGGGAAAGGTGAGCTAATAAAGCTTTAGAATAAACCAGAATATCTTTATGACCTTGGAGTAGTCAAAGCTTCTTAAATAGGACACAAACAGCCCTATCCAGAGAGGAAATGTTTGATTAACTGGACCACATGAAAATTAAGACCTTCTGTTCATCAAAAGACACCATCAAGAGAGGAAGAAGGCAGCCTGCAGAGGGGGAGGCGATATTTGCAATGTGTGTGTGTGTGTGTGTTTGTGTGTGTGAGAGAGTGTGTGAGTGTGTGTCTCTCTCTGTCTGACAAATGACTCCAGAATATATAGAACCATAAATCAACATAAAACAGGCAGAAGATGTGGGCAATTTATACAGAATGATGTATCTGACTAAATGATAACATGGAAAGGGACTCAACTTCATTAGTCCACAGGTTACTGCAAATTAAAATCACCATTTGATGCTGCTGGACATTCACCATCATGGCTAAAAAGGAAACGGAAAATGCCAAGTGTTAGGATGTGGAGCAGCCAGAATGCTGCCTGTGGGAATGAAAACTGGGATGACTCCTTCGGGAGACTGCTGGGTAGTATTCACTAAGAGTAAACATATGCCCACCCAGGACCCTGCAGCTCCACATATAGGCATATATTCCCCAGGAATGCAACCTGATGCTTACCAAAAGCATGTACAGAATATTCTTAAACAGCAACCTATGCCAGAAACTGCCTGCTGGCCACAGGTGGTAGAATGGATGAATGATGTAAGCCATGCACACAGTGGAGCACCAGACAGCAAGGAGCACAAGGGAGCACTGCTCCCTTCAGCCCCACAGAGAGGCTGCCAGTCATCAAATTGAGTGAGGGACACTGGACACAAAGGTGTATGAGTTGCATCATTCCCACCTCATAAAGGTCAAATGTGGGCAAAGTTGGTCCTTGCTGCTAGAAGTTAGGCTTGTGGTTAATCTCAAGGTCAGTGACAGGAAATGGGAGTCTGAGAGGCTTTCTGGAGGTTCTGTTGCTTCCTCTGGGTGCTGCACACATGGGTCTCAGGGACTGAAGATGCCTCAAGCTGCACATTTGAGACCTGTGTACTAATCTGTGTGTGTGTCACACTTTAACTAAAAGTTTAACATTACTACCCTATAACAGGGTAGCCCAGGTGAGCCCAATTAGAGAGGTGGCTAGTCCTGGACTTCAGGGCTGCTAGGCCCAGTCCCATCCCACTCCCTCACTTAAGGGGACATGGCTCTCAGACTCCTGACTAGGTCACCTCTGTGCTTCAGCCTCTAGATGCTCTGCAGTTCAATCTCCCCTTTCAGGTCTAGGCAGAGCACATAAGAGATCTATATGGGATGTGCCCCCCCACCCTGCCCCCCCGACCCGCTGCCCCTACTGCCAGAAGTGTCTCCATGACAGTATTAGTGCAGTTGTGAAGTCCTTTGCCCTCCAGCCACCTCTGTGGTGTGAATGTTCTCTCTGTCACATCCTCTGACACTACCCGCTTGGCTGAGGACCTGAGCAGCATCGTGGCTGGGAGTTCACAAGTGGAGAGGGCTGAGCCTGGCCAGAGTGCACTGGGGCAGGGTGATTTGGATGGCCCTTCCCTTGCAGAGGAAGTGAGAAGCCTCACTGCTTTCCTCTGGGCCATCCACCTAGACAGTGTGGCCCTCTCCCCATAGCAGCAGCCCTAGAAGGCTAGCCACTTCTTCCTCACATGCTCAGATGGAGGAAGTGAAGTTTGGAAAGGTTAGGGGGCCACGGGGGGCCGCCACAGCTGGGCTGATGCAGGCTGGGAGCCAGATTGAGGGCATCTGATTCCCAATCCCATCTCTTTCCCACTGAGCCATTACGCCTCGGTTTTAATTTAATTAGAAGAACATTTAATCCCCCCATGCATTTCAGAGACGGGTTTGAGCCTGGCTGGGGCTATGTGGGGCTCTGACGGGGATCCTATGACTCATGCAGCCCTGCACAGCCCTCCCGGGCGGGCCCCCAGAGGGCTTCCTTGGCACCTCGTGCAGACAGAGGTGGTATGAAGCTTTGCAGAAGACAGGACACTGATCTAGAAAGACAAAATGGTCTCATCTGTTCTTGACAAGCCCCTCACTCATCCTTTTGGACACTGGTCCCAGAATGGCCTTTCTGTCCTTTCCCACCAAAGTTTACAGGGAGAGAAACATGGTGAGGAGCTTAGACACTCACAGAGCTGCAGTGCCTGGTACCCTGGGGTCTGTGGGAGTGGGTCACAGTGGGCCTGGATGTCTCCAAAATGTCCCAGGCCAAGCTGGTCCCATCAAAAGAGCTAGCCCCCTGGTCCATGGAGCCAAATTTGGGGCCACCCTTGTGACGTTTGCCCTTATTTCCAGACGGCACAGACTGGCCCTGTCCTTGCTGACAAATGCAGAATTCAGGAGACATTAGTAGTGATGTGGATGAAAGCCAGGCCACAGCGGCCTTGCTGGAAAAGAGCAACTTGAACGTCTTGGCGTGAGATTCTGCAGGGTCCAGGAGAAAGTTGAAGACATGGAAATTCTAATTAACGCACACGGGGCTGTTTTTGCTCAAGGATTTGCGAAGCTGTCATGTCGCAAGAGGCCAGGCAAGCACATGCTTGCCAGGGAGGCGCTCACAGTCACCTGGTGGGGGTCTCTGCAGCTTTCCCTCTGCCTTCTTTCCACCCCCTCTGCCCAGCCTCAGGGCTCCTGGTCCTCCCCCATGCCCATCTCAATGGGCAGGGTGCTCCCTGAGGGTCCCCCTGGAGAGTGGGACTGGGGGCAGTATCTGTTAACCTCAAGCTGGGGCTTGCCCGTCTTAGATGCCAAAACAGAAGAGACGGGAGCCCTTCAGAGAAACCACATCACTGGGCTGGGCAGAGCCACAGGCTGCAGGGCTTATGGGCCTGTCTTCTTGGTCTGTCTATCTCAGGTATCCATGTGCAACCAATGGGGCAGACGTGTGACTTCCAGGCCAGTCCTGGCTGGCTTGGCAGTTGGGGATGCAGTGTGAGGGAGGATTTCACAAAAATGGTTTAAGCCTCCCAAGGTTGCTGGGAGAAGCTCACCCAGGTCACACCTGCACACAGCCCCCAAGTTCAGAGACGTCGATCCTCAGGCCCCTAGCCCTGTGCCTCAGCACTGGCGCAATGTGCCTGCAGTCCTTGCCTCATCTCAGGTAGGGTTGAATGAGTGGCAATCCTAGTGCTTCTCCGTGCCTGCGGCCTTGGGGGTTCTGGAGAGGAAGAGACCAAGAGGGCTATACATGCCCTACTCCCTCCTGGCACCATTTGAAAGGCTTGGGGAACTGGTACTAAGGGCTTTGAGAGCCAAAGGAGGACACAGCCGTGCAGCCTGAGTGTGTCCTGGCGGGGGTTTGCTGAGCAGACACTGGAAAGATGAATGGAAATCTGATAGCTGCGGATGAGTGACAAGGGCATTCTAGATGGCAGGTCACCACACGCAAGGCACAGGGATGCACACAGGCTTGGCACCGTCCCCACCTACTGTCGTGCCAGTGACCCTTGGTGAGCAGAGGACAATGAGTGGGTCAGAATCCCAGGAACTCATCCTGGCTCTTGGAGTACAGGGCTCCTCTTCTGTCATGGGGGTTCTCCCCAACTGCCCATGCAGGCCTACTGTCTCTACTTCATGCCTTTCCCTCAGAAGCCCTGTCGCATGGTTCTGGGTGGGAGACACAGGCTCAGGGAGTTTGAGGCTGGCAGGAACTCTCTTGTGCCCCATTGAACCTAGGAAGACAGCTTCTGCCTGAAAGGTGTGTTTGAGGCTGAGTCCTGGCCCCCCAGAGCTGGTCAAGGGTCCTAAGGCTGAGCAGTAAGGCCCACCTATAGGCTGGGGTGCAGCGAAGCCACTCTGTCTCCTGGGTACCCCGTGCCTCATCTTGTTGTGGCTCCCTAGCTTGCATCAGGCCTGCTCACCCCCACCCCACCTCTGGCTAACAGGCCCCGGAAAGAGGAGCTTCGCCCAACCCCAGGGACCTTCCCGTAATCAAGGCTACAGTGACCTCACCTCTCTGGGGCCCTGCAGGCGGGGAGAGCTTGAGATGGAAACAAAATGTGTCTTTATTTATGTTTTTAATTTGAATTCTGGAACTGGCCCAGCATGGTAATACATTTAACATCAGTAAAATGCTGAAGAAAAATGGAAATTTTTTTGGTAACTGCCTCCCACCCACTCTGCCCCCAGTGAGACCCCAGCACACATCCCTGTTCCTTGCACACACCAGGGCGTGTGCCTCTCTTCCCAGTTCAGGGTCCATGGGGCCGGGCTGCCCACAGGAGCTTTGCTGCATCCCTGAGCAGCTGGAGCCGAGTTTAATTATGGGCTTCAGTCACTGGGCAGGCTGTATGGGAGGTGGAGGAATGCAGCCCCAACGCAGGCAGAAGACCTGCACGGCCCCCACACCCCTGCCACCAGGCGGTTTGGGTCCTGAGGAAACAGGGTGCCCACTGCTGCCAGCCTTCCCCCCCAGGTGGAGTGGGGCCTCTACCCAGCCTGTATCCCTGAAGGAGCGTGGGTTCCTAGGCCCTGACACTATATGTGCCCACTCTCCCCTGCAGGCCTTTCTGGAGGGACCGTACCCTGACTCCAACCAGCTCCCCTGACGCCTCAGCCCTGAGTTTTCCCTGACCAGAACACAATGCCTCAAGGTGGCCCCTTTGCAGCAACCTCCTTGTTCTTCCCTCCCCCAGTCCCCTCTTCAGATCCCTCACCCCAAGCGCCATGCCTGGGCTCCTTCCTGCCTTCCCAGGCTGGCTCATATCCAGCAGTCACTTTTGGAACAGTCTACTCTGAGAGAGGCCTTGGTAAGTTCCAGGGTAGGGACCTGGTTGGGTGATGACTGCAGTCTGTGATCTGCCTGGGCCCACTTATCACTGGAGGCCATGGGAGTGCCAACCTGAAAAGGCTGCAGGATCTTGCAGAATGATAATGTGCCAGACCCAGAGTGGGCGGAGAGCTTGGGGATGGGTGTTCAGGTCTCTCAGGCCCTGTCATCCTGGAATGGAACAAGAAACAGCCCAGTGTCCTAGATGACACAGCCACACAGGCTTTGGGTCACCCCTGGGGCAGGTGGGTAACCTCTGGCTCCAGGGAGCTTGGCATGTGCTGATAACAGCACTAGCAGCCCTCACTCCCATAGTGGTGATTTACTGGGCAGCTGCAGGTTTGGCTGTGATCCACATAGTGCCTGGTCTCTCACCACCTTCACCTGCAGGGGCCTTGCAAGACCCAAGAGTTGGTAAGGCCTGACTGCCCAGCTAGATGGACTGTGGGTGATGGCCCTCTCCTCCCAGTATGACTTTTTGCATGTCTGGAAGCCGGTCTGTGACCAAGAGAACCAAGGTGAGCGAGAGCTCCAACAGGAGGAACAAGCAGCCAGAAGGATGAGAAGGGACAGTCCCTGTCTGAGGGGACAGCCAAGAGGCAATACAGCCACTGCCACCTGTATTGCACAAAACATGAGCTACTAAACTCTAACACTGATCACTTTGGAGGTCTGTCACGTCCAGGACTTGGTACAAGCCTTGGCCACAGTGTAAACCATCATTCTGTCTTTTGGTGCTGACCTGTACCTGGGCAGCCCATCTGGCTACCAGCCTGCTCACACCTCTGCTCCTGCCTTTTTACCCAGCCAGGAGGGGCCCAGAAGCTTAGAGCCTATTCTCAGGGTGTCCATGACTAGTCACCCCTGCTTTCCAGTGACCTGCTGGCTCGCTTGGAGCCTCTTCATACCCTACCAACCATGAGGTACTGCCAACCTGTCTGTGAATTGGGGGGGCCTGGAAAGATGGTGGGCAGGTCCCATCCGATCATAATTACCCCTTAAGACAGCCACTCCTTCCCTGGAGGTGGCCTCATTCTGTCTACCCAACCCTGCCAGTTCTCTGGTTACACCTGCAGCCCCCCAGCACCATGGGTCACAATTTCCTTAGTGATTTGCAAGGCCAGGCCTGCACTTGGCTGGCTGCAAAGGCAGGAGTCCCAGGGCCTCACTACGACAAAGACACACATGGCTCAGGACAACCTCCTGACCCTCAGAGAGTCCAAAGAACAAAACACCGTTTAGAAAAACGTCGGTAGAGAGAAGGAGAGTCCCCGCAAGTGGCCCTCAGAAGGGCTGCAAGTGTCACTCACAGATCCTGACACAAAGACATTTATCAAGCGGAATCCCCAATGGGTTGGCAGCCAGAATGGAACTGTGGCCAGAATGGACCTGAGCGCCCCACTGACCCCACTGCATGGCTGTCACCGCTGGGCACCCCAGCGGGGAGCACTGAGTCACATGTCGCAGGGGAATCACACCATGGCCGGGCACCGGGGATTGGCCTGGCCATGCTGTGACGGCGGGGGAGGATGGGCATGCATCCCAGGCCAGCTGTGCCTCAGGGGAAGGCCAACTGGAAGGCGTGGAAAATCAGCCATTTCCTCCACCTGAAGGAGCCCCTGAGGACAGCAGCAGCAACTGGCAGACTGCACCCAGCATCTGCCCCGTGGCTTTGGCCAGGGTTCCACGGGGAAATGCTAAAAAACAAAGTCGTCTGTTTTTTGGGGGGCAGGGGAGGGGGCTCGGGGAGAGAAAAACAATCTCAGACTCTCAAAGCATGAAAACAAGTGGAAAATGATCAGTCTGGTTTTCCATAAGTCAAAACAACAGGATCATGTTCCCAGACTCAGTGGGAAGTGCCCTTGCTCTCCTCTCTTGCCTGGTGCCTCGGTGCTGGGGCCAGGCAGACGGCTAGTGGTGGGCGCTAGGCGAGTAGATAGCACTCTGGCCAGAGGGCAAGCCTTCTCCAGCACCAAGGCTGACTCCTTGAGCGCCAGTCCCCTCCAGCCCAGCCCTTCACACACATGTAGGCACTCACTGTGAGATGTGGGTGATGGGTGTCAGCAGAGTCTCCCCTTCCAGGTCCAAGTCCTCAGCGAAGCTGTTGGTTCTCATGAAGTGGGGTGTGCTCACTTCCAGCAGTGTTGGGCTCTTCCTCACTGAGGAGAAAGTGTGGGGAGAGCAGGTTAGGCCTCACACCCAACCTGCCAGTCCCGTGGAGCCAGGCCTGTGAGCTCCCAGGGCCAGGTGAGGAGTGGAGTTTGTGCCTGGAAGCTCCAGCCCTGACAGTCAGTTTTATAGTGGGGTGCTGGGGTGGGTGGGTGTTTAAGATGGCCCCAAAGTGCCTGACATTTCAGTGTCTGAGGAAAGTAAAGGCCAGTGAATCCTCTTCGAGTGGTAACTGTGCCTGGGGCTGTGCTCAGGTGTCAAAGACTCTCCCTACCTCAGGTTCTGGGCCTCTTCCCACGTTTTATTCTTGGGTCAAGAATAAAACAGAGGTGACAAGCACAGGCCTGGTATGGGACAACAGCTCCCACAACCACACATTGTCACACTCATACACTGACGGAGCGGTGGGTCAGGAAAGATGGGGTGATAGGACCTCTGACCCATGAAGAATGGCAAACCTGGGAGGTGGGGGCAGCCACAGAACTCCTTTCTCACAACACGATGCCACATCAACCAGTTGCACCCCCAGTGAGGCACAGGAGTCCCTCCAACAGCTGGTTTCACATTCTGATTCCTTGGCCCACCTCTGCAGCTTTGACACAGGAGCTCAGGATACTGATCCTTATCACTCCCCACTCTCTGTTCACACTATCAGTATTTGCTCTTGGATTATATTTGTCTTCATCTAAATATTTTATTGCAAAAGGATTAAGTACTCATCTGTAGGAAGTGGAATAAATCGAATATTCACAATGGCTTTCTTCCCCCAAGGTCATCAGTGTTAACTGTCAACTATATCCCCAGCCCCCACCCTCTCTGCTCATCCGAGCAGCAGATGCCAGGTTGGAGTTGCTTTTATACACATAGGATGACACTGTTTTTGTCACTCTGTAACATAAGCTCATTTCATTTTTCTCTAGGTATGTAGGCATGGATTTAATGATTTTAGTAGTTGCATAATAGTCCACAGTTTGGATTGGCCACAGCTGACCATTCTGTATATCATGGACATTCAGGCTCTTATAGTTTTAAGCTGCTTAATTATTCAGACTATGATACCATATCCATCTTTATTCTTAAAAGCTGACATATTGGAGCAGGGTGAGAGGGTGTGTCCTTAGTAATTTTAATAAATGTTGCTGGATTGCTTTCCCAAGAAGTTGTAGCAATTCAGGCTCCCCCAGCTTTCCCACATCCATGCCTGAATGAACTGTTGAATGAAGCCCGAATGAAGGTTGTCAGCACCTTTTGCAGGGACTACCAAGCATGGATGAAAACTAAGACATTGCTGTTATTTCCATCTGTGTTGAATACCTTTTATGGGTGGCATCTATTTGGGTTTCCTCTTGCAGAATTGCCTGTTCATATCCTTTGCTCACTTTTGTTTATCACTTTGTAGGAATTTTCTATATATTATAGACATTAACTCCTTGTTATATGAGGCACAAATATCTTCCCCAGTCTGTCTGTTTTTTCACCTGAATTATGTTGCTTTTATCCTAGAAAATGTTTTATGTTTTTAAAGTGATACATCTTTTGCTTTATAAAAAAGGAAGGTTTTCCCACATCAGAGTAATACAATTCTCTCTTAAATGTATTCCTAATTTAACTGTTCGAATGTGTTGTATGTATACGTATGTATGTATGTAAAAGTTTTAATGCATTTAGTATTTATGCCTGATGTGACAGATGATCAACAATTAGAAAATGAAAATTTAAAGGGTACTACATACAACCTTACTAAAAAATAAAACGTAAAACCACAAAATGTCTTGAAGAAAACATAAAGAGAAAATCTCCAGGACCTTGGATTTGGCAGTGAATTCTGAAATACGAAACCAAAAGTTTAACTCGCAAGAGAAAAAGAATCAACAAATTGGACTTTATCAAAATTAAAAGCTTTTGCTATGCAACAGACACTGCTAATGGAATGAAAAAGCACAGACTTGGAAAGAATATTTGCACATCACCTATCGGGTCAAGGACTTGCACTCAGAATATATAAAGAATGCTTACAACTTGACAATAAAGTGAACAATCCAATTTTAAAAATGGATTATAAATAAGCACATGAAAAGATACGTAATTAACATAAATATGGAAATGCAAATTAGAATCAAAATGAAATTCCATAAATTAAAAAAAAAATTCAAAACCTGACAATACCAACCACTCTTGAGGATGTGGAACATGTAGAACTCTCATATGTTGCTGGTGGGAATGCAAAATGGCACAGTGACTTTAGGAAATAGTTTAACAATTTCTTATAAAGTTAAACATACACATACCATGTGACCTATCGGTTCCTTTCCCACCCAAGTGAATTGAATTTTTATGTTCACAAAAACTTGTACATAAATGTGTATAGTAACTCTGCTAATAATTACCAAATACTGGAAACAATGAAGATGTCCTTCAACAGGTGAATGGATAAGCAAAATGTGGTATATATTCATGCAATGGAATACCACCCAGCAATAAAAAGAAATGAACTAATGATTTATGCAACAACATGGATGAATCTCAAATGCATTTTGCTAAGCAGTGAAAGAAGCCAGATGCAAAAGAATACATATTATAGAATCCCATTTATGGGACATTCTAGAAAAAATAAAACTACAGGGACATAAAACAGATCAATAGCTGCCAGAGGTTAGGGGAGAAGTACTTGACTTCAAAAGACTCACCCCAGGGTATTTTTAGGGGTATGGAACTTCTCTGAATGATACTGGATTGTGGATACATGACTCCAGGCATTTGTCAAAGCCCACAGAACTGAATCTCAAAGAGTGGATTTTACTGTATGCAAATTTTAAAAATTAACCCAGATGTTGGAGGACCCTACGATGGAAAGCAGACTGTGATAAGCGAATTCTATGTGTGTTACAAACAAATGACATAGCAGTGAAAGGAAAGGAGGAGGAGAAGCTGGCATATGTTGCTTTCAAAAACACTGTTTTGACTGGACACTCTATGGTTAAAGCAAAAGTCTGTCATAAACACTCTAGTAGGTAAATTTGCTTCACATAGGGTACTATGTGTACAATAGGGTCGCACAAATAAGTAAATGAACTGTAGGTAATGGGAGCCAGGTTTCTCGCTGTCACAGAAAAAGCTATAAATAAGTTTTGGGGGAGGGGGCAAGGATGAACTCTGGTCAGAAATGTCAGTATGAACTCATGGTTAGCTTTATATAGATACAGATATGTAAAGATGTGTGTGTACTCAGGTTACATACATACATATATTCCCTAGCTCTGTCCACTGAGAGGAGATAGAAGCAGTGATACCCTAGTAGCCACGAGCATACCCCGTGCCTAGATCCAGGTTTTTTATTCATTCTCCAATAAAAGGAGCCCGGGCCCTCTGGATGAATGGATGATTCTAGGGCTAGGGTAGGGAAAATAAAAGATGAGCCTGAAGTATTGTCAAGTGCTAGAAAAGAAGGAAATGCTTATAAATAAATGAAAAGGATGGGGGACACGTCAAAAGGACACATGAACCCACCAATGGCCACAGCTAGAACAATTTGAGCAACAAAATAAATAATACTGGACTATAACTAAAAAAATAAATACTCCCGAATCCACACTGATAAAATTAAATAAATAATTGGAGGAGAGGGACGACTCTTCCTTACAAAGGAATTCCAAATAAAAAATGTAGAAGGAATGAGGAAAATAGAAGTACATCACAGTAATATTTGCTGCAGGAAAATGATCCACAAATGAATGCTGAAATTAGTTGGTGAAACTCAGAAACTTCAAAGTTTCTTCCTTGAAATATATTCATTGCTGTGGTAGTTTTAACACACATTTTCAGATTTTTTTTTGATACTCTCCTGCAGGACGTAGAGTTGATCCCCACCTTGAGTGTGGGCTATAGTTAGTGACTCGCTTCTAAAGACTAAACTATGGAAAGGGGAAACCAGCAATTCACTTACAGTGAAGGAGCCTGGCCGACACCACTTTAAATGACTGGCTCAACGTTAATATTACCAGTGATAAACCATATTGATGTCATGTTCCACAATGAGGAAAACATCTCACTTCATTGGCATTCTTCCCCTAACCCTATAACCCTGGTCTAGTCCTGAGAAAACACCAGACAAACCCAAACTGAGGGACACTGACACCTGACTGGTATTCTTCAAAAGTGTCAAGTTAATGAAGAACAAGACTGAGAAGCCCGTCATCGATCAGAGATGACTAAAGAGACATTCTCAATAAATGTAATGATAGATCCTAGATGGGATCCTGGAACAGAAAAAGGACATTACTAGTTAAACTGGGCAAATACAAATAAATTAACAACTCTAGCTTAATAGTGTACCAATGTTAATTTCTTAGTTTTGGTCAATGTACCATGGTTATGTAAGATGCTAACGGGAAGCTGGTGAAAGGGATGTGGGGACTCGTTACTATTTTTATTTCTCTTCTGCAAATACAACATGTGAAATAACAAGTGAAAACAGAAACCGTATACAATAGCACAAAAGTATTAATTATCTAACTAAGGATATGCAAGAACTCTATGGAGAAAATTGTAAAACTTTAATAAGAGACAATGAAGAAGATATAAATGGAGAAATATGCCTTCATTCCAATGACTAGAAGACTTAATACTGAAAAGATTATCTCTAAATCTTAATAAATCTCTCCAAATCTTAATAAAAATTTCAAGGCTTCTGTGTGAGAACTTTGGTAAGCTGATTCTAACAGCGATTTGGAAGTGCAAAAAGCCAAGAATTGGCAATATTCTTGAAGAACAAGGTGGGAGAACTTGCTGTACCAAACATCAGTACTTCTTCCAAGGCAGTGATCATTAGGGCAATGTGGTATTGACACAGAGAGAAACAAATAGGCCAATGGGACAGGATTGAGCATTGGGAAATAGCCCACACAATATGGAAGCTTGCTGTGTATCAGAGGTGGCCTTCACATCCTGGGAAGAGGATGGACTTTTCAATCAAATGTTCAGGAGCAGCTGGATACCCACACTCGGAAAACATTAAGTTGGATCCTTAATTACCTCACATCATACACCAAAAATCCATTCTTGTCATTCCAGGGGATTGAAGACCTAATTATGGAAAGCAAAACTATAATGGTCACATGACCGAATATAGAAGAATATCTTAATGACATCAGCATTAGGATGGTTTTCTTTTTTTAAAAGAAGCAATAACCATAAGGGAGAAGACTGATTAATTTGACATTAGAGTTAAGACTCAATCATCAAAATACATCTTAAAGAGTGAAAAGACAGTGCCCACAAAATACAAAGGACTCCTACAAATCAATAGGAAAAATATAAATGACTTAATAGAAAATGGGCAATAGACAAAGTAGCACATCACAAAAGAGGAATCCAAAAGGCTGATGAGCATGTGGAAAGGTGTTGCGCCTGACTAGCAATCAGGGAAATGTAAATAAACTCAGGAGCTCATGGCCCATGGGGGCGAGTGGCAGACTTCCAGCAGGAAACCACACAGACATTACTTAGTCACAGCCAGGAGAAGGGCTCAGAGTGAAAGGGCTCTGTGCCCATGACATCCTTAGAGAGACCAGGGAAGGACCCGTAAGGCTTGAAGAATGTGTGCACATTCAGAGACCCACAGGTCTGGGACCTGGCAGAAGCATGCTACTGCCCCCATTTTAGAGATTTGGGGCTGAGATTCAAGTACCCTGGGTTATATAAAGCAGTTGTCAAGTGACATAGCTAAAACGTCATCCAGGATTCAATTTTTTTTTTAAGGAAAGAAAAAGAAAAAAACATATTTCGATGTTTGCATCACTTGTATATAGAAGGAACGATGGAGCAGAGGCTAGAATGTGGAGTTGCTTTCCAAACACCCATGATGACAAGTGCCATCGCCATCTCCAAAGCCTGAGGGCCAAGGGTGAGCCACCTGACCCCTGAGAAAGGTTCTGCCCTGGTGTTTTAGGAAATTAAAATGTGCACATCAGTTGGCTGCCCAGAGTGGGTGGGACCTGCACCTGCCAGAGAGGAATGTGTGCTTTTTGGTTTAATCCTGGAAAAGGCATATGGGGCCCCTATAGCAAGGGGCAGAGAAGGACTCCACAGGTTTGTTTTTCCAATTCAAGAGGAGAGGTTATTGTCTGTTGGCTTGTGTGTTGGAGACTGTGGGGCGTGCTTTCTCCACCACAGGGAGGCAGTGACCAGAGCCGCCACCTCTTTCCTGTTTTCACCTGTGGTTGTAGTCAGGTCAGGCATCTAGGAGAGCATGGAGGGGAGCTGGGGGTGGGTTGGTGGGGATTCAGCTCTTTCCAGACACACTGGTGCTGCCTCTTTCAGGCCAGGGCTTGAGGGCAAGTGCTGTGCCCTAACAAGTCTTGCTTGTCACCCCCACCTCTGAAGTGGGTATTTCACAGCCTGAACTCACACCTGCAGAGAAGGTTGAGCCCATGATGTACTTGAAAGGGCAGTTCATCTGGATATCCAGTCTCTGCAGGAGGTACCGGAGCAATGCCAGGTGCCCTTTGCTGAACTGCCTGGAGTGGCTGGCCCTGGGGACAAAGAGCACAGCATCCTGGTGACAATGAAGTCACACTTTCCTAAGACAGTCCTGGTTTTTGATGCTTTAATTCTTTGGCTGCCTTTGCTTTGTCAAGGCCAGGATCTGGGCCTAAATTTTCAGGGCAGAACAAAACAATTTTGTTTTCTAGGAAAATGGGAGGTCTGGGATGGCAAAGGCAGCCTTGGGCGTGGCGACTACCCCAGCTGGGGATGCTGGCTGCCAAGTCTCACCCTCTCAGGAGAACAGGAATCAAACTCAGCACAGCATCTTCCTTTCTAATCAGTGGTCCTGCTTGATAGAGGGATTTGAATTTTATTTTTTTAAAAAGACAGGCACAGAAAAAAGACTAGAAGGAAACAGATCCAAATGTTAACTTTGTCTTTGGGTGAAGGGACTTTGGGTAATTTTCATTTCCTTCCTTATTGTGTCTGTGTTTTCTATTTTGGATGATACTCTTCCAAGTCAAGAAACAATAATTGGTGGAAGTCTCCTGTATCTGTGCCTTGCTCTCTGGCCCACGACCCTGTACATCTTATCCTAGAGTTGCCAGAATATGTCCCTCTACCTGGCCTGGAGCTGCCCATGAGGCAACACAGAGCTCTCCTATCATCAAGATCTTCGAGGCTCTCTGTTCCCAAGAAATTCTGGTCTCACTTCCTCTGCCTTCTCATCGAGCCCCAGGCCCCTCCCTGCCCAGATTAGGTCAGCATTCAAGCCCCAAGTCCAGCCTATGACAAAGCTCAAAGCTCCAGCCCATCCCTGCCGCCCTCTGCCCTCAAGAGACTCTCGCCAGTGTCTGGGCCTTTCCTGGTAACTTCACCCAGCCACTCATCCCCTGCCCTTCCCCTCCTGATTGATTAAAATCCTGCCTAATCTCCCAGGTGTAACCCAAGCCCTCTTCCACAAGCTTTCCAGGGCTCTGGAGATTGCCCCCTCCCCTGTACGACTGCAGGGCTTATGTGTGCCTGGCACTCGACACGGGAACGTTGCCTTCTGCCTCACCCATGTCTCTCCAGGGTTTGGCACAGGCGAGTTCCCTGAGCCAGCCTACTTCACAGGGATGAACAGAAGCTCTCCCTATCCTTCGCAAGTAGAAGCCCCCTCCCTGGCCCCCTCAAGAAATCTCCCCCTTTCAGTGGATTCACCAAAGCCCTGCAGATCCTGCACTGTGAAGGAGAAGCCCTCCCCAGGGGCATCCGGACAGCTGCAGCCAGGCCCTGCGTGACATTGCTGAGCCGCAGCCCCACAGCCTGTGCCAGCTGCCCATGCCTGGCTCATAGACCCCGAGCCAGAGTGGCCCCGCCAGCACCTGTGTCTCCACTCAGAGGCGAGAAGTAAGGGACATGGATGGAAAGTGTAAAAGCCATTCCCACAACAGCTGCCAGGAACAAGGCGAGGAATGGAGTGAAAATGTATATTCACAGCTGGCACCCAGTTCCGCTTAGGAAAATACCTTGCTTGAGTGGACACCTGTTGTTTTTGCCGGCCCAGCAGCCAGGCCTGGCTTCTGGGAACAGCTTCTCAAATCTTCCTTAGGGGGCTCCTCTTTTCCCACTCCTAGTGTGCAGTGTTGAGGTACCCTCTGGCCATCCCCAAAGGGGTCCTTGTGGACCTTGCCTCAGCCATTGGAGGTACAGTTGCAGGTCCAAGGATGGCTTGTACCCCAGCTGAGGTCAATAAGAACCTGGCCTTAGATTCTGGCAGGAATCCTGGGGAAAGAGATGACCTCGTTCTGCTGGGCTTCCTGAGCTGTTGAATGCAAGCTGGTGGCCATTTTGCCCCTTTTAGAAAGTAGCTGCCTAAGGATACAGCCATCCCATGGGGCCAATGGATAGAGAGCAAGGGAAAGGGAGAACAAAAGATTGAATGGGGAGGGAGAAGGGGAGTGCAAGAGGGGGAGAGTGAGAGCAAGTGAGCAAGATCATCTCAGCTCTGGGGTCCAGCTGTGTCTGAAACAGCTGTGTCCAGCTGTGTGAGCCAAAAAATGTCCCTTTTGTGCTTAAGCTTGTTTGAGTTGGGGTTCCATCATTTGTTACCAAGAGAGTCTTCAGGAATGTGCATGACAAACTTGGGGGTGAGGTGTGAGCCTAAGGACATGGGCCTGGGGGCAGTCAAGGTTACAAAATAGCTGAACTGCTCTGCACTGCCCCCACTAGTTTTCAGGGCAGAGGGCAGGGAGAAGGCTTGTGGGAAAGAAGCTGGCCTGAGGCCAAGGCCCTGGCCCTAACCCTGCAACAGCACAGGGAACTCTTGGAAAAGGGACTTCGTAAGGTGGGACATAGGCTTTCTACTGCTGTGAAGCAAGTCCTCATCTCCCCAAACCTTCAGTGAGCCTCTCTCCACACCCTGCTGTATGAGGATGTTTGATGCAAATTATGGAACACGTTGGATCTCACATTGGATCAAAGGTGTGCAGAATAGTTTTGCCTCAAGCATGACAGCGATGTGACACAGTCAAAGATGATTTCCGGGATCCTGAGAAATCCCAGGGAGGATGCTGGGCTTTCTAAAACCCAAGTTTAGGATACTGAGGACCACCCCCACACCCCAAACACTTCTCCTTAGAATGAGTATAGCAAGCCTCAGCATACACAAATCTCAGAGTGAACGGAAATGGCTCTGCAGGCCCAAGGGTGGGGTCTGAGTAGCGGGGGCGCTGAGGAAGACAGGCAGTGACAGAGCCAGGACAGGGTCAACCCTGAGCGTGAGTGAGCCCAGGAAACGGAAAGAGAGCAACACAGCCACCCACACAACTAAAATCGACCCACCCGGGTCTCCATGCTGCAGGAAGTCACTGTCTAGGTCTCCCAAGACACATTTTCAGGGGAAGGTTCCAGGCAGCAAGAGCAGCCCTAGGAAACTTTAATATACAATGGAATCTGGGTTAAGCACTATCTTCTCCAAGAGTTGAGCTCACAGGACATTCCCCAGAAACCTCTGGAGAGGTGGGGAGGAAAGTTTCTGGAGGTCTTTGGATGAAGAAAACAAAAAAGTGGCCTTGATTTTCAAGGCAAAATTACACAGGAAGAAAAAAATGTTTTTAATCTAATTAAGAGCGATCTTTTCACCTTCATCACAACATCACGGAAATGTGCCAGTTCTTAACTTCACACAATAATCAAAGCAATTAGTGAGGGAGAAGCCTTGGAAACCGGTGCAGATGTTCTCAGAATGTTTAATGGGGAAATGAGTTGCAGGCCTCATTCTCAGCATCCGGCTCCAGGCCCTGGCTACCAAATCCAGACATCTGCTGGGGCCCCACCCCCAGGCCCCGAGGGCGCGGGCTTGAGAAACACAGGTCCCTTCCCAGGCCACCTCCCAGCCAGGCCAGATCTGGGGCCGAGAGGCTCCCTATAGCTTCTCAAGTTGGAGCCTGGACACAGTCAGAGCCACCCCAGAACTGGGGGGAGGCTCAACATCAAAATTATGTTAACAACTGATGTCAAAAGTAATCAACTCAGCTTGGCTCCCCCACTGCTGCTGGCTGCAGGAGGGCTGTGAGTAGGAGGAGAGCAAGCGGCCCCAGGGGGACCTCTCGGCTATGACCCCCTCAGCCTGAACACTACTTCAAGAAAAGATGTGGTGGCATCTGTCTGGTATGGTCCTGTGGGCTCCATTCCAATGCTAATGGACTCTTAAGGGGCCCAGGAATCAAAATGGTCAACACTTGAGGAATTTCCAGTAATCAGAGAAAATGTATAGAAATGAGGATGATGCTTACTTAGGAAATGGCCTATTACAGGGAACAGAGGGCCACATGGCTAATGTCAGCTAGCTGTGGGAGAGAGAGAGACCCCAGGTGGGGCAGGCAGATCAGCAAATCTTGGAGGACTTGCTATATGGCAGGCAGTGGAGACACAGAGGAAAAGAACACAATATCCACGTACTCAAGGACACACTCATATACCCTTAGCATTCACGTTCTCCACACTGACGGCTTCTTAATGCAAGCCCACCAGATACTTTCATAAGCACTACCTCTGACTTCAGGGACTTGCTTAGCTGCACACAGGGCAGGCCAAAAGGAATGGAAAGTGAGCCACCACTGGGGCAGCACTCACTAGTGACAGATAAATACCCCAGCTCTCTCAGCCGCTTGTAGAACTCTGAGGAGTGTTCTGTGCAGCTTCCCAGCTGCCCACCATGAAGCTCTTTCTCAATAAGTGACCAGCACAAGGATTTCTGAATTAAGCTGTGTGTGTCGTGAGACTGACATAAGACAGTGTGACAGGAAGCTGTTGGAACATTCGAGTAGGGAAGCAGCAAGATCCACTTTACATTTAAAGAACTCCCTTGAGCTGTTATGTGAAGAATGGAGTAGAGGAAGCAACAGTGGAAAGTGAGAGACCAGTAATGAGGTAAGGACAACAATGTAGGCAGAGAAATGGTGGTGGTCCCTAACCAGGGAGATAGCTGGAAAGACTAGGTGTGGGCAAATCCAGAGAGTTGATAAGACACATTGATAGATTAGATAGGAGCACTAAGAAAAAAGGATAATTTAAAAAAGACTTTCAGCCAGGCTTGGAGAAAAATAGCATGCTGCTCCCCGTCCCCTATGACTATAAATAATCTCACTTATCCTCCCCAAAAGCATAAAATCAGTTAGTGCAAATAAAACCACATGACCCATGCTGTTAGCAGTATTAGGAGAAAGAATATCTTTAAATTGTCTGTGAGTAGCAAAGTGAACTAAATTCCAATAGCATTCTAGTCCCCTGCCCAGCACTGCAAAACTGTGCATACAGAGTCAGAGAGAAGAGGCTTAAAATGCTTTGTCAAAATGTTTGAAGGTAGTTAGCAACATCAGGAAAAATAGAGGAGTAAGTACCTCTAAGGAGCCTTTTTGCCTTCACAGACATCCTAAGCACTAAGCAGCCTAAGCCACTGATGAACTTGCAGATACCACTGATGTTGATTATAGTCTAATTAATTGTAGAGACACCACACTTCTGCACCAAACCAGAACCAAAGCCAAAGCACCCTACCCAAATGATACTATAGACACGTGTACAGCAAAAGTCCTTACTAAGGCTACTGCATAAAATTGGAAGTCTCTGTTACTCCAGATATGCAGATATCAACTTGGGGACACAAAAATCTTGGGGAAATAAAAAAACAAGAAAACATGACTTGCCAAAAGAACACAATAATTCTCCAATAATAGACACCAAAGGAAAGGAAATCTTAAGGAAACCCAATGAGATAAAAGGTAACACAAATAGACAATACAAAGATATCAGGAAAACAATTCATGATATAAATGGGAAATCCAGCAGTTAGATATCATAAAAAAGAACCAAACAAAAGTCCAGGAAGTGATAAATTAAATGAATGAAATAAAAAATACAATTGAAAACTTCAAAAGCAGGCTAAATCAAGCAGAAGAAATAATTTCTAAATTTGAAGACAGGTGTTTTGAAATAAACCAGACAGATTTAAAAAATAACAATAAAAAAGAATGAAGAACGCCTGTGTGACATATGAGACACTATTAAGCTAACAGTAGTTCACATTTTGGGAGCTCCAGAAGAAGTATTGGGATACGGACCAGAAAATCTATTTAAGAAGATAATACCTGAAAACTGCCAAAGTTTTGGGAGAGAAAGAGACTAACAGATAAAGGAAGCTGACAAATCCCTAAATAGATTTAACCCTAAAAGGGCCTCTCTGAGGCACATTTTCATCAAACTGTCAAAAATCAAAGAGAGAATTTAAAAATCACCAAGAGAGAAGCATGAAGTCACATATAAGGGAATCAACAGCAGACGAACAGATTTTTCAGCAGAAACCTTCTAGGCCAGGAAGGAATTGGATGCCATATTCAAAGTGCTGAAAGGTGGGGAAAAGCTCACAAAATTGCTAGTCACAAATACTATACCCAGCAAAGCTATCCTTCAGAAATGAAGCAGAATGAAGGAAGAAATTTTGCTTCCCTCAGACAAGCAAAAACTGAGGGAATTCATTACTACTAAATCAGCCCCACAAGAAATGCTTAAGGGAGTACTACATCTGGAAGTAGGAGGATGATATCTACCATCATGAAAATACAAAAGCATAAAACTTACTAGTAGAGCAGATACACAAATGAGAAAGGAAAAGGAATAAAGGATTATCACTACAGAGAATCATAAAATTGCAAAGAAAAACAATGAGAGGAAACAAAAGTATACAAATCAATCAGAAAACAATAAAAAGACAGGAGTAAGTCCTCACCTATTGATAACAATCTTGAATGTAAGTAATTTAAATTTCCCAAGTAAAAAATAGATACTGGCTAAATGAATTAAAAAAAAAACCCAATTACATGCTGCCTACAAGATACTGACTTCACCTGTAAAGACACCCACTACTGCAAGGGAATGGATAGAAAAAGATATTCTACACAGACATCAAAAGCATGCAGGAGTAGATAGACAAAAAATATTAAGTCCAAAAAAAAAAAAAAAAGAAAAGAAAGAAAAAGAAAAAAGAGACAAAGGAGGTCATTATATATTATAAAAGGATCAATTCAGCAAGAAGATATAACAATTATGTGTGAAACCAACGACACTGGAGTACCCAGGTATATTAAACAAATATTACTAGTGCTAAAGAGATAGACCCCAATAAAATAATAGTTAGGGATGGCAACATTCCATAATCAGCAGTGGACAGATCATTTGGATGTGAAAATATCAACAAAGAAATACTGGATTTAAACTGCATAGATCAAATGGACCTAACAAATTTACACATTTCATCCACAGATGCAGAATACACATTCTTCATTAGCACATAGCACATTCTCCAGGATATACCATATGTTAGGACACAAAACAAGTCTCAATACATTTTTAAAAATCAAAATCTTATCAAGTATCTTCTCAGACCACAATGGAATAAAACTGGAAATCAATAACAAGAGGAACTTCTGAAATTGGACAGATACATGGAAATCAAACTACATGTTCCTGAATGACCATTGTGTCAGTGAAGAAACTGATTTAATTTTGTTTTGTTTTGTTATGAAATGGAGTCTTGCTCTGTCGCCCAGGCTGGAGTGCAGTGGTGTGATCTCAGCTCACCACAAGCTCCGCGTCCCCGGTTCATGCCATTCTCCTGCCTCAGCCTCCCGAGTAGCTGGGACTACAGGCGCCTGCCACCATGCCTGGCTATTTTTTTTTACTTTTAGTAGAGACGGGGTTTCACTGTGTTAACCAGGATGGTCTCGATCTCCTGACCTTGTGATCCGCCCGCCTCGGCCTCCCAAAGTGCTGGGATTACAGGTGTGACCCACTGCGCCCAGCCTGATTTGAAAAATTTAAAAATTCTTTGAAACAAATGAAAATAGAAACACAGCATACAAAAATGTATATGGTACAACAAAAGAAGTGCTATGAGGGACATTTATTTCAATAAACGCCCACATCAATAAGGTAGAAATATTTTAAACAACTTAATAAATGCATCTCGAGGAACTAGAAACACAAGAACAAATCAAACCTAAAATTAGAAGGAAATAAATAGTAAAGATCAGAGCAGATCTAAATGAAATAGAGATAAAAAATAAAAAAGACAAAAGATCAATGAAATGAGGTTCCCCCTGCCCCCTCAACCCCGAGACAGGGTCTTGCTCTGTCATCCAGGCTAGAGCGCAGTGGTGTGATCTTGACTCGCTGTAACCTCTGCTTCCTGGGCTCAGGCAATCCTCCTACCTCAGCTTCTGGGTAGATGTGCAGCACCACACCTGGCTAATTTTTTTTTTTTTTTTTTTTTTTTTGTAGAGAAGGGGGTTTGCCATGTTGCTCAGGCTGGTCTCAAACTCCTGAACTCAAGCAATCGGCCTGCCTTGGCCTTCCAAAGTGCTGGGTTTACAGGTGTGAGCCAACAAATCCAGCCAAAAAGTTGATTTTTTGAAAACAGAAAATCAATAAACCATTAGCTAGACTAACCAAGAAGACCCAAATAAAATCAGAAATGAAAAAGGAGACTTACAATGGACACCACAGAAATACAAAAGATTATTAGAGACTATTATGAACAACTAACTATATGTCAACAATTAGAAAACCTAGAGGAAACAGATAAATTCCTGGACATATATAACCTCCCAAGACTGAACCAGGAAGAAAAAGAATCTGAACAGAGCAATAACAAGGAATGAGATTGAATCAGTAATAAAGTCTCCCAGTAAAGAAAACCTCAGGACTGCATGGGTTTACTACTGAATTCTACCAAACTTTTAAAGAACTAACATGAATTCTTCTCAGACGATTCCAAAAGATTGAAGAGAAAGGGATTCTCCCTAACTTATTCTGTGAGGCAAGCAGTATCTTGATACCAAAACCAAATAAGGACACAACAACAGCAAAAAAGAAAACTAAGGCCAATCTCCCTGAATGAGCATAGATGCTGAATCCTCAAAAACAAAACCCACACACAGACACACAAACTAGCAATCTGAATCCAATTGCGCATCAAAAAGATAATATACCATTATCAAGTGGGATTTATCCCAGGGATTCAAGGATGGTTCAACATATACAAATCAATAAATGTGATATATCACATTAATAGAAGGAAGGACAAAAAATACATGATCATCTGAATAGATGCAGAAAAAGCATGTGATAAAATTCAACATCTCTTCATGATTAAAAAAAAAAAAAACTCAACACCTAATGTCTAGAAGGAACATAACTCAATGAAGGTCATATATGACAAACCCACCAGCTACCTGAGGAAAAGCTAAACACCTTCTCTCTTAGAACTAGAACAAGACAAGGATGCCCACTTTCACCATTCTTATTCAACAGAGTAAGAAAAGTCCTCACCAGAACAATTAGGCAAGTAAAAGAAAAAGGGTATCCAAATTGGAAAAGAGAATGTCATACTGTCCTTTGCAGATGGCAGTCTTATACATAGAAAAACCTAAAGATTCCACCAAAATATTTTAGAACTGGTAAACAAATTCAGTAAAGTTGCAGGATAAAAACATCAACAAACAAAAACCAGTAGAAGTGGACATGGTGGTTCATGCTTGTAATTTCAGCACTTTGAAAGGATGAGGTGGGTGGATTGCTTGGGCCTGGGAGTTTGAGACTGGCCTGGGCAACATGGCAAAACCCCATCTGTAAAAAAATGAGCTGGGTGTGGTGGCCTGCACCTGAAGTTCAGCTACTTGGGAAGCTGAGATGGGAGGATCGCTTGAACCTGGGAGGTGAAAGTTGCAGTGAGCAGAGATTGCACCATTGCACCCCAACCTGGGCAACAGAGTGAGACCCTGTCTCTATTCCCCCTGCCTGGCCCCCGCCCCCCCCCAAAAAAAATCAGTAGCATTTCTGTGAAACAGCAAATTAGCCAAAAGAGAAATCAAGAAAGCAATCCCATTTGCAATAGCTACAAAAAAAAAAAAAAAAAAGCAAAGCTTAACCAAGGAGGTGAAAGATTTCCACAATGAAAGCTATAAAATACTGATTTCAGTAATTTAAGAGGCTACAAAATTTTTGAGATATCCCATGCTCATGGATTGAAAGAATAATGTTAAAAGGATCATATTACCCATAGCAATATCCAGATGCTATGAAATCCCTATCTGGATATCAGCAGGGGCTTCAAGATGGCTAACTAGAGGCATCTGGCACTCACCTCCTCCACAAAGAACAAAAATAGCAAGTAGGTAATCACGGTTTATATAGATCGCCTCTGAGAGAATGCTGGAATTCAACTGAGAAGTAATAAGAAAAACCCAACGAAGGGATAAGAGGGGAGTCAGGCAGTCGGCTTCTATGGGACTGGCTGGGAGCATGAAGATACTCCTCGATGTGCAGAAAGGGTAAGTAAGTGAGCCCTCACTGGTCCACATTCCCACAGCAGATGCGTGAAATCCTAGTCAGAGAACCGCCTGACCCATAGATGCCCTGAGACTAACAAGAGGCTACCTACAGACTGTGCAATGGCAATGAACAGCTCCCAGAGAGGGAGATCACCCTGAATCCTCAGGCAATTCACACATCCCCTGAATCCTCAAGCAACTTCAGGAAAGTTCCATTTTGATAGCCCAGCCCCCACCAGGCTGCATCTGCCGTGGGCCCCACATCCCTGTATCTCATCCCTGGAGCCCCATGGACATCCCCTACACAAAGCTGGGTGCCACCCCTGACTGCTGCCTCCAAGGCCAAAACATGAGCCACTGGCAACACTCTGCCACCTCCGAAGCAAGGCTGCCATGTATTTTAAAACATCCTGAGAAAAGGTAACCCTGCCCATAGTCACCACCTGGGGCTGAAGCATGCATTGCCCAACTGCCTGTTTATAGCTGCTGCCACTGAAAGCAGTCCCACCCAACTTCCCCAGGAGTAGGGGTGCAATAGAGTTGCTGCTGCCCCTGCATGAGCATTCAGCAGGGTATACAGGGATCATCCTGTGCCTGCCTACCAGTCAGTACATTCTTGCATTACTGGAGGGCCTCAGGAGAGAACCACCTGGCTTGGTCCCACCCTCTTTTCTCCCAGTGCCAGCGCATACCATCTCTGGGCCTAGGGATCACCCTGCCCTATCTAGTATTGTTGGCACCTGAGCACTCCTGGGGGCTTGAGGACTGCACTACCCAACTGACCATTACCACCACAACTGGCATTCACTTGAATTTGCCACCTGTGGGCCTTGGGACAAGCTCATCCAGCTTATCCCAGCCATCCCAATACCAGCATGGACACCTTGGGAGGCAGAAGATTGTTCTGCCACCGCTACCACCATTGCTCAAGCCATACCTGCTACTCAGGGCTCAATGACTTACCCACCCTGTGGCCCAGCTCTGCCATCATTGGCACCTGAGCAAGCTGCCTGGAGGCCCAAAGTTGGTCTTCCTGGACCTGCTAACACTAGTGCCAGCATATACCACCATTAGGTCCAAGGATAAGCATTCAGGGCCAGCCACTGCTGCCACTGGGCCTGAGGACTGGCCCACCTGGTGTCCCTATCCCCAGCCAGACTTTACCACAGCCTCCACCAATAACTGCATCCTAAACTATAGAGGAACTCTCAGACACTACTGGTGCTGTTTACAGCTGAAAAAAAATTCCATGGAGATTACACTACTGCAGGCACCCAGAATCAAAACCAAAGTGCCCTGCCCAAAGAACACCATAGATACATCTTTGGGAATAAGACTCTCTTAGGAAAGACAGATCAAAAAATTGGATGAAGCTACTGTTACACCAGATGTGCAGATACCAATGTAAGCACACTGAAAACATGAAAAGGCAAGAAAACATGACACCTCCTAAGGAATGCAATAATTCTCCAACAGATTCCAGTGAAAAAGAAATTGATGGAACCTTGAACAATTCAATATAATATTAAAGAAGGTCCTAAAGACTATACAAAGAAATCAGAAAAGGCAATTCAGGGTATGAATGAGAAATGTGTGCAAGAGATAGATATAAAAAGAACCAAACAGATATTCTAGAATTGAATAATTAATTGAATGAAATAAAAAACACATTTGAAAGCTTCAGTAACAGACCACGCCAAGCAGAAGAAAGAATTTCACACCTTGAAGATAAGTCTTTTGAAATGACTCAGACAAAAATAAAGAAAAAATAGAAAAGCATGAACAAAGGCTATGTGACTTGCAGGGTGCCATAAGGTGACACTTTCAGTGTCCCAGAAGGTGAAGAGCAAACTAAAAGATTATAAAACCTATTTAATGAAATAATACCTGAACACTTCCCAATCTCCCATGAGATTTAGATCCAAATATAGGAATCTCAGAACCCTAAATAGATACAATTCAGAAAGATCTTTTCCACAGCACATTAGAGTCAAATTGCCCAACCAAAGACAAAGAGAGAATCATAAAACCAGTGATAAAAGAGGTTGTAGACACTTATAAGGGAACAACCTGCAGACTAACAGATTTCTCAGCAGAAACTTTACAGGCCAGGATGATGGGATTATATATGCAGAGTGCTGAAAGAAAAAACAAAACCAAAACCTGCCAGCCAGGAATACTGTATTTAGCAAAGTTATATTCGTCAGAAATGAAGGAGAAATAAAGTGTTTCCCTTAAAAGTAAAAGCTGAGGGAATTAACTGCCACTACACAGGCCCTACAAGAAATGCTTAAGGGAGTCTTACATGAAGATGTGAAATGACAACTTCATGAAAGCACACAAAATAATCAGAAATCAATTAATGACAGGAATAAGCCCTCGCATATCAACAGTAACCTTGCATATGGATTAAACTTTCTACTTAAAAGACAGACTGGCTGAATGAACTTAAAAACACGACCCAGCTAAATGCTGTCTACAAGAAACTCATCTCACCTGTAAAGACACGCATAGTTGAAAGTAAAGGAATGGGAAAAGATATTACATGCAAAAGGAAACAAAAACCAAACAGGAGTAGCTATACTTATATCAGATAAAACAGTAAAAAGAGACAAAGTCATTATATAGTGACAAAGGGATCAATTGACCAAGAGGATATAACAATTCTAAACATATATGCACCCAAAACCAAAGCACCCAGATATATAAGGCAAACATCAAATCTGAAAGGAAAGGTAGACTTCAACACAATAATCTTGGGAACTTCAATTCTCCACTTCCAGTATTAGACAGATCATCTAGACAAAAAATTAACAAAGAAACATTGGATTTAAACTACACTTTATACCAAATGGACCTAACAGACATTTACAGAACAGTTCATAAAACAGCTGTAGAATACACACTTTTCTCATCAGTACATGGAACACTCTCCAGGATATATGTTAGGAGACTAAGTATGATTTTAAATATACATATATTTTAAATTGGATTAGTGTCACATATCTTCTCAGACCACAATAGCATAAAACTATAAATAAATATAAAACTGTATAAGTAAATGGAAATTAACATGCTCCTGAATGACCATTGGGTCAAAGAAGAAATGAAGGCAGAAATAAAAAATTTACTGAAACAAGTGAAAATAGAAACACAACATTCTGAAACTTATGGGATACCGCAAAAGCAATGCTAAGAGGAAAGTTTATCGTAATAAATACCCCCATCAAAAAAGGTAGAAAAGATCTTAAATAATCTAATGATGCACCTGAAGGAACCAGAAAAGCAAGAACAAACCATACCAAACGTAAAATTAGTAGAAGGAATGAAATAACAAAGATCAGAGCAGAACAAGAGACTAAATATAAAGGATCAATGAAATGCAAAATTGGATTTTGAAAAGAAACAAAGTAGCTAAACTAACCAAGAAGAAAAGAAAGAAGACCTACATGAATAAAATCAAAAATGAAAAAGGGGATATTCCAACTGATACCATGAAATACGAAGGATCAAAACTCTTCAGTATGATCAATAAATTGATTATAGTTACAGGATTCAAAAATCAGGCGCATTTCTATATACCAACAAAGAATCAGCTGAGGAAGAAATCAAGAAGGCATTATCATTTACAACCACTACAAAAAATCTAGGAATGAATTTAACCAAAGAGGTGAGAAACCTCTGACAAGGAAAACTACAAAAGTCTGATGAAAGAAATTGAAGAGAACACACAAAAAAAGTCCCATGCTCATGGGCTGGGAGAATTAACAAAATTAAAATGACCATACTACTCAAAGCAATCTACAGATTCAATGCAGTCTCTGTCAAAATACCAATGCCATTTTTCCTGGAAATAGAAAAAATCCTAAAATTCAGATGGAACCAAAAAAAAAAAAAAAAAAAAAAAAAAAAAAAAAAAAAAAAAAACATAAACAAAAAAAAAAAAAAAAAAAAAAAAAAAAAAAAAAAAAAAAAAAAAAAAGCTGGAATAGCCACAACAATTCTGAGTAAAAAGAAGAAAGCTGGATGCATCACACTGCCTGACTTAAAAATATAAGGCTATAGCATCAAAAGCAGCATGGTTTTGGAATAAAAACTTATAGACCAATGGAACAGGGTAGAACCTGGAAATAAATCCATTTATTTACAGCCAACAGATTTTTGATAAAGGTGCCAAGAACATACACTGGGGAAAGAGCACCCTCTTCACTTAATGGAGCTGGGAAAATTAGATATCCATGTGAAAAATGAAAGTGTTTCTATCTCTTGCCATACCAAAATCAACTCAAGACAGGTTAAAGACTTAAACATGAGGCATGAAACAGTAACACCATTATTAATAGAAGGAGACATTGGGGAAACACTTTAGGACGTTGGTCTAGGCAAAGATTTTATGGATAAGACCTCAAAAACACGGACAAAAAACAAAAATAGACAAATGGGACTATATTAAATGATAAAGCTTGTACACAACAAGGGAAACAATCACCAGAATGAAGAGACAGCTGGTTGAATGGGAGAAAATATTTGCAAACTACTCATCTGACAAGGTACTAATACCCAGAATCTACTAGAAACTCAAATAACTCAATAGTAAACAACCAATTAATTCCAATAAAAAGTGAGCAAAAGACATGTATAGATATTTCTCAAAAGAAGACATACAAGTAGCCAATAGGTATATGAAAAAAATGTTCAACATCAGTAATTATCAGGGAAATGTAAGTCAAAACCAGAATGAGAATGGCTATTATTAAAAAGACAAAAAATAACCAGTGCTGGAGAGGATGTCAAGGAACTCTTATGCACTGTTGGTGGGAATATAAATTAATACTATAGAAAACAGTTTGATTTCTGAAAAACCTAAAAAGAGAAATATGATATAATCCAGCAATCTCACTACTGGATATTTATCTAAAGGAAAAGATATCAGTATACTAAAAATATACCTGCGTCCCCATGTTTATTGCAGCACTATTCACAACAGCAAAGATATGGACTCAGGAACCTAAGTGTATTATCAGTAGATAAATGGAAAAAGAAAATGAGGTAAATATATACAATGGAATACTAATTGACCAAAGAAGAATGAAATCATGTCCTTTGCAGCAACATGAATGGAGCTGGAGGTCATTGTTTTAAGCCAGGTACAGAAAGATAATTATCTTATATTATTATCATATGTGGGAGCTATAAAAGTTGATCTCATGGAGGTAGAGTAGAAGGATAGATACCGAAGGCTGTGAAAGGTATGTTTGGGGGGTGAAGATATGTTGGTTACTGGACAAAAATATACAGCTAGTTAGAATAAATAATTTATAATGTTTGATAAGAGTCGGTTGGCTATATTTAACAATGCAATGTATATTTCAAAATAAAAAAGAGGACTTGAAATGTTCCTAACACATACAGATGATAAATTGAGGGTGATGGATACCCTGACTTGATCATTACACATTCAATGCATGTAGCAATAGCACATGTACTCCATAAGTATTATGTATCAGTCAAAAAAAAAAAAAAGAGAGAAAAGAGAAATCTAAAAAAAAAAAAAAAAAAAAAAAAAAAAGACATTCTTCACAGAAATAGAAAAAACACAATCCTTAAACTTGCATGGAACCACAAAAGACTGCAAATAGGACAAACAATGCTGAGCAGGTAGAATGAAGCTAGAGGCACCACACTGCCTGACATCAAAATACAGTCAACTCTTCAACAACATAGATTTGAACTGTGTAGGTTCACTTATATGTGGATTTTCCCCATAATCTAACAAGGATAGAATGCAGTATTCACAAAAGTGAAAACCACGTATACAGATGGCTAACATTTTGTATATGTGCATTACACAGGGCTGACTCTGGGACTTGAATATACATGGCTTTTGGTATATACAGGGGGGCCTGGAAGCAATCCCCCATGTATACAAAACAGTGGTAACCAAATTAGCATGCAATGGGCATAAAACAGACATATAGACCAATGGAACAGAATGGAGAACCCAGAATTAAATCCATTTATTTACAGACAACTGGTTTTTGACAAAGGTGCCAAGAATACACTTCAGGGAAAGGACACTATGTTAAATGCATCATGTTGGGAAAACAGGATATCCATATGCAGAAGAATGAAACTAGACTATCTCTCAGCATATAAAAAAATCAACTCAAAATTGATTAGAGATTTAAACATGAGACCTGAAGCAAACAGTACTAGAAGAAAACAGAAGGGAAATCCTTCAGGATATGGGTCCAGGCAAGATTTTATGGGTAAGACTTTATAAGCACAGGCAACAAAAACAAAAGTAGACAAATGGGACTATATCAAACTAAAAACCTACACATAAAAGGAAATAATAAACTGTTAAGAGAGATCCTGCAGAATGGGAGAAAATATTCATCTGACAAGGGATTAATATCCAGAATATACAAGGAATTCAAACAATTCAACAGCAAAAAACACCAGATTATCTGATTTAGAAATGTGCAAAATAGAACAACTGGCCAACAGGTATGTGAAAAAATGTTCAACATCTCTCATCACAGAAATGCAAGTCAAAGCCACAATGATACATTATTTCACCTCAGTTAGAATGGCTGTTTTCAAAAAGACAAAAAATAACAAATGCTGGCAAGGATGCAAAGAAAAGGGAAATAATACATTATTTATGGGAATATAAATTAGTGAGTCATTAAGGAAAATACTATGGTGTTTGTCAAAAAAATTAAAAGTAGACTACCATACAGTTTCACAATTCCACTACCAGGTATTGACTCAAAGGAAAGGAAATCAGTATATAGAAAAGATATTTGCATTCTCATATTTATTGCAGTAGTGTTCACAACAGTTAAGATATGGAATCAACTTAAATCTCCATCAGCAGATGAATGGAGAATGTGGTATGTAAACACAATGGAATATTGTTCAGTCATAATAAAGCATTAAGTCCTGTCATTCACAGCAACATGGATGAACTTGGAGAATATGTTAAATGAAATTAGGCACAGAAAGATGGAGGATTTTGACTGCTCACAAAACAGAGAAATGATATTTGAGGTGATGAATATTATTTGATTATGACACATTGTATACATGTATCAAAATGTCACTGTATATCCCATAAATATCTACAATTATTACATGTTGACTAAAAATAAAAGGACACAAAGAAAAAGACTCCTAGAAGAAAAACCCACAAGGAGCATCATAATGGTGAAAAGACTGAGAGCTTTTCCTCTAACATCAGGAATAAAGCAAGATGCCTACTTCAGCCATTATATTAAACATAGTAGTAGACTTTCTAGCCAGAGAATGTAGAAAAGAAATAAAGGCATCCAAATTGGAAAGGAAGAATTAAAATTATATTTGTTCATAGATATGATCATATATGTAGAAATCCCTGAAAACTCACCACAAAAACTGAATAAATTAATTCAGCAAAGTAGCAGGATAGTAAGTCAGTACACAAAATTCAGTTGCATTTCTATATATTAATCACAAACAATCTGAAAGGGATATTATGAACACAACTCTATTTGCACAACAGCATCAGGACACTCAGCCTTGGCCACCAAGGACCCTTGTAATGTTTGCCACTGCTGACCTCAGCTGATGGAGCTGCAAGAAGTGTATTCCATTATATTCTCACCTGGGCTACAGCTGCTGCACCCTACCTACTTAACACTCCATCAAGTGAGCAGATTTCAATTCATTGTAACAAGAAACAGAAAACCTAAGGAAACATAGCACCCACCAGAGAAATACAATAATTTTCAGGGACTGACTCCAAAGAAATTGGGATACGTTAATTGCCTTACAGAAATTAAAAACGACTGATTTAAGGAAGTTCAGTGTGCTACCAGAGAAGAGAGAAATCATTAATACACAAAAGGAGACATTTAATAAAGAAATAGAAATCCTAAAAAATTACCAAACATTTTGGAGGTGAAGAATATAATGCATGAAATTAAACGTGAAATAGAAAGCAGCAGCAGCAGACTTAATCAAATAGAAGGAGGAATTTGTCAACTGGAGGATAAATTATTTGAAAATATCCAGTAGAGGAGAAAAATAAAGAATGAAAAGGTAGTAAGGGAAGTTTACAGGATTTATGGGACACCAGCAGGAGAGTGAATGTTCACACAGGATTTATAGAAGGAAAGGAGAGAGGTAAAGGGTAGAAAGCTAATTGAAAGAAATAATGGCTGAAAACTTCCCATATCTGAGGTTCTCCCCAGATTTATGGACATCTAGGTACATGAAGCTCAAAGAATTACAATTAGGTTCCATCTAAAAGAGATTTCACCTAGATATATTACCATCAAACTGTAAAAAATGGAAGACAAGATAATTTTGAAAGCGGCAAGATGAATAAAGTTCTTACATCTACAGGAACCTCCATAAGGCTATCAGTGGATTTCTGAGCAGAAACTTTCCAGGCCAGGAAACAACAGAATTATATATTCGAAGTTCTGAAAGATTAAAAAAACTGCCATCTGAGAATACATTACACAGCAAAGCTGTCCTTCAGATATGAAACAGATACAAGACTTTCTCAGGTAAACAAAAGTTGAGGGAGTTTATCACCAACTACTCTTACCTTACAAGATATGCCAGAGGGAGTTATTCAAGCTTAAATGGAAGGATGCTAATTAGTAACATGAAAACATACGAAAGTACAAAATTCACTGATAAATAAATAAATAAATAAATATATAAGCAACTTAAGAATACTCTAATAGTGTAATGGTAGTATATAAGTCACATAACTCTAGTATAAAGGTTAAAAGAAAAATAATTAAAAATTACTATTGTTTTAATAATTTCTCAATGGATACACAATATTAAAAGGTATACCTTGGGGCATCAAAAATAAAATGTAGAGGGGGAAGTATAAGATCAAAATATTGCCCCCAAACAAAGAGGGGACAATCCCAACTTATTTTACAAGGCTAGCATTGCTCTCATACTAAGGCCAGACAAGGACAATATAAGAAAAGAAAATAACTGGCCAATATTTTTTATGACAGTACACTTAAAAATTTTCAATCAAATGTGATCAAACTTAATTTAACCACACATTAAAAAAATCATATATCACAAACACATGGGATTTATCCTTAGTACATAAGGACAGTTAAATGTATATATGCAATAAATGGGATACATTACATTAATAAAATCAAAGATAAAAATCATACAATCATTTTGATAAGGGCAAATAATGCAGTTCACATAATTCAACATCCTTCCATGATAAAAACTGTGAACAGATTAGGTATAGAAGGAATGTACTGCAACACAATAAAGGCCATATATGAAAAGCCCACAGCTAACATCATACTCAATGCTGAAAAGCTAAATGCCTCTCCTCTAAGATGAGGAACAAGAAAAAGATATTCTCACCACTTCTATTCAACACAGTACTGGAAGTCCTAGCCAGAGGAATTGGGCAAGAAAAACAAATAAATACACTCGAATCAGAAAGAAGGAAGTAAAATTGTCTCTGTTTGCAGATGACACGATCATATATGTAGAAAATGCTACAGACTCCACAAAAAACACTTGTTAGAAGTAATAATCTAATTCAGTAAAATGTCAGGATACAAAATCAGCATTCAGAAATCATTTGCATTTCTATACACCTAATAATGAACAACCTGAAAAACAAATTAAGAAAACAATTTCATTTAAAATAGCATCAAAAAGAAGAGAGCTCCTAAATAAATCCTTTCATATATGAACACATGATTTCTGACAAGCATGCCATGTTCATTCAATGGAGAATGGATTACCTTTTCAACAAATTGTGCCAGGAAAACTGGATATCTTCATGTGAAAGAATGAAGTTGAGACCTTTACCTAACTCCATATACAAAAATTAACTCAAAGTGGACCACAAACCTAAATGTATGACCTAAAACTATAAAACTCTTAGAAGAAAACATGGGGCAAAAACTGCATGACATTGGATTTGGTATTGATTTCATTTGGATATGAGATAATACCAAAGGCACAGATAAAATAAAAAATAGAGAAATTGGACTGCATAACATTTAGGCATACATTTAACCAAGGAAGTAAAAGACCTAGACACTGAAAACTATGAAACATTGAAAGAATTCTAAGATGACACAAATAAATGGAAAGATATCTGGTGTTTGTAGATCAATAGAATCAATATTGCTGAACTATCTATACTACTCAAAGTGATCTACAGATTCAAGGCAATGCCTATCAAATTTCCAGTGACTTTTGTTCACACACATATACAAAAAAATCCTAAAATTTGAAAGAAACTACAAAAGACTTTAAAGATCTAAAGCATTCTTGAGCAATAAGAACAAAGTAAGAGGCATTACACATGCTTATTTTGAATTATATTTCAAAGTTATAGCAACCAAAACAGCATGGTACTGGTATAGAAATAAACCAGTGCAACAGAATAGAAAGCACAGAAATAAACCCACACATTTATGGTCAACTAATCTTTGACAAAGACACCAAGAGTACATAATGGGGAAAGGGTACTCTCTTGAATGGCACTGGGAAACCAGGATATCCATATGCAAAAAACTGAAATTGGAACCTTACCCTACACTTTACAGAAAAGTGAATAAGATTTAAACATATGACCTGAAACCATAAAACCTATAAAACAGGGGAAAACTCCTTGCCATTGGTCTTTGTGATGATTTTTTAGATGTGACATCAAAAGCACAAGGAATAAAAAGCAAAAATAAATTAGAACTACATCAAACAAAAAAGTACACAACAAAGGAAACAACAGAATGGAAAGGCAGCACATGTAGTGGGAGAAAATATTTCCAACCATATATCTGACAAGCTATAAATATCAATATATATAAGGAACTCATATAACTAAATAGCAAAAAAATCTTCATAATCCCATTAATAACCTGTTAAGATGGACAAGGGACTGAAGAGACATTTATCCAAAGAAGACATACAGATGGTCAACAGGTATATGAAAAGGTGCTTAACATCACTTATCATCAGGGAAATGCAAATCAAAACCACACTGAGATATCACCTCACAACTGTTACAATAGCTATTATCAAAAAGTCAAAAGATAGCAAGTGTTGGTGAGGATGTGGAGAAAAGGTGTCCCTTATACATTTTTGTTAGGAATGTAAATTGATACAGTCATTATGGAAAACATGATAGATCTTCTTTACAAAATTAAAAATGGAACTGCTATATAATCCAGCAGTCTCAGTTCTGGGTATATCTAAGGAAAACAAAGTCAGTATCCTGAAGAGGTATCTGCACTCCCATGTTCATAGCAACATTACAGTAGTCAAGAAATGAACAACATAGTGTTCATTTATGGATGAGTGGATAAAGAAATGTGGACCAGGCATGGTGGCTTGTACCTGTAATCCCAGTACTTGGGGGTGGCCAAGGTGGGAGATAGCTTGAACACAGGAGTTTGAGTCCAGCCTGGGAAACATAGTGATACCCTATTCTATATAAAATTTTAAAAATTAGCTGGACATGGGGGCACATGACTGTGGTCCCAGCTACTCGGGAGGCTGAGGCAGGAGTATCACTTGAGTCCAGGAGGCTGAGGCTAGAGTGAACTGTGATTGTGCCACTGTACTCCTGCATGGATGACAGATGGAGACCCTGTCTCAAAAAGAAAGAAAGGAAGAAAACATTGTGTGTGTGTGTGTATCACCAAAATCCCAAATAAACACATCACATACACACACACACACACACACACACACAAAATGAAATATTCATCCTTTAAAAAGTAGGAAATCATGCAATTTGTGACAACATAGATGAACCTGGAGGATATTATGCTAAGTGAAATAGCCAGACACAGAAAGACAAATACTGCACTATCCCAGTTACATATGGAATTCTAAAAAGCTTGAACTCAGAGAAACAGAGTAGAAGGGTGGTTACTAGGGGTCAGGGAGTGGGGGAATTAGGAAATGTTGGTTGAAGGGTAAAACATAGAGTTATCAGATGAATAAGTTCTTGAGACATAATGTCCAGATTGGTGACTATAGTTAATATATTCTAACTTGGAATTTGCTAAGAGTATAGCTTAGGTTTTCTGACCACACACACGCACACATGTGGCAACTACGTGAGGTATATGTTAATTGGCTTGATTGTAGTAATCATTTCACAGTAGGTAAAATATGTTCTTAAATATATGCACTTTTAATTTGTCAATTATACCTTAATAAAAGCTGAAAAAAGCGTCAAGAATAACATACTTAGGAATCAACTTTACCAAGGAGGTGAAAGTCTTGTACAATGAAAATTATAAAACAATGCTGAAAAAAATTAAAGTAGACATAAAGGGAAAACACATCCTATGTTCATGGATTGGAAGACCAATATTGTTAAGGTGTCAATACCACACAAAACAATCTACAAATCCAAGAGAATCCCAATAAAAATCCTAATGATGTTATCTGCAGAAAGAAGAAACCCCATCCTAAAATTCATATGGAATCTCAGGGGACCTTGAATAGCTAAAACATTCTTGAAAATGATGAACAACATTGGAGAACTCACACTTTCTGATTTCAAAACTTACTACAGGCCAGGTACAATGGCTCACACCTGTAATCTCAGCACTTTTGAAGGCTGAGGTGGGAGGACTGCTGAGCCCAGGAGTTTGAGACCAGCCTGGGGAACACAGGGAGACCTCATCTCTACAAAAAATAAAATAATCGGCCAGGTGTAGTGGTAAACACTTGTATTCCCAGCTACTCAAGAATCTGAAGTGGGAGGATTGCTTGAGCCTGGGAGATTGAGGTGGCAGTAAGCAGTAATAATGCCATTGTACTCCAGCGTGGGCAACAGAGTGAGAATGTCTGAAAAACAAACAAAAACCCCAACTTATTACAAAGCTACAGTAATCAAAACTATGTGGTATTGATATAAAGAAAGATGTAGAGACCAATGGAATTCAATAGAGAGCCCAGAAATAAACCATTGTATACATGATCAAATGATTCCTGAGAAGAGTGCCAAGAGCATTCAATAGGGAAAGTGCTATATTTTCAACAAATGGTGCCAGGAAAACTGAAGTTGAGACCCTTACCTAATACTATGTACAAAAATTAACTAAAGAGAATGAAGTTCAGATCCTTACCTAACACCATGTATAAAAGAGAATGAAGTTGAGACCCTTACCTAACACCGTGTACAAAAACTTACTCAAAATGGGTCAAAGTCCTAAAACTATAAAGTCTTATAAGGAAACATAGGGGAAAAATTTTACATCATTGGATTTGGCAGTGCTTCTTGCATATGACACCAAAGGCACAGGCAATAAAAGTAAAAATAGATAAATTGTACTTGCACAGGCAATAAAAGTAAAAATAGATAAATTTTAAAAATTTACATTGTGTACATTAAAAGAATATCAACTAAGTAATAAGACAACCTACAGGATGGGATAAAATATTTGCAAATCACATACCTGATAAGGGATTAATGCCCAGATTATATAGAGAACTTCTAAAAGTCATCACCAAAAAACAATGCAACTGAAAAATGGGCAAAGGGGCCGGGCACAGTGGCTTATGCCTGTAATCCCAGTACTTTGGGAGGCCAAGGCAGGAGGATCACGAGGTCAGAAGATGGAGACCATCCTGGCTAACACGGTGAAACCCCATCTCTACTAAAAATACAAAAAACTAGCCGGGCGTGGTGGCAGGCGCCTGTAGTCCCAGCTACTCGGGAGGCTGAGGCAAGAGAATGGCATGAACCCGGGAGGTGGTGCTTGCAGTGAGCTGAGATGGTGCCACTGCACTCCAGCTTGGGCAACAGAGCGAGACTCCTTCTCAAAAAAAAGAAAGGAAGAAAGAAAAAACATGGGCAAAGGACTTGGACAGACATATCTCCAAAGAAGGTATACAAATGGCAATTGTACACGAAAAGTTGTTTAACGTCACTGATCATGAGGAAATACAAGTCAAAACTACAACCCTACATACACTCAGACGACTACTATTAAAAAACAATCACAGCCTAAGCAACACAGTAAGACCCATCTCTGGTACCAGCTACGTGGGAGGTTAAGGTGGGAGGATCGCTTAAGCCCAGAGGTCTAGGTTGAGGCTGCAGTGTGCCATAATCACGCCACTGCATTCCAGCCTAGGTGACAGAGCCAGACCTTGTCTCAAAATAATCCCAAATAAACAGAAAATAACCAGTGCTGGTAGGGACATGGAGAAATTGGAATCCTTGTGCACTGTTAGTGGGAATGCAAAATGGTGCAGCCTCTATGTTAAACAGTTTGGTGGTTCCTTCAAAAATTAAAAACAGAATTATCTGATCCATCAACTCTACTTCTGTGTATTTACCCAGAAGGATTAAAAGCAGAGTCTCAAAGATATATTTGTATACCTGTATACCCATGATTATAGTGGCATTATTTAGACCAGTTAAAACATCAGTGCAACCCAAATGCCCATGGATGAATGGATAAGCAAAATGTGGTGTATACATACAATGTAATATTATTCAGCTTTAAAAATAAAAAAGAAATTCTGACACATGCCACAACATGGATGAACCTCGAGGCCATTATGTTAAATGAAATACAGCAGTCACAAAGAGAGTACTGTATGTTTCCACTTACATGAGGTACAATAGTCAAATCAGAGACATAGAAAGTAAAAGGTGGTTTTCAAGAGATGGAGGTGGTGGGGGAATTAGGGAATTATTGTTTAATGGATATAGAGTTTCATAATTACAAATGACAAGTGTTATGGAGATGGATGATAGTGATGATTGCACAACATTGTGAATGTATCTAATACGTTCACTGAATTGTACACTAAAATTGGTTAGGATGGTAATTTTTATGTTAAGTGTATTTTACCACAATAAAAGATTTGGAAATCAACAATAAACAGAAATCCCAGAAGATAACATAAGAAGAAATCTAGATGATCTTTAGTTTGGTGATGACTTTTTAGATATGACACCAAAGGCATGATTCATGAAAGAAATAATTGATAAGCTGGACTTTGTTAAAAATAAAAGTTTCTGCTCTGTAAAACATACTATCAAGAGGATGAAAGGACAGGCCACAGAAGGGAGACAATACTTGTAAAAAATATATCTGATAAAAGACTGTTACCCGAAATATAGAAAGAACCTTAAAAACTTAATTAGAAAACAAACAACCTGATTACAAAATGAACTGAAGACCTTAACAGACATCTCACCGATGAAGATACACAGACAGCAACTAAGTATACGAAAAGATGCCCCACATCTTATGTCATTAGGGAAATGGAAATTAAAACAAGAAATGTGATATATCTACACGCTTATTAGAATGGCCAAAATTCAAAACCCTGACAGTACCAAATGCTTGCCAATATGTGGGGCAACAGGAACACTCATCCATTGCTGGTGAGAATGCAAAATGGTACAGCCACTTTGACATACACCATTAATGGGAATGTAAAGTAGTGCAGCCCTGGTGGAAAAGAGTTTGGCAGTTCTTCAAAAAATTAAAAATGGAATTATCACAGGATCCATCAATTCCACTTCTGAATGTGTATATATATCCCCCAAATAATCCAAAGTATATCGAAATTGGTGGTTTCTTATAAAATTAAACATTTTCTTACCATGCAATTCAGCAATCACATCCTTGGTATTTACTCAAAGGAGGTGAAGACTTACATTCACATAAAAATCTGCACATAGATGTTTACAGAAGCTTTATTTGTGATTGTTGAAATTGGAAGCAACCGAGATGTCCTTCTGTAGGTGAGTAGACAGATAAACTGTAGTACATCCAGGTAATGAAATACTATTCATCACTAAATAGAAATGAGCTATAAAGCCATGAAAAGATAGGGAGGTAATTAAAAAACATATTACTATGTGAAATAAGGCAATGTGAAGATACTACATACTGTATGATTCCAATCATATTGCATTTCAGAAAAGACAATGCTATGGAGACAGTAAAAAGTTTAGTGGTTGCCAAGGGTTGGTGGGGAAGAAGGGATGAATAGGCAGTGCAGAGTACTTTTAGGGCAGTGAAAATGTACAAATGTATATAAATATACAGTATCTGTATGATACTATAATGGTAGATACATGTATATTAGTCTGTTTCCCCACTGCTATAAAGAACTACCTGAGACTGGGTAATTTGTGAGAAAATATGTTTAATTGACTCACAGTTTTGTAGACTGTACAGTAAGCATGACTGGCAGGCCTCAGAAACTTAAAATCATGGTGGAAGGCGAAGGAGAAGCAGGCACATCTTTACCATGGAGAGGGAAAGAAAGCGAGATGGGAAGTGCCACACACATTTAAACAACCAGATCTCATGAGAACTCACTTACTATCATGTGAACAGCAAGGGGAAGTTTGCCCCCATGATTCAGTCACCTCTCACCAGGCCATCTCCCCTGACACATGGGGATTACAGTTCTAGATGAAATTTGGGTGGGAACACAGAGCCAAACCATATCAACATGTTCCACATTTGTAGAAACCCACAGAATGTACACCCCAAGAGTGAGCCCTAATGTTAACTAGGGACTTTGATAATAAAGTATAAATGCAGATTCATAAGTTGTAACAAAGTTGCCACTCATAAGTTGCCACTCATAAGTTCATAAGTTGCCACTCTGGTGGGAGAGTTGGTAATGGGAAAAGCTGTGTATGTATGGGTGCAGTGGGTATATGGGAAATCTCTGTACTTTCCTCTCAATTTTGCTGAACCCTAAAACTGCTCTAAAAATATAAAGTCTTTAAAATACACATAAACACATACAGACAATCGAATAGAGCATTGTAATGGTACATTACTGAAAATCAACAAACACAAAAAAAGGCAGTAAGGGAGGAAATGTTGTATTTAAAAAGTGTAAGGGGGAAAAAAAAAGGCACAAAATGTCAGAATTTCTTTTTTATAAGTACTTTAAATGTAAATTGATTAAATTCTCCAAAAGGCAGAGGTTAGCAGAATGGATTTAAAAGAAAACCATCAACCTATGTTATTTATAACAAATTCGCTTTTGATCTAAAGACACAAGTAGATTGAAAGTGAAAGAATGAAAAATGATATTTCATACAAATAGTAACCTAAAGAAAGCTGGAGGTAATTATACTAATAAAAGAAATAAACTTGAATTTTAAAATTGTTAGAGGAGACAAAAGAGGACATTACATACTGAGAAAATGGTAAATTACTCAAGACTTTGTAACTGGAAATGTAGACACACCAAAATATAGAGCCCCAGAATATAAGAAAATATATTGACAGAATTGGAGTGAAAAAGACAGTTCTACAATAATGCTTAGGGACTTCAGTAAGTTACTTTCAGCAATGGGTAGAATCAAAGAAGAAATGAAAACAGAAACTAAAAAATATCTTCAGACAAATGACAGTGGAAACACAACATACCAAAAGCAAAACATTCAGCAAAAGCAGTTCTAAGAGGGAAGTTTACAGTGCTAAATGCCTTGCCTACATTAAAAAAAGAAGAGATATCTCAAATAAATAGCCTAAAATTATACCTCAAGGAATTAGAAAAAGAAGAACAAACTAAAGCCAAAGTTAGCAGAAGGAAAGAATAAAGATCAGAACAGAGACAAATTAGAATAGAAAAACCATAGGGGAAAAAGTCAATAAAACTAAGACTTCAATTTTTGAAACAAAGAATTGATTTTTGAAAAATAAAATCAACAAACTCTTGGACCAAGAAAAAGAGAAGACAAAATCAGAATGAAAATGGAGAATATATTACAACAGGTACTTCAGAAATAAAAAGGATCATAAGGGACTTTTATGAACAATTATATCCAAACAAATTGAATAACCTAGAGGAAATGGATAAATTGCTAGAAAAAATACAACCTGCTAAGATTAAATCAGGAATAGAAAGCCTGAACAGACCAACAGCAAAGAGATCACAGTGGTAAACTAAAGAGCTTCTGCAAAGCAAAAGAAATTATCAGTAAACAGACAACGTATACAATGAGAGAAAAAATATTTGCAAACTGTTCATCTGACAAAGGTCCTATATCCAGAATCCATAAGGAACTTAAACCGATCAACAAGCAAAAAACAAATAATCCAATTGAATCGGCAAAGGACATGAACATACATTTCTTAAAAGAAAATACACAAGTAGCCAAACAAAAAAACATGCTCATGATCACTAATAATCAGAAATGTGAGTCACAGCCATAATGAGACCAGGCGCAGTGGCTCACACCTGTAATCCTAGCACTTTGGGAGGCCGAGGCGCGTGGATCATCTGGGGTCAGGCATTCGAGACCATCCTGGCCAACATGGTGAAACTCCGTCTCTACTAAAAACACAAAAAGTAGCCAGGTGTGGTGGCAGTCACCTGTATTCCCAGCTACTCGAGAGGCTGAGGCAGGAGAATTGCTTGAACCCGGGAGGTGGAGGTTGCAGTGAGCTGAGATTGTGCCACTGCACTCCAGCCTGGAAGACAGGGCAAGACTCTGTCTCAAAACAAACAAACAAAAAAAAAACAACAAAAAAACCCCCACCAAGTCATAATGAGATACCATCTCACACCAGTCAGAATGGCAATTATTAAAAAGTCAAAAAAAATAAAAGTGGCTGGGAAGGCTGCAGAGAAAAGAGAACACTTATACACTGTTGGCAGGAATACAAATTAATTCAGCCATTGTGGAAAGCAGTTTGGAGATTTCTCAAATGAAAAACTGAAAACAGAACTACCATTTGACCCAGCAATCCCATTACTGGATATATATTCAAAGGAAAATAAATTGTTCTATCAAAAAGACACATGCACTTGTATGTTCATCACAGCACTATTACAATAGCAAAGACATGGAATCCACTTAGATGCCCATCGATGGTGGATTGGATAAAGAAAATGTGGTACATGTACACCATGAAATACCACGCAGCTGTAAAAATGAATGAACTCAGCCAGGTGCGGTGGCTCTCACCTGTAATCCCAGCACTTTGGGAGGCCAGGCAGGTGGATCACCTGAGGTCAGGAGTTCGAGACCAGCCTGAGCAACATGGAAAAACTCCACCTCTACTAAAAATATGAAATTAGCTGGGCATGGTGGTGCATGCCTCTAATCCCAGGTACTCAGGAGGCTGAGGCAGGAGAATCACTTGAACCCGGGAGGCAGAGGCTGCAATGAGCCGAGATTACACCATTGCACTCCAGCCTGGGCAACAAGAGCGAAACTCCATCTAAAAAAAAAAAAAAGAAAGAAAGAAAGAAAGAAATATGAATGAACTTATGTCCTTTGCAGCAACATGGATGCAGCTAGAGGCCACTATCTTAAGCAAATTAATGCAGGAACAGAAAACCAAATACTGCATGTTAAACACTGAGTAAACATGAACATAAAAATGATCAACAGACACTGGGGACTACTTGGGGGAGGAACAGAGAGGTGGGCTGAAAAACTACCTACTGGGTACTATGCTCACTACCTGGGTGATAGGCTTATCCACACCCCAAACCTCAGCATCATGCAATATACTCAATATATCCATCATGCAACGTACAAACCTGTACATATACCCTCTAAATCAAAAATAAAAGTTAAAAAAAAAAAAAAAAAAAAAAAACCTCCAACAAAGAAAAGCCCAGAACCAGATAGCTTCATGGCTGAATACTACCCAATATTCAAATAATACTAATACTTGTTAAACTCTTCCCAAAAAAATGGAGCTAAACGGAATACTTCCTAACACATTTTATGAGGCTAGCATCACCCTGATACCCAGGTGAGACAAAGGCATCACCGGAAAGGAAACTATAAGCCAATATAACCCTAGAATACTGATGCAAAAATCCTTAATAAAATATTAGCAGACTAAATTTAACAACACAGCAAAAAGATTATATATCATGTCCATGTGGAATTAATCCCTGGCATGCAAGTCTGGTTTAATATACATGTGGCAATCAATGTGATATACACTAATAGACTGAAAGATGAAAACCACATGATCATCTCAATTGACACACAGAAAGCATTTGATGAAGTTGAACATCCTTTCTTGATAAATTCTAACAGTTCAGGTATAGAAGGAACACTCCTCAATATAATGAATGCCATTTATGAAAAGCCCACAGCTAACATTATAATCAATGAGGGAAAACAAAAGCTCTTCCACTGTGATCCAGTACAAGGCAAGGATGCCCACTCTAGCTGCTTCTACTCAATGTAGTACTGGAAGTACTAGCAAGACCAAACAGACAAGAAAAAGAAATGAAAGGCATTCAAATAAGAAAGAAGTAATATTATCTCTATTTGAAGATGATGTGATCCTACATATAGAAAACCCCAAAGACTCTGCTAAAGAAACCTGTTAGAACTAATAAATGAGTTCAGTAAAGTTGTAGAATATAAATCAATATAAAAAAGTAGTTGCATTTCTATACACAAATAATGACCTGGCCAAAAAAGAAATCAAGAAAACAATCCCATTTATGATAGCATCAAGAAAAATGCTTAGGAATAAATTTAGCCAAGAAGATGAAAGACCTGTACACTGAAAACTATGAATCATTGATGAAAGAAATTAAACAAGATACAAATGGATGGAAAGATATCCCATGCTCATGAATCTGAATAATATTGTTAAAATGTCAATAATATCCAAAGCAATATACAGATTGAATAAAATCCCTATCAAAATCCCATGGAAAATTTTTTTAAATTCTGAAGTTCGTATGGAATAGCAAGAACCTTTACTAGCCAATGAAATTCTGAAAATTCTGTTCTGAAAAACAAAGTTGGAGACATCATACTTTCTGGTTTATTTTACAAAACTATTGATCAAACAGTATGGTCCTGGCATGAAAAACAAACATGTAGACCAGTGGAACAGAATAGAGAGCCAAGAAAGAAATTCAAAGATATACGATCAACCAATTCTCCACAAGAACATGAAGAAAACAACACAGAAAGGATAGTCTCGCTCATAAATGATGTTAGGAAACCCAGTTTTGTGTCTTGTCCAAACCATGGCCCGCAGACCACATGTAGCCCAGGATGGCTTTAATGAGGCCCAACACAAATTTGTAAACTTTCTTAAAAGATTGAGTTTTTTTTTTTTTTTTGCATTTATTTTAGCCAATCAGCTGTTGTTATTGTTAGCGTATTTTATGTGTGGCCCAAGACAATTGTTCTTACAATGTGGCCCAGGGAAGCCAAAAGATTGGATATCACTGCCTTACACCATAAATAAAAATAAACTCAAAATGGATAAAAGACCTAAGCATAAGACCAAAACCCAAAACCAGAAGAAAACAGAAGGGAAAAGCTCGACATGGCTCTGGCAGTGATTTTTTGGAGATCACACCAAAAGCTCAGGCTACAAAAACAAATAATTGGTATACCATCAAACTAAAAAACTTCTGCACAGGAATGGAAACAGTCAACAAAATGAAAAGGTAACCTATGGATTAGAAGAAAATATTTGCAAACCATGTATCTTATAAGGGGATAATATCCAAAATTTATAAGGAATGCATACAACTCAATAGCAAGAAAACAGATAACCCAATTAAAAAATGGGCAATGGACCTGAGTAGACATTTTTGCAAAGAAGTTATAAAAATGGCAAACACATATATGAAAAGACATTTAATATCATTAATCATCAGGGAAATGCAAATCAAAATTACCATGAGATATCACCTCACACCCATTAGGATAGCTATTAAGTGTTGGCTAGGGTTAGGGAACTCTTGTACAGTGTTGGTGGGACTGTAGATTGGTGTAGCCATAATGAAAAACAGAATGGTGACTCCTAAAGGAATTGAAAATATACCATCATCCGACCCAGTAATCCCTCTTCCTGGGTATATTCCTAAAGAAAATGAAATCGCCACCTCGTAAAGATATCTGCACTCTTATATTCATTGTGGCATTATACGCATGAGTCACAATATATAAACTTAAGTGTCCTTTGATGGATGAATAAACTGTGGTGTATATGTGTACAATGGGATATTATTCCGCATTAAAAAAGAAGGAAATCCTGCCACTTGCCATATGGATGAAACTGGAAGACATTATGCTAAGTTAAATAAGCCAAATACAAATGAAAGTTTTAAATAATCTCACTTATATGTAGAATCTTAAAAAGAAAAAAGTCAAATATACAGAGATAGAATAAAATAGTTGTTACCGTGGGCAAGGTGTGGTGAAAGAAAATGGAAAGATGTAGGTCAAAGGATACAAAGTAGCAGATATATAGGATAAACAAGTCTAGAGATCTAATGTATAACATGAGAATAGTTAATAGTGTATTGCATTTGGAATTTTTGTCAATTGAGTAGATTATAGCTTTTCTCACTTATACACACAAAAGAATAACTGTGAGATGATGGATATATTAATTTGCATCACTATGTTAATGATTTAACTGTATGTTTTATACACTAAATATGCATATTTTTAAAATTAAAAAAAAACAAAAACCACAAGATAATGTACAGCCAGACAAAAGCCCAATAAGAAAAGAGAGGACTTGAACAATACTATAAACCAACTAGACCTACAAACAAATATGGACTTTCCACTTAACTACACATTCTTCTTAAGTGCACATGGAACATTCCCCAGGAGGGATGATACGTTAGGCCACAAAAAAGTCTCAATAAATTTAAAAATAAAGAAATCACACGAAATATCTTCTCTAACTACAATATAGTGAGGCCAGAAATCTGTAACAGAAGAAAAATCTAAAAACTAACAAATTCATGGAAATAAAACTACACACTCTTTAAAAATTATTATGTCAAAGAAGACATCAGAATGAAAATTATAAAATACTTTCAAAAAGTGAAAATGAAGACACAACATACTCAAACTTATGGGATGTAGTGAAAGAAGTGCTTAGAGGAAAAATTATAGCTGTGAATGCCCACACTGAAAAAGAAGGAGGATCAATAACCTAATATTATACCTTATGTAACTAGAGAAAGAAGAACGAACTAAACCTAAAGTTAAAAGAGAGAATGAAATAATATGTATGAGAGTGGAGATAACTGAATTCGAGATTAAATACACAACAGAGATAATTTAACAAAACCAAAAGTTGCTTATTTTTGAAAAGATCAAAGTTGAAAACCTTTAACTAGAATTAGTAAGAAAAAATTAGAGAAGTTGCACATATCTAAAATCATAAACAAAAGTAGGAACACAACAGAAAAAAACAAAAATAAGAAAAAAAGTGGGAACGATATAACTGCCCTTATGGAAATAAAAAGTGTGATAAGAGAATAGTATGAATAACTGTATACCAACAAATTATATAACCTAGATAAAATGGACATATTCACAAAATACTAATATAAAAAAGAAATTGAAATTATGAGCAGACCCATAACAAGTAGAAAGTTTGAATCAGTAACCAAAAACCTTCCAATGAAGAAAATGCTACGACCAGATGGCATCACTGTTGAATTATACCAAACACTTGAAGAATTAACTCAAACTCTTCCAAAAAACAGAGGAGGAGAAAACACTTTGCAATACATTCTATGAGGCCAGTATTACATGGATTCCAAAGCCAGACAAATATACCACAAGAAAAGAAAAACTAGATACTAAAATATTTTATTTAACAAAGTACTAGTAAGCCAAATTCAGCAGCATATTAAAAAGGATTATATACCATGACCACATGGAATTTATCTCAGGAATGCAAGGGTGGTTCAGTACAAGAGTATCAATCAGTGTAATACACCACATTAATAAAATGAAGAAAAAAAACCCCATGTGATCATTTCAATTGACTCAGAACAAGCATTTGACAAAATTCAACAACCTTTCAGGATAAAAACATGGAACTTTCAAAATGTGTTAAAGAGGATTTGTGAAAAATCCACAGCTAATATACTTAATGCGAAAAAAACTGAAAAATTTCTCCCATAACCAAAAATAAGATATGGCTGTATGCTTTACCCAGTGCTACTGAACAATGTACTGAAAGTTTTAGCCATGACAATTAGGCAGATAAATAAACAAACAGGTAAATGAATAGCATCCAAATTGGAAAGGAAGCAGTAAAACTCTTTATTCAATAATGACATCTTATATCTAGAAAATCTCAAAGAATCCACAAACTAGTAGAGCTAATAAACAAGTCCATCAAAATTGCAGGGTACATGTTCAACATTTATTTTAAAAAATCATTTGTGCCTCTATATACCAGGAATGAACAGCCCAAGAAGGAAGTCAGTTTTAAAAATTCTACTTATAATAGCATCAAAAAGAGTAAAATAGCTGGGAATAAATTAAACCAAGAAGGTGAAAGACTTCTGCACTAAAGACTACAAAACACTGTTGACAAAAATTAAAGAAGACCTAAATAAATAGAACTATACATCCTGTGTTCACAGATTGGAACATTTAATATTGTTAAGTTGACAATATTACCCAGTTATCTACAGATTCAATGCAACCCCTATCAAAATCCCAAGGGCCTTTTTATTTGCAGAAATTTAAAAACTGATTTTACAATGTAAATGGAATTTTTCCAGGGCCCTAAATAATCTAAAATCAATTGAAAAAGAAGAAAGTTGGAAGACTCAGGCCTGCCATTTTCAAAACTTTTACAAAGCTGCAGTAATCAAAATAATGTGGTACTGACACATTGTGGTCTCTAGGACACAAGGATGGACATATAGACCAATGGAATATAATAGAGAACGTAGAAATAAACACTCACATATATGGTCAATTCATTTTCAACAAATGTGTCAAGAAATCAGTGGAAAGAGTAGTCTTTTAACAAATGGTGCTGGGGCAACTGGATCCTCATATATCAAAGAATGAAGTTGGACCCATACCTCATAGCATATAAAAATTATCTCAAAATGGATCAGAGACCAAAAAATAAGAGTTAAAGGCATAAATTCCTTAGTAGAAAACATGAGTAAATCTTTATGACTTGAGATTGGAAATAAATTCTTAGAAATGGCACAGAGAACACAACATTGTAAATGTACTAAGTGACACTGAATTGTATATTTTGAAATGTTATTTAAAAAAATTTAAAGGGTGCATAGAAGACTAAAAAGCAGCACAGACAGAATTATCACCAGAAAAATAAGGCTCAACATTAAATGTCAACATGGAGAACACATGTCAGAAATAGACAGCCCAGAGCAGCAGCTATAGTGGAGGCTCTTGCGAATGACTAAGATTTGAGGTGGCAGCCTCAGAGAATCACTTCTTGGGGGTAGATTCGATTGATAGAGTAGATGTATCTCTCAGAGACATGGTAGGAAAGCCAAAGAATGGTGAGCATAGCTGCCATTTAGAAACTACCTACACATGCAAGCATAACAGATTGGTTGAAAGGTTATAGTACAGACACACTAAGGAATACTATGCAACTTTAGCAATAAAATGAGAAAGATCTCTGTGAATGGATATTGAGTGATTTCTAGGAGATGTTAGGTGAGAAAAGCAAAATTCAAAAGAGCATATATAGAATAGTACTTTTTTGGGAAATGAGAAAATTATCATGTCTCATAAAGAACACACACACACACAAACTATAAACTAGAAAACACTGAAACTGGTTACCTATAAGGGGTAGGGGGAATTAGGATGGAAGAGATATGGATGAGAGGAAGATTTATCTCAGTAGCTCCTTTTGTTTAGTATTGACTTTTGGAAGTATGTTAATGTTACATGTATTTTAAAAATAAAATTAACAAGATAGGGACCACTTCTGAGATGGTGGAATGAGCACCTTGGTATAACCACTCCCTGAAAAGCAATGATAAAACTGGACAAAACTGTCAAAAACAACCATTTAAGAAGTCTGGAAATTAACCAAAGAAATATAAAAATTGAAAAGTGCTAATTAAATAAAAAAAAAAAATAAACCTTCCTAAGAATAGCAGGGTTTGTTCTGATTTAACATGGGGCTGCCATCTCCCCACCCAAGCTCAGGGGCACAGTAGATTTAAGGACCAGCAACCAAGAAGGCTCATCTGATGTTGAATTCCACAGAAAACCCTATGCACTATGTCAAGCAACAGCGATTTCAGTGGCAAATAATTGGAGGCAGCCAACATCACAGCAACCTAATGTTCCAATACTGGTTGGGCAAGCGACAGATTAAGAAAAATTTTAAAAGGAAGTCTGGAGATATGGAAGATTGTACATTCTCACAGGAGAGATCAGAGAGGTTTCCTGCTATCTACTTATCCTTGGCTGACTGTGAGACCTTTTGAAAACAGACAGTAAAATACAGGACAGAGTTGTAAAGTGCCTGAACTTTGAATGTCCCAACCCACACATAGATCCCCTCAGCAGAGGGTGGAAGATTCACTGGCTCAAGATGTTTAAACAAATGTCTGACTAATCATGGTTTAACCACTAGGTTATGCTGATCCAGGGGTGACACCAATGAAGCCGGGCTTACAAAACAAACATAAGAGTTAAAACAAACAAAACTGAGCAGAGACACCAGTGGCTGCACATTGCAGGAGAACACAGACGCTGCAGAATCCATGCAGAGAAGGCATAAACAAGCCAACAAACAAACGAGCAACAGAAATCATCCCTGGTTAGGGAGAAGAATTAGAATCCAGAGTTTCTGTGATATATTATCTAAAATAAGTTTTTAACAAAAAAATATTATGAGATATGCAAAGAAACAGAAAATTGTGACCCTTAAACAAGAATAATGAGCAGTAAATAGGAATTATCTCTGAGGCGCCCCAAATGTTAGGGCGTGATTTCAAAATAAGTATCATAACTATGTTCAAAGAACCAAAAGAAACCACATTAAAGAATGAAAGTGTGATGACAAAGACTCATCAAATAGATAATATCAATAAAGAGATAGAAATGATAAAGTAAACCAAATAGAAGTTCTGTAGTTGTGAAATATAATAACTTAGATGAAAAACTCACTAGTGGGGCTAAGCAAATTTGACCTGGCAGAAGAATCAGTGAACTTGAACATGGATCCATAAAGATAATTCAGACTGTAGAAAGAAAAATAATGAAGAAAAATGAAGAGATACCCATTGGATACCATAATATAGTGGTCCCTAACCTTTTTGGCACGAGGGAACAGTTTTGTGGAAGACAATTTTTCCATAGCCAGCTGGGGGAGGCTTTAGTTAGATTCTCATAAGGAGTGCACAACCTAGATCCCTCACATGCTCAGTTCACAATAGGATGTGCTCTCCTGTGAGAATCTAATGCCATCACTGATCCGACAGGAGGCGGAGCTCAGGCAGTAATGCTTGCTTGCCCACTGCTCACCTCCTGCTGTGTGGCCCAGTTTCTAATAGGCCACAGACTGGTACCAGTCCATGGCCCTAGGGTTGGGGAACCCCGTCCTAACAGGATGTGTAACAATGTATGTGTAATTAAGTTGTAATATACATGTAATTAAGAGTAGAAAACATATGTGGAATTAAAGAGTAACAACATATGTGTTAATAAGAGTACTCAGAAGGAGAGAAGAGAAAAGGGCAGACAAAAATATTTGAGTAGATTATTAACCTGAAGCAGATTGTTTTCACTTAAGTTGCTTATTGTAACCTCTAGATTACGCTTTCAAAATAGGGGACCCTTCCCCCGCTTCCCAGCGCCGCTGGGCCTGCAGGTCTCTGTTGAGCCGCGGACGTGGGTCTCAGTTCCGCAGGATGGGGTTTGTTAAAGTTGTTAAGAATAAGGCCTACTTTAAGAGATACCAAGTGAAATTTAGAAGACGACGAGAGGGTAAAACTGATTACTGTGCTCACAAACGCTTGGTGATACAGGATAAAAATAAATACAACACACCCAAATACAGGATGATAGTTCATGTAACAAACAGAGATATCATTTATCAGATTGCTCATGCCCGTATAGAGGGGGATATGATAGTCTGTGCAGCATATGCCCACAAACTGCCAAAATATGGTGGGAAGGTTGGCCTGACGAATTATGCTGCAGCATATCGTACTAGCCTGCTGCTGGCCCACAGGCTTCTCAAAGGTTTGGCATGGACAAGATCTATGAAGGCCAAGTGGAGGTGACTGGCGATGAATACAATGTGGAAAGCATTGATGGTCAGCCAGGTGCCTTCACCTGCTATTTGGATGCAGGCCTTGCCAGAACTACCACTGGCAATAAAGTTTTCGGCGCCCTGAAGGGAGCTGTGGATGGAGGCTTGTCTATCCCTCATGATACCAAACGATTTCCTGGTTATGATTCTGAAAGCAAGGAATTTAATGCGGAAGTACACCGGAAGCACATCATGGGCCAGAATGCTGCAGATTGCATGCACTACTTAATGAAAGGAGATGAAGATGCTTACAAGAAACAGTTCTCTCAATACATAAAGAACAGCATAACTCCAGACATGATGGAGGAGATGTATAAGAAAGCTCATGCTGCAATATGAGGGAATCCAGTCTATGAAAAGAAGCCCAAGAAAGAAGTTTAAAAGAAGAGGTGGAACCGTCCCAAAATGTCCCTTGCTCGGAAGAAGGATCCGGTAGCTCAAAAGAAGGCAAGCTTCCTCAGAGCTCAGGAGCGGGCTGCTGAGAGCTAAACCAAACAATTTTCTATGATGATTTTTCAGATACAGGCAATAAACTTATGGACAGAAAAAAAAATAAAAATGAATGGGGGAAATAAACCAATAAAGGAATTAAAATGGTACTCTAGAACATATCTATTCAACATGCAGAAGGCAGTAAAGGAGGAAGAGAGGAACAAAAGTGATATGAGACATATAGAAAATAAATAACAACATGGTAGATATAAATCCTTCAGCATCAATAATTATATTACATATAAGTGAATTAAAAACTCAATAAAGGGCAGAGATTGCCAGACTGCCTTAAAAGCAGGATCCAAATATATATGGTCTGCAAGAGTCACACTTTAGATTCAAAGACATAGTTGAAAGTAAAATGGTGGAAAAAGATGACATGCAAACAGTAATAAGAAAGCTAGAGTGACTGTACTAAAATCAGACAAAATTGGCTAAGTGCAGTGGCTCACACCTGTAATCCCAGCATTCTGGGAGGCCGAAGCAGACAGAACACTCGAGGTCAGGAGTTCAAGACCACCCTGGCCAACATGGTGAAACCCTGTCTCTACTAAAAATTAGCTGGGCATGGTGGCAGATGCCTATAGTCCCAGCTACTTGGGATGCTGAGGCAGGAGAACCACTTGAATCCGGGAGGCGGAGGTTGCAGTGAGCCAAGATCACGCTACTGCACTCCAGCTTGGGCAACAGAGTGAGACTCCATCTCAAAAATAAAATAAAATAAATAAAATCAGACAAAATAGACTTTAAAAACAAGCCGCGTTATTAGAGATATTGAGAAACATTTTACAATGTTTACAAGAGAGAAAATTTAACAGGAAGAAATAGAAATCATAAACAAAAATCATAAATAAAAATTTATAACAGCTAAAAACACAGCCCTAAAGTATATGAAATAAAACTGTCAGAACTGAAGAGAGAAACAGGCAATTCAACAATAATAGACAATTTAACAATAATAGTACGAACTCTTTCATATCCTTGTTGATTTTCTGTCTTGTTGTTCTATCAGTTATTCAGAGTGGGGTACTGAACTATTACCCAACCACTACTGTTGGATGAAGTGGTGGGAGGTGAGGCTATGTGGCACTCTGCTTAATATCCTCCCCTGTTCTGGTGTCAGGGAGACAAATGTGGAGCTGACTTTTCGTCAGAAACAGTGGTACACAGAAAGAGTAGGGTAACATATCCGAAGTGCTCAAAGTAAAAAAAAAAAAAAAAAAAAAGTTGACCAAGAATACTGTATCCAGAAAAGTTTCTTTCAAAAATAAGGCAAAATAAAAACATTTCTAGATAAACAAAAACAGAATTTCTTGTTAGCAGACCAGCTTTGTAAGAACTACTAGAGGAAGTTCTTCAGGAAAAAGCAAGTGCTCCTAGTAAGTTCACATATATCCAAAAGCAAAGAACAAGGAGGTAAATAGGAGCAAAGCTGTTCTAGAGTAAGGAAATGCCACCAGTTAGTAACTCAAATCCATAAAAACCAAAAAAGTAGATCAAACATATGATATAAGGAGGTTAATAAAACAGAAACTAGGAATATATACTTGCTCTCCTTTCAGCTTCTTTAAAGATGTATCATTATACAATACGATTATAATAGTGCATAATGAAGATGTAATATATGTAACAATAATACCACAAAAGTGGTAAAACTGAATAAACTCATACAGGAATAACTTCTATATCTCACCAGGATTAATATAAATATGAAGTAAATTTTGAGACAATACATAAGGTAAGCCCTAGAGAAAACACTAATAACAAATAGAATATTGAAGAATCATAAACGAAAATTTATATTAGAAAATATTCACTAGATGGAAAAGAAAGCAGCAAAGGAGAAATAGAGGAACAAGAAATAGTACATAGAAAAGACAAAAAGTAAAACTGAGGATGTAAATATAACTATATCAGTAATAACATTAAATGTGAATGGATTACACAATCTAATCAAAGGCAGGAATTGTCAGACTGGATTTGAAAAACAGGATCCATCTGTGTTCCATCTATATGAGGCATACTTTAGATGAAAACTGCCGACTGAAAGTAAAAGGATGGAAAAATATATATCATGTAAGCAGCAACCATAAGTAACTTGAAGTGCTATAATAAAGTCAAAGGAGACTTTAAGAATGTTACTGAAGTTAAATGTGAATATCTCATAATAAAATGTCAGTTCATGAGAAGATATGATTATAAACATATATTCACCTAACAATAGAACTAAAACATATGAAGCAAAAACTGACAGAACTGAACAGAGAAATAGTCAGTTCAACAATAGCAGTTGGAGACTTCAACACTCCACTTTCAATAATGTGTAGTAGAAGAAAGAAGATCAATAAGGAAATAGAAGATATGAGCAACACCATAAACCAACTAGATTCAAAAGGTAATTATAGAGGACTTCACCCAACAACCAACATTTAATATACAGTATTTTCAAGTGCACATGAAGCATTCTCCAAGAAGGACCATATGCTAAGTCACGAAACAAACCTCCATAAATTTAAAAGGATTGAAATAATACAAGGTGTTTTTTTCTGAATATAATGGAATAAAAGTAGAACCCAGTAGCAAAGAAATTAGGGAAACATACACATGTGGAAATTAAACAACACTACATTCTTAAATAATCAATGGGTGAAAGAATTCACAAGGGAAATTAAACGTGCTTTGAGATTAATGAAAATGAAGATACAACATAACAGAACTTATGGGATACATTTAAAGCAATGCAGAGATGGAATTTTATAGCTATGAATGCCTGTATCAAAAAATAAGGCTTCAAATTAATAAGCGAACTCCCCAACTCAGGAAACTAGAGAAAGAAGAGCAAACTAAACCTAAAGCAAGTAGAAAAAAAACCAAAATAATAAATATTAGAGTAGAAATAAAATATGGAATATAAAAATAATAAAGTCAACAAATCCAAAACTTTGTTCTTTGAAAAGATCAGCAAAATTAACAAACCTTTGATAGATTGGTAAGAGAGAGGGAGAAGGAGAAGAAAAGAAAGGGAGAAAGGGGGAGGAGGAAAGAGAGAGGGGGAAGTGCATGAGGCGATGGAGGAGAGAGAAAAATCACTAAAATTGAAAATGAATGGCAGTTTTACAAATTAAAGGAAAAAAAAGAGGCTAGCTGCAGTGGCTCACCCCTATTATCCCAGCACTTTGGGAGGCCAAGGCAGGAGAATTGCTTGTGGCCAGGAGTTCAAGAATAGCCTGCACAACAAAGCAAGACCCTATCTCTACAAAATATTTTTTGAAAAACAGCTGGTGTTGTGGTGCACACCTATCATAAGGTAAGGGGCAAGGATCACTGGAGACTAGATCAAGGTTACAGTGAGCTATGATTACACCACTCTATTCCAGCCTGAGCAACAGAGAGAGACTCTGTTTCTGAAAAAGAAAAGGAAAAAGGAATGAATGAGGGAAGTATACTACCAACCTGACAGAAATAAAAAGGATTATGAAGGAATACTATGAACAATTTTGTGCCAATAAATTACACAACTTAGATGAAATGGACAAATACCTAGAAAGATGAAAACTGACTAAGAAATAAGCAGAAAATGTGAATGGATCTATAACAAGTTAAAGAGATTGAATTAGTTATCAGAACACTAGTCAAAAAGAAAAGCCCAAGAGGGCCAGGTGGCCAAATATCTAAAGAATATAAATTCTTCAGGGATATTGGTCTAAAATTCTCTTTTTTTGTTGTATCTCTGCCAGGCTTTGGTATCAGGATGATGTTGGCCTCATAAAATACTGGCAAACCGGATTCAGCAACACATCAAAAAGCTTATCCACCATGATCAAGTGGGCTTCATCCCTGGGATGCAAGGCTGGTTCAACATTCGCAAATCAATAAACATAATCCAGCATATAAACAGAACCAAAGACAAGAACCACATGGTTATCTCAATAGATGCAGAAAAGGCTTTTGACAAAATTCAACAGCCCTTCATGCTAAAAACGCTCAATAAATTCGGTATTGATGGAACGTACCTCAAAATAATAAGAGCTATTTATGACAAACCCACAGCCAATACCATACTCAATGGGCAAAAACTGGAAAAATTCCCTTTGAAAACTGGCACAAGACAGGGATGCCCTCTCTCACCACTCCTATTCAACATAGTGTTGGAAGTTCTGGCTAGGGCAATTAGGCAAGAGAAAGAAATCAGGGGTATTCAGTTAGGAAAAGAAGAAGTCAAATTGTCCCTGTTTGCAGATGACATGATTGTATATTTAGAAAACCCCATTGTCTCAGCCCAAAATCTCCTTAAGCTGATAAGCAACTTCAGCAAAGTCTCAGGATACAAAATTAATGTGCAAAAATCACAAGCATTCTTATACACCAGTAACAGACAAACAGAGAGCCAAATCATGAATGAACTTCCATTCACAATTGCTTCAAAGAGAATCAAATACCTAGGAATCCAACTTACAAGGGATGTAAAGGACCTCTTCAAGGAGAACTACAAACCACTGCTCACTGAAATAAAAGAGGACACAAACAAATGGAAGAACATACCATGCTCATGGATAGGAAGAATCAATATCGTGAAAATGGCTATACTGCCCAAGGTAATTTATAGATTCAATGCCATCCCCATCAAGCTACCAATGAGTTTCTTCACAGAATTGGAAAAAACTGCTTTAAAGTTCATATGGAACCAAAAAAGAGCCCACATCTCCAAGACAATCCTAAGTCAAAAGAACAAAGCTGGAGGCATCACGCTACCTGACTTCAAACTATACTACAAGGCTACAGTAACCAAAACAGCATGGTACTGGTACCAAAACAGAGATATAGACCAATGGAACAGAACAGAGTCCTCAGAAATAATACCACACATCTACAGCCATCTGATTTTTGACAAACCTGAGAAAAACAAGAAATGGGGAAAGGATTCCCTATTTAATAAATGGTGCTGGGAAAATTGGCTAGCCATAAGTAGAAAGCTGAAACTGGATCCTTTCCTTACTCCTTATACGAAAATTAATTCAAGATGGATTAGAGACTTAAATGTTAGACCTAATACCATAAAAATCCTAGAGGAAAACCTAGGTAGTACCATTCAGGACATAGGCATGGGCAAAGACTTCATGTCTAAAACACCAAAAGCAACGGCAGCAAAAGCCAAAATTGACAAATGGGATCTCATTAAACTAAAGAGCTTCTGCACAGCAAAAGAAACTACCATCAGAGTGAACAGGCAACCTACAGAATGGGAGAAAATTTTTGCAATCTACTCATCTGACAAAGGGCTAATATCCAGAACCTACAAAGAACTCAAACAAATTTACAAGAAAAAAACAAACAACCCCATCAAAAAGTGGGCAAAGGATATGAATAGACATTTCTCAAAAGAAGACATTCATACAGCCAACAAACACATGAAAAAATGCTCATCATCACTGGCCATCAGAGAAATGCAAATCAAAACCACAATGAGATACCATCTCACACCAGTTAGAATGGCGATCATTAAAAAGTCAGGAAACAACAGGTGCTGGAGAGGATGTGGAGAAATAGGAACACTTTTACACTGTTGGTGGGATTGTAAACTAGTTCAACCATTATGGAAAACAGTATGGCGATTCCTCAAGGATCTAGAACTAGATGTACCATATGACCCAGCCATCCCATTACTGGGTATATACCCAAAGGATTATAAATTATGCTGCTCTAAAGACATATGCACACGTATGTTTATTGCAGCACTATTCACAATCGCAAAGACTTGGAATCAACCCAAATGTCCATCAGTGACAGATTGGATTAAGAAAATGTGGCACATATACACCATGGAATACTATGCAGCCATAAAAAAGGATGAGTTTGTGTCCTTTGTAGGGACATGGATGCAGCTGGAATCCATCATTCTTAGCAAACTATCACAAGAACAGAAAACCAAACACCGCATGTTCTCACTCATAGGTGGGAACTGAACAATGAGATCACTTGGACTCGGGAAGGGGAACATCACACACCGGGGCCTATCATGGGGAGGGGGGATGGGGGAGGGATTGCATTGGGAGTTATACCTGATGTAAATGACGAGTTGATGGGTGCAGCACACCAACAGGGCACAAGTATACATATGTAAGAAACCTGCACGTTATGCACATGTACCCTACAACTTACAGTATAATAATAATAAATAAATTAAAAAAAAAAAAAAAGAATATAAATTCTTTATGAACTCTTCCAACAACAACAACAACAACAAAAAAAAAAAAAAAATAGAAGAGGAGGAAAAATTTTCCAATACATTCTTTGAGTCCAGTATCACCCTGACACTAAAATCAGACAAAAACATGAAAAGAGAACTTATAAAATTTATTTTACCCATTTTAGGTATATAGTTCTGTGGCATTAGGTAAATCCACGCTACTGTGCTTTATTCTTTCTTGATGTTGTAAATGGGATTGTTTTCTTAATTATATTTTCAGATTGTTTTTGACAGTGTATAGAAATACTATTGATTTTTGTATCTCGTTACAATAACTGTGATGAAAATGATGTAAAAGCCTCAAAACCCTCAACAGAATACTAGCAAGTAAAATCAAGCAATGTTTAAAAAGGATTACACATTATAACCAAATGGGACTTATTTCAGGAATGCAAGGTTGAATTAACATCTGAAAATCAATTAATGTAATGCACCATTATCAATAGAATAAAAGACAAAACACCACGATTTCTGTCAGTCTGTTCAGACTGTTATAACAAAATACCACGAACTGGTGGCTTATAAACACAGAAATTTATTTTTTTTTGCAATTTTACAGGCTTGGAAGTTCAAGGTCAAGGCACTGGCAGATTCAGCGTCTGCTGAGGACCCACTTTCTGGTTCATGAACAGTTGTCTTCTTGTGTCCTCATATGATGGAAGAAAAAAAAGAGCTCACTGAGGTCTCTTTTACGAGGGCACTAATCCCTTCCATGAGGTCTCCACCCTCATGACCTAACCACTTCCCAAAGGCCTCACTTCCTAATACCAACATTGGGGGTTAGGATTTAAACATATACATCGTGAGGAAACACACATTCCGTCTATAGCAATTAACGATAGAATAAAAGACACAGAAAAGCATTTGGGTGATAAAATTCAGTACCCTTCCATGATGGGAGAAAAAGCCGTACTCAGTATACTAGGAATAGAAGGGAACATCTTCAACCTGATAAAGGGCATCTATTAAAAATCACAGTTAATATCATACTTAACAGCAATGACTGAATGTTTCCCCATTAAGATCAGGAACCAGACAAAGAGATCTGCTCTTTCCACTTCTATTCAACATTTACTGAGTGTTCTATCCAGGACAATTTGGGAAGAGAAAGAATCCAGACTGGAAAGAAGTAAAACTACTTGGAGATGGCATAATCTTTGTGTTAGTTCAGTTTTGCATTACTATAAAGGTACACCCAAGGCTGGGTAATTTATAAAGAATATTTTAATTGGCTCACAGTTCTTCAGGCTATACAAGAAATATGGCACCAGCACCTGCTCCTGGTGAGGGCCTCAAGAAGCTTACAATCATGGCGAAAGGCAGAGGGGCAGGCATATCACATGGCAAGAGCAGGAGCAAGGTGGAGGGAGGTGGCAGGTTCTTTAAACAACCAGCTCTTAGCATAAACTACCACAGTAAGAACTCGCTGATTACCATGGGGATGGTACCAAGCCATTCATGAGGGCTCCATGCATGATCCAAACACCTCTCACCAGACCCCGACTCCAACATTGGGAATCATTTTAATATGAGATTTGGAAGGACCAAACATCCAAACCATATCACTGTTGTATACAGAAAACCCCAAGGAATCCATTGTGAAACAATGATAACTAATGAGTTCAGTAAGGTTGCAGGAGACAAAATCAGTATACAAAAATCAATTGTATTTCTACACACTGTCAAAAAACAATCTGAAAATATAATTAAGAAAACAACTCCACGTACAACAACCTGAAAAAAGAGTAAAGCACAACAGTGCAAATTTACCTAATGCCACATAACTATATACCTAAAATGGGTAAAATAGTAGATTTTATGTATATTTTTACCATATTAAAGAAAAATAAAATACCTTGGGAATAAATTTAACAAAAGAAGTACAAAATTTATCCTCTGAAAATTACAAAACGCTGTTGAAAGAAAAGAAGATACAAATAAATGGAAAGACATTACATGCTCATAGACTAGAAGACTTAATATTGTTAAGATGGCAACACTCCCGGAATTGTGTTGATCTACAAATTTAACACAATCCTTACCAGAATCTCAGCTGGTTTCTTTGTAGAATAATAAACTGATGTTAAACTTCATATGAAAATGCAAAGGACCCGGAATAGCAACAATTTTCAAAAAGAAAAGTTGGAGGCTTCACACTTCCTGATCTCCAAAATGACTACAAAGCAACAGTATTCAAGAAAATGTGATACTGGCATGAGATAGATATATAGATCAAGGGAATAGAATCAGAGTGTTAAAATGGAGCCATACATCTATGGTCAATTGATTTTTGACAAGGATGCCAAGAACATTCAATGTGGAAAGAATAGTCAATCGAAACAATTGATATCCACATGAGAAAAATAAATTGGACCACTCCACATCATATACAAAAATTAACTCAAAGTGGATCAAAGACATAAATACATAACAGATAAAGCTATAAAATTCTTAGGGTAAACATAAGGGTAAATCTTTATGACCTTGGATCTGGCAGAGATTTCTTAGATATAACACCAAAGAACAAGGAACAACAATAAAAAAGTAGATATATTGGACTTCATAAAAGTTAAAAACTTTTGTGCTTCAAAAGACACCTTAAAGAAAGTGAAAAGACAACCTACAGATGGGAGAAAATATTTGCAAATAATTTATCCGATAGGGGACTTGTTACTGAATATATAAATAACTCTTACAACTCAAAAACAAAAAGACAAATATCCCAACTTAAAGAATGGATGAAGAATTGGAATAGACATTTCTTCAGTGATGACATATATATAGTCAATAAACACATGAAAAGATGCTCAACATGATTAGTCATAGGAAAATGTAAATCAAACCCAAAAGGAGGTACCAGTTAATAACCACTAAGATGGCTGTAATTGAAAAAAGATAATAGCAAGTGTTGGTGAGGATGTGGAGAAATTGCACAGTGCTCATATGCTAGTGGTGAGAATGTAAAATGATGCACCCACTTTGGAAATAATTGGTCAGTTCTTCAAAGAGATAGTTATCGGCCGGGTGCTATGGCTCACACCTGTAATTCCAGCTCTTTGGGAGGCCGAGGCGGGTGGATCACAAGATCAGGAGATCAAGACTATCTTGGACAGCATGGTGAAACCCCATCTCTACTAAAATACAAAAAATTAGCTGGGCATGGTGACACGTGCCTGTAATCCCAGCTATTTGGGAGGCTGAGAAAGGGGAATCGCTTGAACCCAGGAGGCAGAGGTTGCAGTGAGCTGAGATCGCACCACTGCTCTCCAGGTTGGCGACAGAGCAAGACTCCGTCTCAAAAAAAAAAAGAGTTATCATCTGACTCAGCTTTCCATTCCCATGTGTTTTCATATCCCTTTCTTTTTTTTTTTGAAGCAGTCTTTAACAAATTTGCCCAGGCTGGAGATGCAGTGGCATGGTCTCAGCTCACTGCCTCAGGTTCGCTAATCTCACAGGCACCTCCCGAGTAGCAGAATTATAGGCACTTGCCCTCGCTGTTCAATAAGAATGGCGTTCATGTTGGCCAGGCTGGTCTCAAACTCCTGACCTCAGGTGATCTACCTGCCTCGGCCTCCCAAAGTGTTGGGATTACAGGCGTGAGCTACCACCACACCCAGCCTTTCATATCACTTTCATGCCCAAGAGATATGAAGACACATGTCCACACAAAAACCCATATACACGTGTTCTAGAGGCATTTTTCCTAGTAGTCAAAACGTGGAAACAATCTAAAATGCTTATCAACAAATGAATGGATAAACAAAATGTTTATTCATTGTATATCATATGATGGTAGATTATTCATTCATAAAAGAATGAAGCACAAGGACTGGATGCAGTGGCTCACACCTGTGGTCCCAGCAGGTTAGGAGGCCAAGGCGGGCAGATCACCTGAGGTCAGGAGTTCGAGACCAGCCTGGCTAACATGGCGAAACCCCGTCACTACTAAAAATACAAAAATTAGCCAGGCGTGGTGGCGTGTGCCTGTAATCCCAACTACTTGGGAGGCTGAGGCGGGTGAATTGCTTGAACCTGGGAGGCAGAGGTTGCAGTGAACCGGTATTGCGCCACTGCACTCCAGCCTGGGCAACAGAGTGAGACTCTGTCTCGGGAAAAAAAAAAAAAAAAAGATGAAGTATGAACCTTGAAAACATGATGCTAAGTGAAAGCAACCAGTCACAAAGGACCATACATTGTATGATTCCATTTATATAAAATGTCCAGAATAGGCAAACCCATAGAGAGAAAGATTAGTTATTGCCTAGGGCTGAGGGGGGATGGAATAGTGGGTTTGGAGTGATATTTAAAAGGCACTGGGTTTCTTTTTGGAATGATGAAGATGGAGTGGCAGTTGCACAGCTCTGGGGATACACAGGCACACTTCACTTTATTGCACTTTGTGGATATTGTGTCTTTAAAAAATTAAATGTGTGTGGTAAGCCTGCATTGAGCAAGTCTATCAGTGCCATTTTTCCAACAACATGTGCTCGCTTCATTCTGAGTCAGCATTTTTTAGCAATAAAGTGTTTTTCAATTAAGGTAGGCACATTGTTTTCTTAGACATGGGGCTATTGCACACTTAATAGACTACAATATAAACATAACTTTTATATGCAGTGGTAAACCAAAAAATTTGTGTGACTTGCTTTATTGCAATATTTGCTTTATTGCAGTGTACTGGAGCCGAACCACAATATCTCCGAGGTATGCCTATACTAAAAACCATTCAATCATATTCTTTAAATGGGTGAATTGTATGTATGTAAACTATTATCTCCATAAGGCTGTTAGAAAAAAGCTATAGGAGAAAATATTTGGGGTCCAGGGCCAAAGTCTTCTTAGACCTGACATCAGAAGTGCAATCCATAAGAAGGACACATTGAATCTCATCAAACTTTAAAATGTTTGCTCTATAAAGTACCTTGTTGAGATGATGACAATGAAAACTACAATGAGTAAAATATTTGCACCCTGTTTCTGACTTAGTATAAGTATCTAGAATATATAAATATCTCCCAAAACTCGACAGTAACAAAAAGTCTAATTGGAAAATTGGAAAATGGTATCAATAAGAATTTCACTGAATAGAACATAAAAATGGCAAACAGGCACATGTAAAGATGTTCAGTATCATCCTAATGAGGAAATGTACATGTAAACCGCAATGAGATCTCACTACACACCTATCTGAATGGATAAAATGAAAAACAGTGTGAACATCAAATATCAGCAAGAATGCAGAGAAACTACATCACTTAGACATTGCTGGCAGGAATGGGGAATGTGAAATGGTGCAGTCACTCTGGAAAATCAGTTTGGTAGTTTCTTATAAAACTAAACATGCAACTGCCATACAACTCAGCAGTTACCAGCGGCTTTTATCCCAAAGAAATAAAAACTTATGTTCACACAAGAACCTTACAAGAATATTCATGTCATCCTTATCAATGTATAAGGTTCCCATGGCTGCTGTAATACATTTCCACAAACTTAGTGGCTTAAAACAACACAAGCTTTTTTTTTTTTTTTTTTTTTTTTTTTTTTTTTTTAACAGTTCTAGAGGCCAGAAGTCTGAAAAGAGTCTTAAGGGACTAAAAATCAAGGTGTCAGCAGGGCCAGTTCCTTCTGGAGGCTCCACTTCCCTTTCCTTGCCTTTTCTTCTGGAAGCTGCCTGCATTCCTTGGTTTGTGACCCCTTCCTCAAATCACATTGCCATTTCCTGCCCCTGCTTCCATGGCCACATAACCCTCTTTCTCTTCTATAGTCAAATATGCTTCTGCCTCCCTCTTATAAGGACCCTTGTGATTACACTGGACCCACTCAGACAATCCAGGATGATCTCTCCATCTCAAGGTCCTTCATTTAACACATCTGCAGAGTGCCCTTTGCCACAGAAGGCAATAGTCATAGGTTCCAGGAGTTAGGACCTGGCTACTTTGGGGGCCATTGTTCAGCCTACTATGATTTGTAATAGCCCAAATTGGAAATGACCCACATGTCCTTGGATGAGGGAATGGTTAAATAAACTGGGGTATATGTCCATATCATGAAATTCCACTCAGCACTACAATTTAGTGAACTGTCGCTATACAAAACAACTTGAATGAATCCAGAGAATGATGCTGAGCCAAAAGACCCAGTTTCTAAGATATTGTGTACGGTGTGATTCCATTTATATGGCATTTTTGAAAAGACAAAACTACAGAATCAGAGAACAGATGAGTGGTTGCCAGGGATTAGATGAATAGGGTGGGAGAAAGTTGGTGTAAAAGGACAAACAATGGGAATCCTTGTGGTGATGGAAACACTCTGTATCTTGACTCTCACTGTTGACATCCTGGTTATCATATTGTGCTATGGTTTTAGAAGATGCTACCACTGAGGGAAACTAACTAAAGGGTGCATGGGATCCCTATTATTTCTTACCATTGCATGTGAATGTCTAAAAATAAAAAGCCTAAAAGTGTCATTTTTTAAAATGGGCAAAAGATCTGAATAAATATTTCATTAAAGAAGATATACAATTGAGCACCAAGGACATGGAAAAACGCTCAGCATCACTAGGAAAATGCAAATCACAACCACGATGAGGTAACCATTCCAACAGGACAGTATTTTTTTTTCTTTCTATACTTTCGTGGAAGAGGTGCTAGAGTTGGAAAATTATCATTTTTGCAACTACCACAATAAAGCCTGGTTTCCAAAAGCATTTAAATCTGGGGAGACTTTTTTTGATACGCAGCAGGGTATATGCATGGCCTTAAAGAATCTCCCCCAGATTTTCTATCGGTTGCAAGACAAAATATAGTAACTGTAGGGTAGAAAAGTGGATAATGCCTCAATTTGGTGATCAAAATAACATCTTCAATAAGGGGCAGATACACTGTGTGCCTCAGGATGTGGTACACTAAGAAGGACATCAGGTCACTTACAGAGTACACAACGTGGATCTAACCTGAGGAAACATCAAACTCCCCCAAGAAGTGGCAGACTGTATCTTTCAAAAATATCAGTGTCGTAACAAGAGAAAGAGACTAGAAATGCTCCAGATTAAAGAAGACTGAAGAGACACATCTAAAGGCAATACTGACCCTGAACTGGATCTTTCAGTGGAGGAAAAAATGCTACAAAGGACATTGTCGTGGCAACTGACAAAATGGGAACATAGGCATTAAATTAGGTAAAAGTATTATATCGATGTTTAATTGCAGAAGTCGATAACTGTATTCTTGCTTTCAAAGATAATATCTTTATTTTTCAGAAATACACAGCAAAATGTTTAGGGGCAAAGGGCTGTGGAGTATGCAACTCACAGATGTTTCAGAAAAACATGTTATGTGAATATAATGTAGAGAAAGGGGTTCAAATGATAAAGCGAATGTGGCAAAATGCAACAATTAGTAAACTGGTAAGTCTTAGTGAAGGGTATATAGGTGTTTTATATCTCATGCTTGTAATTTTTCTGTAGTTCAAAATTATTGCCAAATAAAGTTTGTTTTGTTTTAAGAAAGAATCCTGAGGGACCACCTTAGCCCAGCAGGTCACAACTGGGGGCAATTTTGCCCTCCAGGGGACATGTGGCAACATGTCGAGATGTTTTTGGTTGTCATAACTGAGGGAATGATGCTGCTGGCTTCCTGGTAGAGGCCAGAGATGCTGCTAAACATCTTACAATGGACAGGACTTCCTCCCTCAACAAAGACTTATCCGGTACTAGATGTCAATAGAGGTACAGTGGAGAAACTCTGCCCCACTTGGCTGACAACAAGTCAACTCTGCCAGGATGGGTGGGCAGGAATGCCGGCCCGGAAAGAGGAACCCTGCCTGTGGAATTCAAGGTCAGACAACCCAAGAAAAACAACGTGGCCACATCACTGAAATTAACATGCCTATGCCTGTGTCATGGGCTGAATTGTGTCCCACAAGATTTGCAATTGAAGCCCTAGTCTTTAATACCTCAGCATGTGACTCAGCATATTTGGAGACAGGACCTTTGAAAAGGTGATGAAGCTACAATGAGGCTGTTAGGGTGGCCCTAATCCAATGTGACGGGTGCCCTTAAAGAAAAGGATATTTGGACACACAGAGAAACACCGGGGTGCAAGTGCACAGAGCAACGACCATGTGATGACACAGGAAGAAGGCAGCCATCTGCAAGGCAAGGAGAGAGGCCTCAGGGAAAGCAACCTTGCTGACACCTTGATCTCAGACTTCTATCCTCCAGAATTGTGAGAAATAAATGTCTGCCATCTAAGCCACCCAGCCTGTGGTATTTTTGTTATGGCAGCCCTAGCAAACTAATACATTCTGGAAATTTATCACATAGAAATAAAAGTTCTGTACATAGAAACAGGTTCAAGAACCTATGTTCAGAAACAAAATGAATTTTAAGCAATAGAGAACATCACAGAATATGTACACCAAAGGAAATTAAGCAGAGATTATAAATTTTAGAATAGAATTGAAATAGAAATAAAATTCAATTAGAGATAGAATTAAATCAAAATAAAATTGTTCCAGCAGCCTTAGGGACATTTTTACTATTTTACTGATTGAGAAAAACAAGATGCAGAAACCAGGTATGATATGATCCCATAAGTTTGGAAAACAATGATAATGCCTTCATTATGTCACATGTATTTTATTTCATTGAATATTATGTGAACATCAGGAAAAATGTTAGACAACAAATCCTAGATTATCAACATAGGTAACAGAGAGGAGGGGAGCCCAAGCAAACATAAGAAAAAAGTTCTGTACTGAAACACATCTATTCCATTCTACTCATCTGTAAAGTTAAAGTGAATATTAGAAAGTAATACAATATTAAGGACACTAAAAGTAAGAATAGCCCCTAGATTTGTGGTACAAGTGTTTGGAAGGAGAGCAGAGCTGATCTGGTGTTGATAGAGCCTGGGGCCAATTTGGCAGTAGACATAGACACAAGACTGCTGCATATGGGCCCTGGGTGAGCACTTACATGTTCTAACTCAGTCAAGACAGGAGTCCTGGGAGCAGGCACAGTTAGGATCCTGATTTCACAGATGTGGAAGCTGAGGCACAGAGAATGCAGTAGCTTGCTTAGGGCCACGTAAGAAAATGGCAGAGCTGGGCTATGGCCCTAAGAAGGTTGGCCATATAGGCTATGCTCCAAACCACTCCATGAAACCTGCCACTCAAGTTTTAGAAACATAATTGTACAGGAAGGATTTAATTTTCCTGTATCAGAATTTGGCAGATGTATTAGGGTTTTTTTTTGGTTTTTTTGTTTTTTTTTAAACTAAGGGCAGAGCAGACCTAAATGAGGCAATGAATAAACATATATATATATATATGTAAATATATATACACACACACAATCCATCTCAATATACATTTTAGCTGTCCATGTATACAAATAAAACTTTGTGTCCTACAAATACAGAAAATATTTTCTGAGGTCTGTGGAGCATTTACAAAAATAATGGTCTTATTTACATACTTGGACACAAAATCTTCATTAAAAAAAAGTGGAGACTTCATAGGCTACATCCTTTCACTGTAAGCCTACTAAATTAGAAATAAATAACAGTGATAAAAATTTACTGCTTAAAAATTAAGAAGACATTAAAAGAACTCTAAAGAGAAAAATCAAAACACAAAATAAAAACTATCAAGAAAGCAATGAAAAGGAACATATTTCATAATCAGATCTATGTGTCACAGCTAAAGCTGCAATCAGAGGAAAATTTATAGCCTTTAAAAATGCCTTTAGTAGAAGAACTTCAAATAAATGAACTATGACTCTTAAGTAAAAGAAAACAGAGTTAGCCAAGAAAAGGGAATTAACAGCTATAAAAGCTTAGATTAATGAAATAGATAACAAAGAGTACAAAGATAGTTTTCTGATAATATAAATAAAATAGATAAATCTCTCATGTGCTTAAGAAAAAAGGAGAAAAACTACAAAAGTTCAGGCATAAAGGAAAAGAAAAACAAAGAGATGATAGAGACCATAAAATCACTAAAGGAAAAAATTAGTTGCTACCGAGTGGCAACACAATTGAAACACTTGAGGAAATTAAATAGGAGTGAATAAATCACTCCAAAAGATGCAATAAACTAATGTATAACAACTTATCATAAAACAGACTAAAAAGAAATTACTAAAGATGTCCTATAAAACATGTATCAGGCCCAGATGGTTTTACAACTCGGTTCTATTTAACCTTTACAGAAAAGATAATCCCAACGTTCTTCAAACAGTTCCAAGACACAGAACAAGGCAGATAAAACTTTGTTTTGTAAACCATTGTATTTGCCCCCACATAATGGCAGATTTCATACTCTTCTGAAAGATGTACTGTTATTTCTAGGATCAGATATCAGGGATGGCCTGCACCAGTGATGAGAGTGCAGCTTCACAGTTTTGATGACTGTTTAATAGAGATATGCTACTTGAAGCAGACCTCCACTGATGGGCATGTTGGTGGTTTGCAATTATTTGCTATTTAACAATTGCAGAAATCAATATCCTAATGATGGATTATTTTGCAAATGTGTAAGATATGTGTAGAATAAATTTCTAGAATGATTCAAAGGCATATGCATCTTTAATTTTGATTGAGATTGCCTTATTTATCTCCACAGAGGTTTGTATCAATTTATTTTTCCAACATCAATGACTGAGAGTTTCCCGTTACACATACCCATAGAGTGTTATCAAACTCTTTGATATTTAATAATCAGATAAGTTTCAAAAACCCCATTGCTTTAATTTGCATTTCTGTCATAATTGAAGTCATCCGGCATATTTTCATTCTTAAGAATCATTGGTATTTCCTTTTCTGTGAACTGTTTAACTTTTATCTTTATTTACAAGAGCATTTTTTTTTTTTTTAATTTTTTGAGATGGAGTCTCTCTCTCTCTCTCCCAGTCTGGAGTGCAGTGGCGTGATCTTGGCTCACTGCAAGCTCTGCCTCCAGGGTTCACGCCATTCTCCTGCCTCAGCCTCCCAAGTAGCTGGGAGTACAGGCACCCGCCACCACGCCTGGCTAATATTTTGTATTTTTTTAGTAGAGATGGGGTTTCACCGTGTTAGCCAGGATGGCCTTGATCTCCTGACCTTGTGATCTGCTCACCTCGGCCTCCCAAAGTGCTGGGACAGGCGTGAGCTACCGCAGCCTGGCCAAGAGCATTTTTATATAGCAATTAAATTAGCCCCATGCCTATAGGTGAGTGGCAACTGGTTTCTTTAGGTTATCAATAAAAAAGTATTTTCAGTATTTTTTTGCTATGCAAAATATATATTATGTATTTATATTACATATTTATTATAAACAGCTTTATTGAGGTATAATTGACATAACTTGCATATGTTTAAAGTGTGCAATTTGGTAACTTTTGACACACGATGAAACCATTGCCATGATTATGATAATGAACATATCCACTGCCCCAAAAGTTTTTTTGTGCCCTTTTGTCCTTTTCCCTCATGCCACTACCCCTGACCCCCAGGTAACCACTGATAACCACTGACATTTTTGCCACTCTATATTAGTGGTCATTTTGTAGATTTTTACATAAATAAGATACCATGTACTCTTCTTTTTTTTTTTTTTTTGGTCTGGCTTCTTTCACTCACCATAATTATGTTGCAATTTATCCATATTGTAGGTGTATCAATGGTTCATTCCTTTGTATTTCTGAGTAGTATTCCATTGTAGAAATATACCACAACTTTGAAAAAAATCTATTCAAATGATGGGCATTTGGGTTGCCTCCAGTTTTGGGTTTCCAGTTTTTATAAAGCTGCTATGAATATTCCATGTACAAATGGTGGCATGCATATGATCTTATTTCTCCTGGATAAATACCTAAGAATAGAATGGCTGTGGAATATGGTAGGTATATATTTAACACATTAAGAAACTGCTGAACTGTTTCCCAAATGGTTGCATCGCTTTGGACTTCGCATTCTCACCAGGAGCATGTGAGAGTTCCACCTCTGACACATCTTAACCAACACTTGGTATCATCCATCTCCCTAATTTTATACAATATAATAATTGGGTACTGGTATTTCATGGTGTCTTTCATTTGCATTTCTCTAATAACTAATGATATTTCAGCCACATCTTCAGGCTCCACTTCTAATTCTAGTTCTCTTGCAGTTTTCACATCAGCAGTTACTTCCTCCACTGAAATCTTCAACCCCTCACAGTCATCCAAGAGGGTTGAAATCAACTTTTTCCCAATTCCTGTTAATGTTGATATTTTTACCTTCTTCCATGAATCACTAATGTTCTCAATTTCATCTAGAATGGTGATTCTTTTCTAAAGTGTTTTCAATTTACTTTGGCCAGATTCATCAAAGCAATCACTCTCTATGACCGCTATAGCCTTATAAAATGCATTTCTTAAATAATAAGACTTCGAAGTTGGAATTACTCCTTGATTATGGGCTGCAGAATGGAGGTTGTGTTAGCAGGCATAAGAACAACATTAATCTTCTTGTACATCTCCATCAGAGGTCTTGGATGACCAGGTGCACTGTCATTGAGCAGTAACATTTTGAGAGGAATCTTTTTGTCTGAGCAGTAGGTCTCAAAAATGGGCTCAACATATTCAGTAAACCATGTTGTCAACAGATGTACTGTCATCAGGCTTTGTTGTTCCGTTATAGAGCATAAGCAGAGTAGATTTAGCATAATTCTTAAGGGCCCTAGGATTATTGAAATGGTAAATGAATACTGGCTTCAACTTGAGCAGGGTTGCCACAAACCTTCAATTTGTAAAAAATGCATTATCAGCAAAGTGCAACCAAAGTGCAGTCAATAAGAATGAGACATGCCTGTATTTTAAAAATTTCAATTTCTGGTTATTTGCTGCAAGAATATATGAATGGAATTGATTTTTCATATTAATCTTGTATCTGCCACCTTACTAAACTCATACATTAGTCATAGTGGTCATCTTGTATATTCATCAGATTTTCTACATAGATAACCATGTCTTCTGCAAATAAAGACAGTTTTACTTTATAAAATAAAACTCTCCTCTCAATATATGTAACTTAGACTTGCTCTCACAGGAGACTGGGGTTTCTGTTTACACTGCATAGGTTGTCTAGAAGATCCCATTTCTAAAACATGTATCATGAAGGTCCTGGATTGGTTCACTCAGTCACCCTGTACAAGCAAAAGTACAGCTTCTCCAGAGGCATGTACCTTATACAGGATACATAGGAACCCCACAAACAAAAACATCCACCACACAAACTCATGATCTAAATTGCACACCCACCGTGAAATGAGCCATCATGAGCAAGAGTCAGGAAAAACTACAGTGAACAGAATTAGATTCTCCAAGAACTGCAGATGATGAAATGACATGATAGAGCGTACAAAATACACAGGTTCAAATGACCTAAAGATTTAAAGTTGTAGTTTAAAATATGAGAAAGGTACAAGATGCTAAAATAAAGCAAATTAAACCCACATACAAGGATTTATAGGAATGGAAAAAATATGTAACTGAAAGTCTCAGTGGGTGGATAAAGCAGTGGAACAGAAACATCTCAAGAGTTAGAAACTGCATGGAAAATTCTGTGAATGAAGCAGAGGGAGACAGAGATAGAAAATCTATGAGATAGCTGAGGAAGACAATGAGATGGTTAAATAGAAGTTTCTGGAAAAGATCAGAAGCATTAGGGGAGGCAATATTCTACAACATAATGGTACTGACTTTCCACAGTTGACGAAAGACATAAATCCTCAGATTCAGGAATCACAACAAATTGTAGGCACGATAAATAAAAATAATCCACCACCTTGGTACAGTACAGTGAAATTTCTGAACACTGAAGTCAAAAGGAAGGTTTCTGAAGTCACTAGAGGTAGGGTCACTTACAAAGGAAAATCAATTAGCCTGATGAGCCACAGAAGCTAGGAGACTGCGGTGTTATAGCTCCAGAGTCTTCAGACAAAATGTACACATTAACCTGTAACTTTCCCCCCAACGAAATCATCATCCAAGAATAAAGGCAAAGTAAAAATATTTCAGACAACCAGAAACTGAGAGTTTACCTTCACTGAAGGAATCACAGACTTCAGGAAAAAGGAAATTAAATCCAAACAGTGAGACAGAAAACTGCAAGTCCATGAGTAAATATCTAGATGTATGCAGCATCAACAAAAAGAGGATTGTTTAAAAGACAAAACCAAAACACTGGGCAACAAAGGCCCAGGAAACGGCAGGAGACAGTACGATCTGGAGCACCTTGAGGTCCCAGTGAGGTTCCAGAGGAGTTGGGGTGACTTTTGATCTCAATTGGCAAAGCATTCAGGATTTAATCCTGCAGCAGCCACCAAAAATGTACAATCAGAACACACAGCTTGAATGGAGGAGTGGGTGAAAGGCCAGGCTTGGTGTGTTGGGCTGAGGATGTCAAGCTGGGAGCAGGAGGAGGCTATAGCCTGACCCTGTGAGAACCAGGCTCACAAGCGTAGAAGTGAGAAGTTAGGCTGTTCCATGACGCATGCTTCCAAAAAGCACACATACGAGTGTGAAGGATGAGACCCCAGGCCACACTGGGGACCTCTGGGTATGTGATGCATGCTCCTCCAGCACGCTGCCCCACTTCACAAATGGGAAACCACACAATCATCCCAGGTCACCTGACAAACACGTGGTGACATACACAGGCACAGCTTTGAAGACACCTCCCCAGAAGCCCTTCAGAATGACCTCCAGGCCGGTGGACACGTGCGTGCTACCCGATCCTACGTCACAGACCCCGACCTTCCAGCCCAGTGTTCTCTGAGCAGCAAAAGGCCTCTGAGGCGGCCTCCAGGACCAGTGAATTTGGGGAAGTCTCCTCTGCCCTCCTAGGGACTCGGGTGTTCAGGAGGCCACCTCCGGCCAGCCCTGCTCTTGACAACCCACCTCCGGCCCCTTTGTCAAGACAAAACCCTGGTGGCACAGCCCTGTATTTTTATCGTGTACCCACCATGGGTTACGTATGGTACCAGCTCGGGAAGGGTCAGTAGTGAAAAACAAATGGCCACTCCCCTTTGAGGAGGGGACTGGACAACCTGGTCAATGGTGACCTGGCTGTGGAGACAACTAGAGTGGAGGAGGGGCGGGGTAGTCAGCGCAGGATGGAGGTGGCTCCTTCAGGACTTCTGGGATCCAGGAAAGACAGTTCCAGGCAGAGTGAACACAGTGGCTCTGAGACAGGGACAGCGAGGCAGGATGGCCAGTATGTGGCTCCAGCCCAGGCCTCTTCTGACCTGCAGATGTGGATGGCCTGTGCCTGCTTGGATCCCCTGGGCAGGAGGCTGCCTGTGTCTGCCCCCACCCCGCAAGCATACAGAGGATCTTCAGGACCCCCAAGGCAGCAGCAGCCGGGCTGTGAGTGTCAGGCTCCCCAGGCTAGGCATGGACAATGGCCGCCGCATCCTCGCAGGTCCCCCGTCCCTTCAACACTGCCAAGCCAAGCGGCATGAGGTTGGGTCCCCTTGCATCCTTCATGAGCAGTCTGTGACACTTCACTGCAAAGACCCTAGGGCTAGGCTGGTCAGCCCCTGCTGCGCTCTGGCTCTCGGGTTGGGCGGCTGCTGACATTCCCCTCCCTTTCTACCCAGGTCAGAAGGTTGGGGGAACGGCAGCAGGCCCTTCCTGATGGGATGAGGGCTGGTTCCTCCCCTTAGTGAGGCTGCTCTGCAGGGACCACGCAGCCCATTTTTGCTGCAGGTTAGTCTGTGTTCTGATGCCACCGTGAGGGACCTTCTTCCTTCCCAGCCTCCCTCCCCTGAGGTCTGCCACTGCCATACCTGCATGTGCCTCTTGGCAGGCTCAGTGGGGTGTCAGGACACACAGGTGTCCTCAGGAGTTGCCCACATGGCCCTGTCCTTCCGTTTCTCCATCTATAAATGGGGCCAACACTGCATAGCACCAGCTAGAGCACAAGCTGCAGGGGCCTGTGTGCAGTGGATGGCGCAGACAGGTAGGAGCCCTGAGGCAGGGACAAGGGGACTTCTGCCTAATCTGCGGGTTCACACAACAGAAAGCACAGTCAGGCAAGGTTGAGGCCTGGGTTGGCCTTTGCGGGGGATCAGTGTGGCTGTTCATACCCTCCTTGAGGGAGTGGGGCTGTGGGGCTTCCCCAGGGGTGGCATCTGCCCTGGGATCCGCATGCCCTTCTCCCCATGCCAGGACTCTCCAAGAGCCTTCTGGGCAAAGGGGACTCAGGAGTATCAGGGGCTGCTCTAGGTCCCTGGGGGCCAGGCCGACAGCTCAGGCTCCAGAAATCTGGTGGCTCCAGCCTGGGCTGACTTATCAAGTTAGGAAAGAAAAAAGTCCAGCAGGAAAGAAAAACCTTCTCCGTGGAGGAGCATTCCACAAAAGGCGCCTGACTTTCTCCGCACTCGCCCCTCATTAACATTCCGCAGACAGCACTAATGACTTCATAACACTAACCAGGCTGAATGGATGGCATCGACTCGGGCTGCCCCGCATTCAGCAAGCAGCAAGCGATGCTTCTCCAGGCCGCACACAGGCTGCGTCCCCAGCCCCCGGCCACGCCCACCTGCCCGTTAGCATGCGCAGAAAGCCCCCATTTGCATGGAGACAATGGTCCCAGCCCTGAATCCAGAGCTGTGGGGGCACTGGGCACTGGTTGGCACAATCGCCCTTTGTGCCGGCTCCAGCGGGCAGGCGGGAGCACATCCCAGGGGCTCAGAGATGTGGCCGGGTCCCAGCCAAATCCTGATGGCATCTAAGGCCCCGGGGAGCCTGGTGCCCAGTGGACGGGTGCCTGGACTTGGTCTTGCCTGGTGACTTCCACAGTGGATGCCCAGGAAAGCCCCAAGGGGCAGGGAACACCACCCGGCCTCCTGCCAAGGATGGGGTGATGCAGGTGAGCCATCCTGAATAAACTGGAGCTTGGCGGGCTGGGCTGGTGTCTGCGAGCACAAAGGGTTGTGAACAGTGTGGGTTTGTCCCCTCTCTGCCATGCATATGATGTGACAGCATCCTTACAACTGCTGGTAAGCTGGAACATTCGGGTTGGTCCCAGGCACTGGGAAGAGGTCTGAGAGGGGAGGGATGGATACAGAAGTGACCAAAGGGTAAAGGGACAGCTGCTGAGGAGGGAATGGATCATATGACCTGGATGGGAGGGCAAGGTGGATGACCCACCTCCTCTGCCAGGCATGGAACCCTGGCCACTTGGCACAACTGAGTCAGGGCCTGGCTTCCAATAGCCCAGAGTCCAGAACAGTGGGGTCAAGTTTCCAAGGAACTGGGCCACATGGAGTCCTCCCACGGGGCATGGAAGGCAGGGAGAGTGGGGAGCAGTCCCTCCAGGGTGGGGTCAAGCCTCCTTAGAGGGACATGCCTTGGAGTCATGGAAGAAGGGGTCTGAGACTTCAAGGGGCAGAAACCAGGTGAGCAGAAACAAGGTGAGCAGGAACCAATGCAAGGCCCAAGTGCGTGATGTCTGTCTGGACAACAGCAAGTGGTCAAAGGGGAGTGGGCTTCAAATGCTGTGCTCCCCCCACCACCTGGAAAATGAGGGCTCTCCCATGCTGGGAGGGCAAGGCCACTGTTTCGCATGGGCCTGAACTAGTGCTTCTTTCTGGCACTATGACAACCAAGTGTTTTCAAAACAGGTGCCCCTTTCCCCCCAGGGGGACTGCACCCTGGGACAGGGGCTTCTGCAAACGTTTGCCAGGGCCCCTGCATTGGTGCTACAGTGCAGCAGCCAGCAAGTGCCATCTTTGTATCAGAACACAGTCACCACTGTGTCTGCCTCAGAGGAAGCAGCGAGCAGGGTCACAGATGGCACCTTTGCACGAGGTACTGGGGAGCAAACAGGCTTCACTGTGTTTTCTCCTGGGAAGACAAGGGGCACGCCCCTGTCCTGGTGGCAGCACAGCTATCTCAAATACCCTACACTGGGCTCAGAGGTCAGAAAAAGCCAGAATCCTTCACATTTGGTTTTAAGAGAGCTGCTAGAGAATTTGGCAGTTTGGGATCACAGTCCCCAGAAGTGGGCATTGAAGTCATATGCGAGAGAAGTTGGAGCTCCCAGGGAGAAGCGGGGTCCCTTCCACCTCTCCTAACTCTCAAGGGCATCTGTGGCCAGGGAGCATGAGGTCTCCAGCCCCTCACACTCTGTAGAGCTGGCCAGTTCATGGTCCTGTCCTATAGGAGGTTTGTCTCAAAACTGGTCCCAAGATGACGGATGCATCACGTGTGCCTCCTGAAGCAGCCAGGAGGCCAGGTCTGCCCTGGAGCAGTGTGGGGAGACCAAGCACTGATGCTCTGGCATCACCACAGGTTACCTGCTGTGTGTGTGCTCAGCCAACTGCACTTCTGGGAACAGCAGAAGTTGGCAGGAGGCATATGGGGGCCACAACCAGGCACTGCTGTGTCCCTGCCATGTGGCTGGAGCACACGAGCCCAGCCTCCAGGGCCTCGCTCTCCACGTCTGTCAAAGAGCCATGCTTACGAGTTAGCGTGGGTAAAACCCCTTACCCGGGATGGAGGGCATCTAAACCCTAGACAGGTCTGCCATCCAATTATCAGGTGCTGCAGAAGGTAGCTTCATCCCAGCCCCTGCTGCAGGGGTGAGAGGAGGGACGCAGGTCCGAGCCACACCATCACGTACAGGCTCGTGGCCTCCAGGCTGCATGAGAACGGCCTGTCCCATCAGACCCCCCACGTTTTACCCAGGCCTGGTGCTTCTCCTCCAGAGCCCCATGCCCAGACCCCTTACCTCTGGTCTCCCTGCCAGTGGGCCCAGAGGTCACCCCAGACACTTTCCAACCACAGCCCGTGGGCTCAGCTGGGAGGAAGCCAGGCAGCTGGAATCAGGAACATAGCCTTCCCTCAGCACGGCCGGACAGAGCTGACCCATCCTGTCATCTGCCCAGGCTTCCTCTCGCATCAGAAGGTGTGGCCAGCCCCTCCTTGGGAAGACTCTGAGGGGAAGGTGGCTGGAAGGTTTACAGAAGTTTCTAGAAGCTCCACTCTCTGTCTGTTCATACCTCGTTATCAGAGACCCCAGCCCAAGGGAGAAACTCATTGGCTTGCTCGGGCTCCCAAAAAAGGCAGTGACCTTCCCAGCCCTGCGGCCCACACCTGCTTGAGGGGTTCTCACCAGAACTGTCATAGCCGTCAACAGAGAAGTGGTCCAGCCTCCGCTCTTCTGGGGGGTCGCACGTGATATGGGGGACTGTGAGCATCTTCTCTCCGGGACTCACCCCATTGTCTTTGTCCAGCTTGAACTTTTTTTTCTTTACCTAAAAAAACAGACAATAGATTAGCGGTTCCTGGACGTCGTCTGCCAGGCCTTACGCTGGCCCCAAAGTGCCTGTACAGCTGCCCTGAGCCCAGCCCCCATCACATACACCTGGACAGCGACATCACATCCACCTGGACAGGGACCTGAGGCCTGGGGTCAGCTCCAGAGTCCTCACACAGAGACAGGGCAGGGCTGCTGGGGGTCACATGGGGGGCTTGGCCCTGGTGCTGCCCTGTGAGCTCATGGCCTCGCTAACAGGACAGCAGGAAGCAGACAGACATACAAGATGGTGCCAGTGGAAGTGGTAATGGGAGCTGTGACCAGTAGGGGTGAATGCATATGGGGGGAACAGGCTAGGGGCCAGCAGGGCATGAAGAGGGCGCCTGAAGTCAGGGAGCAGGCTGTGTGGAAATCTGGGGGAACATTCCAGCACAGGGAACAGTCGGTATGGAGGCTCCACTGGCAGCTGGAAACTGGGAAGGCCAGGTCTCTCCACAGAGGGTGTGGGCACAGGCCAGGAAACGGAACCATGCCAGCATCAGCCCCAACCCCTCTTATGACCCCAGCCACGTCACAAGACTTCTGCCTGGCACCTGCCAAACTCCACTGCCCTGTGACCTCCAGACCCCCTTCGCTACACCCCTGCATCACCTCCCTCCCCTGCTGCTCCCCTCCCACTGCCCACTGCTCACCACCCACTGTGCCCCACATGGCAAGCCCAACCCCAAGGCCCTCTGAAGAGCCTTCTTTCCAGCGCGTCCTGCTCCCAGAGCTCTCTCTCTGGAGGTCTCATGCCCTGACCCTGGAATGACCGATCCTACATACCCCCAAGCTGGGGGACATTGGGACAGCAGGAACCTAGCGTCGGGTGTATAGCTCAGTGTCCCGAACGATGCTGACACCCTGACATAGGCCGCACCAGGTCAAATGCATGGTGAGATCCCAGCCTTGTGCTGCGGCCCCCACGGCCCCCCCCACCTGCTAGCAAGAAGGCCCTGCCCTGGTGGCAGGTGGGCTACTCACCACCACAGACTTCTTGGGTTTGGGGCTGGGTGACAGCAGAGCGTGGCTCCGGGAGGGCTTCCGGACGTAGATCTTCCAGGTGGAGGAGTCGGGGTTCTCGGCAGCATAGCACCTCCACGCGGTCTGAGGTTGGTCGGGGGAGAGGCTGTCACCTGCTGAGCCACCCAGTGGGGGCCCTTATGGAAGCTACAGCTCCCCCTCCCTGTTCCCCAGGCCGGACCCCCTCCCCTCTGGGTGGCAGGGTCTGGGACCTCAGAGTCACAGGCTTGACGTGGTCCCAGCTCCCAGACCCTCTGCCCAGGCAACCTGGCTTGGTCCCTTGCTGTACCAGGCAGCTCACCGCTGCCTGGGCCAACTGTTACCCACAGCTGGGACACCACAAAGGTCTTTACCGGCCCTGAGCCAGCCTTGAGCCAAAGGCAAGACTCGCAAAGGTGGGCAGGTCGCACATCGTCCCCGGGTGCCAGGGTGCACAGCGTGCATAGGAGACCAATGCAGAAATAGGCAACCAGCGGCCACACAGTAAGGAAGGGCTGAGAAAGAGAGGTTGTCCGGGACCTGCAGGTGCTGAACAGGGGGCAGGGAGAGGCAGGGTCCCTTGGGCTGACAGGAGGTGAGGTCTCTCCTAGAGGCCTGTGAGTGCCACCTTGCAGTTGGGAGAGCCTCTGATGGCACATGGGTGCAGCTCTGAAGCCAGCATTTCAGAGAGACCCTATGGCAGCACCACATGGGAACAGTGGGAGAAGGGGACACTATCGGTAGGGGACTTGGCGGGGGGAAGTTGTGCAGCGTCCAGGTGGGCAGGAGGGGCTCCCAGGGCCTTGTATGAGGACACATCCTGGTGGCCTTGTCATCACTGGCCACATAAGCCTGAGAGAGGGCCAAGTGGAGAATGTGTCCCCACACTGGTGGGCTCCTGGGTGATAGTCCCAGATAGACACAGCAGCTGGCAAGGGGCACCTGCAGCCCTCACTCCCACCCAGCACCCAGGGACAGGCAGGCAAGGGCACAAGCCCAGCCTTCCAAGGCCCGAGCATCACACATACAGGACGAGCACTCCACGTGGTCCCCCAACCCTGGCAAACCCCACAACCCCTGCCCTGCTCCTGTGCAGGCCTGTCACCTGGGGCCCCCACTCCAGTCCTCCCACAGTGTGTGCAGCTTCCGAGGGAGCCCCCTTTCACAGGACCAGGGAGTGGGACCAGGAATCCAATGTGGTCCCCTGCTGGGCGTGGGTGGCCAGCATGCTAACGCTGGGACCAAGGTGGGTTTACGGGCCTGATTTACGGTCTCCTGGGAAGGAGAAACTGTGAAGTCAGGCTGAGGGTGGGAGCTCACAGCCCCCCGATAGCTGAGCCAGGAGCCCGGCAGGATTGCGACTTGCCCCTGATAGCCTGGGCCTTGCCTGGGGCAGCAAGCTCAGGAGGCCTGCAGGGGGCACCCCAGCCAGCAGGGGCTGCCCAGGCCCTGGGCCTTCCTGGGGGACATCAGGCCCAGTGTGCCCAGAGGAGCTGACACTGCTCCCAGCCACTGCACTGGGCAGAGGCCCTATCCCTAGCGGGCACTTGTCATTCAACCTAGCAATGCCCACCCTCCGGGCCCCTCAGCAGCTGTTCCTCAGGGCAGCCCTGGCCCTGCGGTGGCCAACAAGAGAGACCCACAGGGATGCAATTCTCAAGTGGCTTCTGTACTAAGTCCTTGCTTATGTTAACAGGGCAGTCCCATTCTCTGGTGGGTCCTGGAGAGCCTGGAGTGACAGAGCCAGAGCCCAGCGTCCCAGAGCTTGGTACTGCCTGCCTCCCACCCACCTCCAGGACCTTCCTGCCCATGATGCTCCAGGGCTCTGCCTTTCCCTGCCCACTGGCCCTGTGAGCCCAGAGGGAGGCCCATGCCGTCCATCGCCAGCCCTCACCTCCAGGCACCAGGGCCTCCCGAGCCCTGAGGGATGCCAGGCCCTCCAGAAGGCACCAACTGCACAGCTGGGTCCTACCTCCCTTGGGGACAATCACCTGGCTCCGCCACTCCCAGACAGCCCTCAGGTTGTTGTGCAATGGGAGGGAGAATGGGAGCGCAAGGGAGCCTCAGAGCCAACCACGTCCACTCCTGGCATGGCCACGGCCGTGCCTCCTCTCCAGCCCACAGGGCATGGCCCTTGATGGGAGTGGCTTTGGAGGAAGACAGGCTCCAGCGCCCCATGCTCACCCCATCACCAGAGAAGCCAAGGCTTCCACAAGCAGGGTATGCCCCACAGGCCAGCCAGGCGGACACAGGGGCCAATGGTGGTTCCGACAGGTGGCCATGAGGGCTGGACGCAACAATAACAGTGACCAAAATGTCAGTGACTAGGGCCTTGCAGGTACCGCACCTGAATGAGTGAGGCTGCCGCCGGGATCTGCCGGTTGAAGTGCTTCTGCCTCTGCTTTTGCTGCACCTTCAGGGCAAACCCCGAGCCGAGAATCCCCTGGGAAGGAATGGACAGGAGGGTCCCGTCCACACAGGCCACTGCCAGCTGGGTGCAGCCTCAGGACATGGTTACCAGTCACAGTTGTGGGAAGGCCAGGCATGGTCAGTGCTGGAAGTTCCCCAAGTCCCACCTCGGGCCCAGCCTGCCTGTCCTGGGCCAGCATGGGGGGCAGAACTTATACCCCAGGCCCCAGCAAGGGGCCCAGTCCCATGGGGCGGGGCTAGAGCCTCTCTAACCCATTCCCAGGGACCATTCTGGGGGCCAGGTGGGCTGGCCCATCTGTATGCACCCAGGAAGGGGTCATACCACTGGGATGGGGGTCGCAAGTGAGAAGTCGGCCCTTCTCAGTCACCACTGCTGCCGCCCTGCCCAAGGACAGCTGATGGGATGCAAAGGACCCACCCAGAAGCTAGAGAACTCCCGGTCTACAGAGGGGATCACGTGGTCCATATGCATATGTGACGCACACGCACACACAATAGATATGCACACTAACACACACTAACAAACACACACACTAACACACACACACTAACGCACTAACACACACACACACAAACACTAACACACACTAACACTAACACACAAACACTAACACACTAATGCACACTAACACACACACTAACACAAACACGTCTACATGTCATGTGCACACACACGTACACAGCACATAGATGTATAATATATATACCTGTGACACACAGATACATACACATATGCAAACATACTAATATACATGTATAACGCATACATGTGCACACAACACACCACACATACTAAATACAACATATGCACATACAATATGTATACACAGTATGCACGCACATATACGGTACAATACACACCCATGCGATACATATACACATACCCATAGTATACAAGTAACATAAAATTATACACACACAGCACAAACACATATGCACATACACACATAACACACATACACCCACATACGGGCACTGCGAACTAGACACATCACCTAACAATCTGTGGTTTCTGGAAAGGCCATGGAACAAACCCCCTGCCCGGCCAGCCACAGCGTGGAAGTGCTCTCTCCAGGCACAAGATTCTTTCTCCATGGGGCGTGGCAGCAGCATTGCCCACCCCCCAGGGCTGAGTAAGCAGGCCTGTCCCACACTGTGTCCATGCACAGCCACTCCAGGCTGCCTCCCACACTGCCTGCAAGGACCCCAGTGGGGACTGCAAACAGGAAGTCTGCATCCAGGGCCCCAGGGAGGGCAGGTGGAGCTCTGGAGTATAGCACCTTCTAGCAGGGAAGCACCTTCTTGGTTCTGAACATAAGCGGGTCTGCTCAGAGGGAGGGCGTGCAGCCACCCCAGGGCCCCAGCTGTCCGAGGAGCTGGGAAAACACACCATGGAGCACCTACCGCTGGGAGCGCAAAGAAGGAGATGGCAAAGACAGAGAAGCAGGAGGCAATGGTCTTCCCGACCCACGTCTGGGGCACCTTGTCCCCATAGCCAATGGTGGTGACTGTGACCTGCAGGAAGAGGGACAGTGGTCAGCCACGGATGGGACTGGAGCCTTGGAAGGGCCACCTGCCTAACCCAAACCCACCACTCTGATGAGCGGAGAGGCCGATGAGAGACCCTGACCACCAGGACGACCCCGTGTGACTCGGCGAAAGCACCAGGAACAGAGCCGCGGGATGGCGTGTGTCTCCCAGGCTCTCGGTGTCACACACAAGGCATGTCCCACCAGCACATGCAAGGAGCCCAGCACCCACAAAGGGCCGGGCCTGCTGGCTGGGAATGTGGGCCTAAGAGCTCACCCCGCACCTGCTGCCTCATCTGCCTGCCTGTCCCCAGGAGGCTGGGCCCCTGGACCACCGACATTGCTGTGTGCCGGCCCCCAGGAGACAGGGAGCTCCCACTGAGGCCGGTCGTCGACAAAGAGCAGGGGCTGGGATGACGCGCTGCTTCCTGACGCCACTCCAGGGCACCAGATGTTTTATTTTCCTCTTTTCTGAGAGTACAAGATGCAGCTCAAGCCTTCTTGGTGGGAGAGCCATCCGAACAGGACGTGTGGTGGGACAATAGGAGGCTCCCCCCACCCGTGCCTCCTGCTGGCATCTGAGGTTTGCTTCCTGGGGCTTCCAGCCTGAGCCTGGAAATGTCATCCTGCAGGACTTAGGAGCCCACCCTGGCTGGGCCTGGCCTGTGCGGGCTGCCTGCTGGGTTCTTCAGGAGCTGGCGCTGAGCCCAACAAGGAGACCCAGAGTGGCCCTGAGGCACAGCTCACCCTGTAGACACACAGGCTCATGCCCAGGCTCACCTGGACAGCTGGCATGGTGGCCCAGACCATGGCTGTGGCTGCGGGAGGTCTTTGCAGCCCTGCTCTGGGCACCATACTCAGCTATTAGCCCAGCATTTACCCGCTTGGGGCTTCTGGACTGCTTGCAGGCCCAGGAATGCCCTAGCTGGGAACCACATGGAGACCCCCATTGGATTCTCAGCCCTATGGGCCCAGCGCTGATGGCAGGAAGGCCTGAGGCCTGTTTAACACACTCTGATGGAAGGCAAGAACAATTCCCGGCCCACCTGAGCCCCCACGAGACCAGGGTCCCTGGGCCACCCCATGGTTTCCACCGGCCACTGAGGAGGAGGGAGGGTGGGGAGAATCCCCGTGACCACCGCCGGGCAGGCGCGCACAGGCGCACACGTGGAGAAGCAGGTGCCCATGGCTCATGTGACTGCCCAGAACTGCCAGAGCAGGAGGCTTGGAGGCGCAGGCAGCAGAAGGGGCCACATTACGGGAAACCAGGCTGTGCTGATGAGCACATTAACGAACACTGACAAATGCCAGCCACCGCCATCAGGCCGCAGGGCAGGACTGGCCTCTGCTGAGCCCTGGCCGTCACCCAGGCCCCTGCCCCGCTAATGCTCTGACCGCACGTTCGCTTATGGTCAGGATGCTGCCGCAGAGGCTGCTCGCAGGTTATCTCCTGCAACTGCACACAGAGCTCTCCCTGCAGTGCCGCTGTTCTTAAGAGACACCCATATGCACCCATGCCCCCGCCATACACACAATGTGCACAGGAAGCTGTTTACTGCCAGGCCCTTTCTGTGGGCCACCCGGCTCTGTGTGCGTGGGCGCGCACCCACAAACATGCCTCATGCAGAGATGGGACGCTCCACACGTGCACATGTGTGCACACGCGTACACACGGAAACATACAATGACCCGGCCAGTACACACACGTGCATCACACAGGTGACAAGGTCATGTAAAAAGGGAGCTGGTTCCCATGTCCGAGCCTGACACTCTCAGGTGCAGACACTGAGGTGCAGACACCTTGAACGCGCAGCGCAGGCACACAGTGCAGCCACATCCCTGCAGGGTGCAGCCAGGCCACGGGTGAGGCTGACAGTGGCTGGCAGAGGGGGACCCTGGGGGAGCCCGAGGCCCTCGTCTGCAGGGTGTCCTCCCCAGAGGGCCTGCACCCACATGCACAGGCTGGGCTGCTGCTAAGTTCCCCAGAGGGGCCACGTGCACTGGGGTGGGGAGTTGCAGAGGCAGACACAGGGCTGCAAATTGGGCGGGGCATCGGAGACCCTGTGCCAGTCCTGCCCTGGGGAGCAACTCCCACCTGGTGAGCCCTCAGCCCAAAGAGGCTCAGAGCCTGGGGGCCCAGCACATCCACTATTTACCAAGTCTACAGCAAGTCCAAGAAAGCACACACGGGTGGCCCATTAATGGGCCTAGAAGGGCCTGGGCAGAGCGGGGACCCTGGCCTATCCTGGCCTTAAGCTCAGAGGGCCCCTGCAGCCTGGACAAGTAACAAGAGGGCTCCAGAGTCTGTCTAATCCAGATTTCCTGAGGGGACACTCACTCCTTCAGTATGAACATGCTGATTCCTCCTATTCATCCCTCAAACCTGTGCCTGGGCCTGCACAGCCCCTGCTGATGCCCTGAGGCAGTGCTCACCCCTCCACTCCTGGCTCTGCCTCTGCTCTGCAGAAGGACCCCTCTCAGCACCGTCCGCCTGGCTGGCATGTGCAGCCCGAGACTTGAGAAGCAGCCCAGCGCAGGCCCAAGTCCCACCCCACCTGGACATCCTCCTAGCACTGGGCCCCGAAGGACAAGATTAGGCCGAAGAAAGCGGGGGTGGTGGGGTGTGGCAGAGCAGTGCCCCAGGTGGGGGCCAGGTACGAGAAGCAGGGTTGGAGGGCTGCGTCCAGGACAGGGCTGAGTCTGCTTCCCCAGGCAAATGTGCACTGATGATCTGCTGGGGCTGGGCTCAGGGACGGCAGCCCTCGCTATGGCTGGGGGGCACTAACCGGTACTCCTGCTCCCACCCAAGCGTGAGCAGTGGGACATCGCTCTTGACAGACAGGCCCAGGGCAGGCATGGGGATCCCCGTCCTCTGGGGAGCCAGGCTTTCTGGAGATTTGCAAAAATGCTTATTTTTCTTTCAATAATATTTGTTTTGGAAAATATAGAAATTTTTCATAACATTATTTATGAAAATGTAATGGGTCTATTATTTTAATAAATTAATATGGAATTGTTTTTACATGTCTCCACTGTATTAAATATTGATGGCACAATGCCCACGAATGAGGCTTCTCTGTCAGGGGCGCCAAGGGGCCCTGAGACCAAGAGGCCTGGGCACGGCTGCCTCCCGAGGAGGCCGGGGACAAACCCAAGATAGGCTGAGAGGCAGGAATTGGGCTGTAGGGGGGCCAGGCAGCAGGCGGCTGGGGGACGCCAGCAAGGTGTTCGTGCCTTGGGTGCCAAGCGTAAGGGGCGCCAGCAAACTCAGGCATCAGAACAAATGGCAGGGGCTGGTATATTAAACGTCATTTTAATAATAACATTAAATTATTTAAAAATATTTAGAATCATTACTTTTTAAATGAAAATACCATATTTTGATATACTTAAAAATCGAATACAGAAACTCCATGATGAAGGTGGAATGGAGTAGGGCTGGCCTGGAAGCCAGAGTGGAGCTGGGGTCAGGCGAGCAGGTGAGGTGGCCACCTGCTCAGGTAAGGACACCCGAGACCACCTCCCAAACCTGCCCCCAAACAGACGAGACCTGCCGAGGGTGGGGGCGTCACCTCCTGGGGCTGAGATGGGTGCACGTGGGCGCCTGCTGGCTGGCTGGCTGGCTGGGTAGTCCGTAGAAGCCAGGGGTGCCCCCAGCGGGAGAGAAAGGCCAGCCCCAGAAGTGCCCCTGGGTGTCTGCCCACTGTGGAGAGCACACAAACAGCCGGATGTAGTTCCAGGACCCCACCTTCGCCCTGTCCGCCTGCCCGTCTGCCCAGACCCGGCCCAGACCCTCCCCTCAAGTTCACAAGGAAAAGGCCCCTCCCTGCAGACCTGTTTGTTTTTCCTACATTCAGACACAAGCAGCTCAGGAATGGGCTGTTTTATGGTCACCATGCTGGGGATTAGTCCCTGATGGCCCGCCACCTGGAATGCAGATCCACATGTCTGTCTCCTGGGTGACAGCTCCTCGCCAGGGCGCCAGTCGCACGAGGCACACAAAGTCACACCCATGGCAGGAACTGTGGGGGCGCGTGGGGAACCCACACCCCACTGGTCAGCACGTTCCCCCACCCTCCTGCTGGCCTGTGCCTTCACTCCCGTGTGAAGGGGCGGGAGGCATGGGGAGCCTTCTAGTTCCCCATTTTCCGCCCTGAGGAGCACTGGGATTCTATTCCCTCCTTTCGGAAGCAGCCTCCTCAAGGCTGGCCTCAAGGGGATGACTGAGGCCAGCCCAGAAACCCGAGCTCCAGCCACACGCCAAGCCCTGGCTCCCAGAGCTCACTGGCCCCGGCTGGAGACGCGGTAGTCATTTGCCCAGAAGGAAGGGGTGGCCCTGGCTGGAGAGGTGGTGGTCGTCTGTCCAGAGGGAGGGGTGGTCAAGAGCGGGAGCAGGAGGTAGCCCAGAGGTGTCACACCCCAGCTGGCACCCTCAGGTCAAGATCATCTACGGAGGAGGAAACTGAGGCTGGGCAATCACTGTGTTGAGGGCTTCCCATTAGAAAGTGTCCAGGCAGACAGCTGGACCAAGGCCTGCAGGACCCACGCTCCCCGCTGTGGCCCGCGAAGGCAGAGATGGGCTGAGGCTGCTTCAGCCTTGCAGGCCTAGACCTTGCCCAGCCTCGAGGGCCCAGCCTGCCCGTGAGGAGGCACTCGAGGATGGAGTCAGGAGAGTGCAGCACCCAAGCTTAGCCCCACAGCTCCAGGGAGGGTGGCAGGGGCTCCGGGACATCCCATGCGGCCACAGCCATTCCTAGGTTGCTGTGCTGGGGCCCCAGCCATGAGGAGGCCCCCTGGCTCTTCATGGAGGCTCTGGGCCAAGGATGCCCTCCCAGGCCTGGTCCCCTCTCCAGGGCCTAGCAGGAAGCCCATGCAGGATCTCCCAGAGCTGCACCCTCAGTCTCAGTGCCCCCAGTAGGCTGAGCACACAGAGGTCCAGGCAGGTGTCCCCTCTCGTGGCACGATGCCTGTCTCAGTGGTTCCAAGGGATGTAGGACAATGCCCTGTGAGTGAGGGCCTCGGGCCCCACCTGGCACCCTCGCCTTGTCTGGCAGTCCTGTGGTTGCCCTGCTGGCAAGGCTGGGCTGGCACCATGGTTCTGAGTGTGGGGGCAGTTCTCACCCTGTCCATCTGGCCTCAGGCAAAGCCCCAGCCTGTTCTGTGCCTCAATTTCCCCCTCTTGGGAAGGTGCATGGTCACAACACACTTCTCACGGGCTGCCTGCTGGGTTAGGGTTTGGCATGTGGCCAGCCTGTCACTCACTCCTGGAATTTGTAAAGTGCTTTGGTGCCCCTTGCAGACTTAGAGACCCAGTCTAGGGCCTGTCTAGAGCCTCTGCTAGCTGGTGGGCTCCCCCCATGCAGGGCTCAGAGACATGCACTCCTCAGGACAGGGCAGGACAGGGCCCCCTGACCGGGGTGATACTACGGAGAGCAGGGCCAACAAAGTTGGAGAAGAGGCGCCTAGGGGGGTGGCCTGGGGAAGGGGGAGCCATGGACAGAGGGAGGCCCCTGGGTGGGAGGCAGGACTGTCTCTGGGGCAGAGAAGGGTGGGGCCAGCAGTCCTGGGGCTCTAACAGGCCAGGCACTCACATTCCGAGGGGACGCCCAGCACATTCCGAAGATTCGCCCAGCCCCCGTGGGGCCGCCCTGGAGACTCTGGCCTGGCTTTCAGGAAGAGCTATAAAGGGGCTGACGCAGCCACGTGGGGGTGGGGGAACAAGCCAGCAGGCTCGCAAACTCTCAGGGTAAAAGCAAAAGCAAACACACACCCCAAAATAAACCCGCTTCCTTTCAGCAGGAGAAAGTAAATAAACGAACACAAATTCACGAGGGCCAGGCCTCCCCATCACACGGGGTCCTCTCTTCACTCATGAAGCCCAGAGCCCCACACACGGGCTGGTGGTGAAACCGTCAACACCCCCATGGCACCCAGGCCCCAGGCCGCGTCTTCCCCGAGGTACAGTCAGGCTCAGCACCCTGCCCGAAGGTGGCCCAGGTGACTGTGTCTTGAGATCTCAGCTCAGACGTCACCTCAGGGAGGCTTCCCTGCTCCCGCGTGGAGACAGTCTTGCAGGGACACCCCAGTGGTGTGTCCCATGGCCACCTGTGAACCACCACAGGCCAGCACCAGCTCACACCATGCTTCTTGCTCCTGACCGTGACAGAGAGAGCAAGACAGGGCTGCCCGAACCCCTGCCAGTGCCTGGCACAGAGCAGGACCGCAAGCCACACGCCTCAACAGTGAGTCCACAAATGGAGACCCAGCCTCACCAGGAGGCCTTTTCGGTCCAGGGAAAGTCACCGCAGCAAAGGGAACGGTTGCAGCCTCTGGGACTACAGTCCTCAGCAGCCTGCGCCGCGGGCCCCACATTGGCCCTGGGAGATGGATTGCTGTCTCCCATGTGCAGATGGAGAAACTGAGGCACGCAGCAGGTGTGTACTCTGCCTCTGTCCCCAGGCCCACTTAGTAGGGCGGCTGAATTCGTTCCCCTTTGCATGGAACGCCAGGAGGAGGAAGAACCCTGACCCAGGTGCTCAGTTGGGGGCCGAGTCCTGCTGCGCCTCAGCCCACAGTGCCTTGGTTTCCCCAGCAATTCCTGACACCACCCCTCCCGCTGGGCAGTGCCAACAGGGCTTGCCTGTGACTGCCTGGGAGGCCCTGCCCTCACGCACACCCCTGCACCAGCCCCCAGCCCCGTCTGGCCTTGCCCCGCCAGGGTGCAGCATTGCCAGGGAGGGGGGAGTCTTTGGAGCCTCCAGGTGAGGAGAGAGTGAACGGCAGGCAGTGAGATTCCACTTCAAAAGGCGGCGGAAATATAGGAATGGGGTTCCAGTTTTTTTACTCTCAATTCTAAATTTAGATGCAGAGGGGTAAACAGCCCGGCAGCCTCCTGTTTTTAGAGACCCCCAGGCTCTGAACAGAGAAGCCCGTGTTTGCAAGTGCTTCTCCCTCCACTCAAACTTTAACACAAACAAACGCATTTTGTTCCAAGGGCAAAGAAAAGTCTTAAATTCTCCCCAAACGCCTCGGCAGCCAGGGCAGGCGCCACACTTAGGGGATCCGGGAGTTCTCACATCCAAGTTGGGTATACCCACCCCGGGGAAGGGGACAGGAGGGGACACTCAGCCACTGAGCTGGCACCTTCACTGGACAGCTGGCAAGGGGAGAGACCTTCCCAGGAAGCCCACCTGGGCCACCCACTGTCCTAGGCTGGACTGCATCCCTCCTAATTCATAGTCACTTGGCCCCACAGAATGTGATATTTGGAAATAGGCTCTTTGAAGATTCAATCAAGATGAGCTCTTCCTGGATCACCTGGGTGGACTCTAAAGCCAACAGTGTCCTCCTGAGAGACAGGGCCTGACACGGAGGAATGAGGCGGCCGCACACCGGGCACGCCTGGAGTCTCCAGCCACTGGGAGAGGGGAGGAAAGTTCTCCCTGAGCCTTCGGAGGGGCCGGCCCTGCGCACACCTCGCTTCGGGCTCTGGCCTCTAGAGCTCGTGCGTTTCTGTTGCTCTGGGCCCAGCAGTTCGAGGACTTTGTTGTGGCAGCTCCAGCACCCTCTTAGGGTGTGTCTGAGGGGTGAGGAGTCCACAGAGTCCAGGCAAGGCCTGGGGCAGATGTAGCATGATGTTCAGAATGGCCTGGCCTCCAGGAAGCCACCTCCCACCCAGTAAGGGCCGGTGGCAGCCCGGACGGACGGACGGACATGGAGCAGGCCTGGCTGCCTGGCCGGCGGGGGCGTGCTTCCCTCCCCAGTGGAGTGAAGGAAGCAGGACAAAGGAGCTGAAAGAAAACAACTGCTCAGGGCGCAGTTACAAATTGGCAAAACTGGCTTAAAAGCCCCCATCTGGGCTGCCCCTTCTTGCATTTCTCAAGTTCTGTTTGTCCGAGAAACGCCAGGAACACAGCCCATAACTCAGGCCTCAGGGGCCGCTCCCCCCAGACAGCTGCAGGGCAGCTGAATGGGAGCTGTTTGCCCCAGAGCCCCGGGCGGCGGGGGGCCCAGGGCGACCAGGGGCGCAGGGCCCGGCGGGAACAATGGCCAGGCCAGGGCGCGCGATGGCCGAGGCTCAGGCTGCAGCTGACAGTGCGGGCCGGGGCACTGATGCCAAGCCGGGCACAAAGGGGCCGTGTTCCCGGCCAGCGAGCGGATGTTTGCACAGGTGTGGGAGTGGGAGCGCCGCTCTGCCGCGGGCTGGGGGGCTGGGGAGTAGCGTCTGCCGTCCATAGCTCCAGTGGGCGGCCGGGAAGGCAGGCAGGACAGCACCGAAGGCTGGGCACTGCTTATCAGCTGTTCCGGGGCCAGTATCCACTGGCTTCCGCCACACCGCCACTCCTCACTGCCCACCTTGCCACCAGCCTCCTGGGAACTCTCCTGGCTTTGGGCAGTCCATCCCCCGAGCAGGCCCTACCCAGCCACACTCACTGCCGGCAGGCTCCCGCCAGGGGGCTGGGCCCTTCTGCCCAAACCTGCCCAGGCCTGCCACACTGGGGCCTTCGGGGACACAGGCCCCCAGGAAGGCGGGAAGAGGCCAAAACTGGGGCCTGCCCCAACCCAGGAGTTGTGTCAGCATGCCCCTGCCATCCCTGAGCAGTGCAGCACTTTGGAAGCTTCCAGAAAACCTGCTGACTCTGCCTATGTCAGGAGCCACTGCTGAGTGTCTGGCCTCATGGGGGACGCGGTGGGGGAGGGACGAGGCACAGCAATCACAGGGACATGCGCCTGCCTGGGGAGCCACTGGGAGGCTTCTCGTCCCGCCCAGATAGGCTCTGATGGTGGTCGGGGGGCCCAAGAGCCAGCAACGCTGGTCCTTTCTGGAAGGAGAACTTGGGGCAGACAGACTGGGTCCTGGCACCACCAGCATGTGTTGCCCATGGATGCCCTGCCCGCCCCACCTCCAGCCCCTGTGTGGCCCGCAGGCCTTGGCTCCCACCCTGTGTGGGCTTCGATGGCCTCCTCCACAGCCCCAGCCCCTGTTGCTACCACGATCCCATCTGACCTGTTATCGGGCTGAGTGAGTCCGGAGGTCAGTAGACAAGGGCAAACGCGGGGGCAGGCTTGTGGCGGCAGAGCAGGGGGCACCCCGTCACCTCGGCATTTGGGCTTCCCGGCCCCCACCCAAGGTCACTCCCCAAGGTGTGATGGTGCCACCCTGGGCCTTGGTGGCCTCTGGACGGCCCACCCGGCCCTGCAGCTGTGGGGGGAGATGGGATGGAGTCACTCCCTCCCCGCACTCTGGCCTCCAGCCAGCTGCTCCCCTCAGGGTACCCACGTGTCCCCCCTAGAAGCAACCCTCAAGCTCCATGTGTATATAAACGCCAGCTTTCACTGGAGGATTTGAAAGCAACCACCAGCTCCCAGAGGGACACTGGCAAGTTGGGCCTGCCCCTAAAAATGCCACAACCAACGTCCTCTGAGCCGTGAGAAACTGCTGCTGGGCCCACAGGCCAGTGACATGGGACTCAGGGAGCCTGCAGCTAGGAGGGCGCGCCCTGATTCCTGCAGCTGCATCCTCATCGGAACATCTCCCTCTCCCACGTGCAAGCCTGACTCCCTCAAGGAAGCCGCCACAGACGGCCTGAGACACTCTGCCCCACCCTTCCTGTGCAGGCTCACGGAGCTTTGGGTGGCTTGGTGTTCCGGTGCGGGGATCCGCCTGCTGCACACCCGCTTCCCCAAGGCTCCTGGGCTGCTCTAGGTGGTTGGAACCCACTTTCACTGCCAGGGGCAGCCTCTGGGCCCACAGGCCGAGTCCCTGCCCCCCCCCCAGCTCAGCTGCACCTACGTCACCACTGCCCAGGGCCGGCTCCAGAACTTGCAGGCCCAGCATCCACTGGAAACACGGGGGCTCTCTGATCTCTGCTGGGGTCTCTTGAGCCATCGTGGTCCTTCCTGTTTGCCCTCTGGCTCCTTGGGGACAGGGGCACTCACAGGGCCTGTGCGGACCCTCAGAGACACGGGAGGTACGCATCTGACGCCGCTCTCCTGGGGCCCTGCCAGGGTGAGGGCCGGGGTGGAGGCAGAGAATGGGCAGCCTAGGATGATGGTGGGAGGCAGAGCCACGGGGGAGCCGAGACCGCTAAGCCCCCAACACACACTCCAGTGACCACTCCAACTTCCCTCTCAAATCTCAAGTTCAAAGGCGAGACATTCAGAACTTCAAGACAGTGATGCTGAAGGACTCGACACTGAGTGTGGGGACCCATGACAGCGGCTCCAAGCGCAGGTTTGTGGACAGAGGCCTGTGAGCACACAGGTGAGAAGCCCCCGCCAACAAGGCCTGAAGTCTCGAGACACCAGTGCCCTGGTGTCCTGTCACCTCTTCAGCCCCAGCTGCCCCTGTCCCCATGCCTGGAAGTTTCTGACTTACCACCCCCCACCACAGCGCATCTGCGTAGCTGCCGAACTCCACGCGGCCTGACTCGTTCACCGCGTCCTTCTCAGCCAGGTACACAAAGTACGAGGAGAAGATGAGGCCCAGGAAGCCAATGTACAGGGTGGTTATCAGCTCCTAGGCCAGAAAACAGACAGTGTCGGGCTCTAGGAACTGTAGGCTGGGAGCCTCCTGTGCAGACACCTAAGGCAGAGAGTCCCAGCGATCACTGGGCGTCCTACGCCGCTCTGGTTCACATGCGTGGGGCCGGCTTCAATATAACCCACTCCTCATCCAGTAAGTGGCAGGTGGGGGTTACCCTTAGAATGAGGATCAGCCCTGGGGTTGCCCCAGGCCCACCGTCTGGACCGCCGCAGGCTCCGGCTCTCTTTCCCGCCACATGACAGAACCAAGAATGGACCAGGACCCAGGGGATCCCCAGGGAGAGGAAGGGTCCCCTCACCCCACAGAGCCAAGGGCTGGTGCAGCTTGAGCCCATCCGGGCGCAGCCCTCGGGAAGGGGTGCGGGTGTCCCCGCCTTGACCGGGTTCCTGATTTGCCTGGGTTTTTCATTTCTGACTTTCTGTCTTCTTTTGCCCCCAGCTCAGAGGAAGGTGAGCACATCAACAGCCTGGTAGGCCAGGGGCACCGGCACCCGGCTGGGGTGAGCATCCAAGCTGGGCTCAGGCTTAGGCTTGCTCTGAGATCCTGGGCCCCATTCAGGTACCCTTGCGCCTGGGCACCCACCGACCCCCAGGGCCTCAGCGCATCTCAAGCTGTCCTAGCGTGGGCTGCTCTGCTCCCTCCATCCTGCCCCCAACCCAGGCCCCGCACCCCCAACCTGGGCCACCCACCTGGCGGTGGATGAAGACCACGGAGCCCAGGAGCCTCCAGGTGCCTCCCTGGCGGTCGACATGTAGCATCCTCAGGATCTGCAGAAAGCGGATGCCCCTGGGAAGGAGATGGTGTGGGGCTGAGGGAGCCAGGCTGGGCTCAGGTGTTCACTCCGGGCCTGGGGGTGGCCGATGGCATGGGTGTCCCTGCCCCTGCCGGGCGCCCACTCTGGGTGGGGAGGCCAGATATACATCCATCCCCACAGGGGCCTCGGAATTTCCCTCCCAGGTGCAGCCCCCCCCAGAGTCTGCTCTGAATCTGCTCACACAGGGCTGGGGCTGGGGGTCGACCAGGTACCTCCAGATTCCCTCAGTCCCCAGACTGCCTTCTGAGGGAGCCCCTGGGGTCACCCCAGTTTGCAGATGGGCAGGCTATGTGCCCAGATGGTCAGGTTACAACCCAAGCCCTGGAAGCTCAGAGGCGCTGGCGTTGGGCCAGAGCCTAGGGCTGCCTGAGGCATCTTGAGTCTGAGCTGTGCCCTCCACACTTGCCCGCACCTACCCTGCTCCACCCACCCCAGCACATGGCTCAGTGTCCCCAGGAGCAGCGGGCACCAGGGCACCTTGCATCAGAGCAAGGCGGATGGGGCACGAGACCACCCACGGCTCAGGAGGGGTGCTCGGGGCAGGTTGGCATGGCAGGGAGAGCTCATGGCACAGACGCACCTGATGGCTGATGTGGCAAACACCTGCCCCTTGGAGCCCACGCAGAGGACCACCATGGAGGCCACAACCACGATGAGGTCTGTGGAGTACAGGAGACGGGGGAGCTTGTTGTGATCGTCACAGCCAGGATCCCGGGGAAGAGCACACGCCCTGCTCTCATCTGGGGAAGGGGCTTGCCAGTCAGGCGGGTCAGGCCCTGATGACCAGGGACATGGGGACATCTCGGATAGGGAGACAGGCAGCGTCTAAACTGAGAGACTCAACCTCTATCCTGGTCATGTGGAGCCCCCAGCCCTTCTTGGGCCCTGTGCTGAGCCCTGCAAGGGACCAGAAAGGGCAGGGCCTTAGGCCTGGACCATGGTTCTCAGGCCGCCAAGGGCGACTGGCCCACCGTGAAGCTATGCTGGGCTGCAAGGGCTCATGGGAATCTGTAAGGGACCAACCCCCTACTCCCAACACCATGTTAGCGTCTTGGTGCAGAGGTGGCTGAGGGCTGCCAATGCTCCTATGCTGGGTCCTGGGCAGTCACCCGCTGCTGGCCTTGGGGTTCCCCCGTCCTTAGGGGACTCCATCTGGTGGGGATCATGAGGTGGGGATCATTCCTGGTCTGGAAACCTGGGCGTGACCTCCACAGGGCAGGCATGACTCACCGATGATGGAAATGGGCTTCCGGGCAAAGCGCAGCCGCCCCCAGAGGCCCACGTACTTGCTGCGGCAGCCGGCGGACCAGAGGCGGACCACGTACTCTGTCCCAAAGAACACCACCAGCACGATCTCCTGCAGCGACAGAGTGGGGCGCTCACTGCAGGCGGGCTCGGCCTTGAGTGGCTTCAGACCCTGCAACCTGTTTGAACCCAGCCATGCTGGAGCCTCCACTGAAGGACACCCTGAGAACAGCAGGCCCAGGTCCTGGCCTGCTGGGGATGGTGATGCCTGTGCACAGAGGCCCTGGAGAGCCGAGCAGCTTCAGCTCACGTCCACAGGCGTGGAGCCCAGGTGAGGCTGCAGCTCTCAGGCCAGGACCACCCAGGCCAGAGGAGGCCCCACACCAGGAACTCCAGCCTGGGTCAGAGGAGGCCCCACACCACAAACCCCAGCCTGGGTCAGAGGGGGTCCCACGCCAGGAATCCCAGCCTGGGACAGAGGGGGTCCCACGCCAGGAACCCCGGGCGCCCTCCATGAGAAGCATTTTCCCACCAGATCCAGCCCTGGAAAACCTCACAGCTGGCCTTTGAGTCTGGTATACCCGGGGTAGGGGCAGCCTCTGGACCACGTTGCCCCTTATAGGGAGTCACCTGGCCCCTCTACACCCCAACACCTCCTCAACTCTACCGACACCAGAGGGCTGAGGTTCCTGGAGGAGTGGGAAGAAGATGCTCGGAGCTGGATCCCACCCCCTAGGCACAGAAGTGGGAACCTGGGCCTCAGTTTCCTCGGCTGTAAAGTGTGGATGCAGCAGTGCCAGGCTCAGTGGGCTTTCGCGGAGACTTATTGCCAAAATGCAGCTTTCATGTGAAGTGCAGCCCGTTGTGACACTCAAAGCATGGTGGCCACCTGCAGGCTCGAGCCCAGCGCCCAGGCAGCCGGGGTGTATGGGAGGCCCTTGGGGAAAGTATATGGGGCTGGAAGATGAAAACAGCCCCCACATGTGAGAGGCGCTAGCCACACAAAGCCACAAAGCCACAGGCATACAGCGTCTCAGGCCCACTTCCGGCAGACTCCTGCCTGTCCTCCCTCAGAAGCCGGGCCCTGGAGGGGACTTCCGCTCCCACTGGGTGACAGTGGCTGGCCTTGCTCCCATGCCACACCCCCACCAGGGAGTCTACTATGAGCGGTCAGCTGGACACTGCCATCGCTGGCTCCCAAATGTTATTAATTAGGATGGAATGATACTGACACCATCCAGCATGTGTTTGCGGCAAGCCCAATGGATAAGGGGAGACAGGCTGGGAGCTTAGTTGCTTTCCTTTTGGAAAAATGTTTTAGGCTCATGACGTCAGGTCCTTCAGGGGTTGGGGTGTGTGCAGTCAGGTGCATACGGGAGATGGCAGGGGTGCAAGGTAAAGAAAGGGTGTGGGCCGGGCACAGGGGCTCACGCCTGTAATCCCAGCACTTTGGGAGGCTGAGGTGGGCGGATCACGAACTTAGGAGTTCAAGACCAGTCTGACTAACATGGTGAAACCCCGTCTCTATTAAAAATACAAAAATTAGCTGGGCATGGTGGCGCATGCCTCTAATCCCAGCTACTCAGGAGGCTGAGGCAGGAGAATCGCTTGAACCCGGGAGGCGGAGGTTGCAGTGAGCCGAGATTGCTCCATTGCACTCCAGCCTGGATGAAAAAAAAAAAAAAAAGAACAAAAAAGAAAGCAAACAAAAACAACAAACACACACACACACACACACACAAAACAAAAGGTGTGAACACCTGCAGGCTCTGTGGCTTCATGGTGGGGTTCGGGTCCCACCTCTGTCTTCAGCTCCTGGGGACCGGGGCTCTAGGCTGAGGTCCGGCTAAGCTCCCTGGTCTTACCCACCCCCATTTCCCAGGCCCCAGAACAGGACCTGCTCCAGTCAGTGCTCAACATGGACATGCTGAACGAACGAACGAAGGAACAAATACATGACTCTTCCAATGAGCCGGCCTAGAGCTCTCTGGTAGCAGGAGCTCTGTCTCATCGGTCTTTGCTTCTGAGAACCTGCCCTTTAGGGAGACCAGGCCTGGACACCATAACGCCTGCCTTTGTTTAGTCATCGTGAAAAAGGCCACAGAAACACGGAGCTCCAAGTCCCTGGAGCTGAGACAAGGTGCCCATGATGGCACAGAGACCAGCTCACCCGACTGCTGGTGGCCTCGGTGGGGAGGCGTAGCGGCTCCCAGCCCAGCTCTGCTGACCCAGACAACACCCCGCAGACTGGTCCTTAGCAGGGTTTTTCCTGTTTTGATGCACTTTATTTATTTATGATTTATTTATTTTTGAGACAGTCTCGCTCTGTCACCCAGGCTGGAGTGCAGTGGCGTGATCTCGGCTGGAGTGCAGTGGCATGATCTCGGCTCACTGCAACCTCGGCCTCCCAGGTTCAAGCAATTCTCCTGCCTCAGCCTCATGAGTAGCTGGGACTATAGGCGCCTGCCACCATGCCTGGCTAATTTTTTGTATTTTTTTTTAGTAGAGATGGGGTTTTGTCATGTTGGCCAGGCTAGTCTCAAACTCCTGACCTCAGGTGATCCGCCCGCCTCGGCCTTCCAAAGCGCTGGGATTATAAGCATGAGCCACTGTGCCTGACCTTGTTTTGATGCACTTTAAAAATTACTTAAATACCTTCTCCAGCCATGTCCTAGGCAGGTCTGAAGTGCTAGGTGTGTCTTATGTTATACCTTGAAATAAATAAGTAACTATTAGGGATTGCTGTGGATAACTGTGTGACTTTCTAAAGTTGTCTTGACCTAACACTCAGGGAACCTGTTTAGGGGCCGGCCTTCTGAGATGGCAGGACTCCTGCCTGTGGGACAAGGTGGGAGAAATAATTAAAAACAACGCTGATCCCCAAATCCAGCTGGATGTGGGAGGGCGTGCAAGGCTCCGTGGCTGGGGGGGCCCCGCTTGTTGGGTTAATTAGGCTGGTGCTATTGGCAGGCCAGGAAAGAGCCAAGGAAAAGTCCCTTCACCATCTCTAAGCTGGAAACGGCAAGATGGAATGTTTGCTCAGAGATAAAACTATCTCCACCACCATGAGCCTCAAACGCTCTCCTGGGTTGTACGGGACAACACCCAGGGCCAAGGCCACAGCGAGACCCCAGGGAGCTCACACTCAGCTGGGGACAGGGAGGAGGGCTAGTCCCCCACACCATGCCATGGCCCATCCCTGATTCACGGGACCACAGCCCCAGTCTAAAGCAGGTTCATAGAATGGCAGGCCTCCCCCTGGCTCCAGCAGTCCAGACCCCAGGTGGGTGATGCCCTAGCCACCCTCCTAACCCTGGGTTCATCTGTATTTGCAGACTTGGCTCTAAGCTCCAAAGGTGAACTAAAGGGGCCTCAAGTTCCTCCCCAGAACCTGCATGCATTTGGCACTTCTCCCTTGCCCGCCTTGTTTAAGCAACTGCCATAGCTCCTGCTGTCCACACTGAGGGTCAGAGTCTAGGGCTGTCCCTGAGGCCTCCTTCCCGGGGGCTCACAGCCCAGTCTCCCCCAGAGCCTCCCATGGGCCCCAGGTGCCCCCTATTCCCTGGGGTGCCCCTGTCTCCTCAGGGCCCTGTGTCTGGAGCGCTCTCTCCCTCCCCCATTCCACCGCCGAGGTTATCCCACCCACCCTTCCCAGGCCAGCTCAGCACCCCCACCCCCAGCCCCTCTGAGAGGCCCACCCACTACACATGCAGAACCAGGGGTACTTCCTGACTCCCCCACTGATAACAGGGCCAGCCCCAGGCCCTTCTCTGAGGGGCACCCAGGATCGTCCAGCCCCATAAAGCGTCTCTCACAAGATCTATGTGGCGCCTGCAAGCCCCCCGGGGTCAAGGATTCAATGGCCCGGGACGCTGATGGAGTGCGGCCCTGAGCTCTGCCCCACAGATACGAGAAAAAGAGCCGTCCTTGGTCTCCACTGAGACCACAAACAGACCAAAGGGACAAAGAGGCCCCTCCCACCCTGGTCACTCTCCTTCAGACTAAAGCAAGGCCGCCTCCTGGCTGCGAATGGCTTCATGGACAAAAGGGCCTCAGAGCTGGGCACCGAGACGTGCACAGAACAAACACAGACCCACATAATGGGGGTGGTGGCCTCTGTTCACATTTTACAGAGGCGGAAAGCCAGGCTCGGCTAGGTCAGGTCACCCGCAGCTTAGGGGAGGGAAGGCTGGTGTCCAAGGCAGAGAGAGCACCCCCCCCCGGCCTCCGGGACAAGGTACAGGTATCCTCAGGTGTGGGAGAGGACACTGGCAGGTGAGGCCAGGCCTGCCATGGAGGGCTGACCACTTTCATGCACAGACACGACCTGGGCGTGGTGGTGGTTCTGGAAACGGTGTTACTGCCGGATGAGTGGGCACAGGACAAAGGCTGGAGGACCCTTGGCTAAGGGGACCCAGACATGAGACAAGGACACCAGGCTGCAAAAGCAACCCCAGGAGGGAGAGGGTAACCAAGAGAGACTCCAGAGCCTCCAGCCCTGCCAGGGGAAAGGGAGGTGTCTCAGCCCTGTGGTCCGAGGTGGGGAAGACAGGCCTGGGCCTCACAGAGCCGTCAGCACCACCAGCCGCCCTGCCTTGGTGGTCATCTAGTGGGCAGCTGGAGAGCTGGGTCTGGCCTGGAGGGAGGGTGTGGGTGTCAGATGGCCCCAAGGCGGGTGCAGGCACAAGAGCCACCAGGACCACCGTACCCTCCTTCCTCCAGACCCAGTGAGGGGCTGGGGACAAGGATGTTCAGGGTCAGGAAGCCAAACCCTGTGGGTTCTGCCCCTCCCTGAGACCCCCTCACAGAAACAACAGAAAAGACATGAGAAATGGGAGGAAACGCCCCGGAGCTTGGCTGATGCCACCGCCCTCCACATCGGACCCACTCGTTCGACTGTGTGCTCTTCTAGCAAGGCCTGAAAGCAATGGGTTTCTGGGTCCCTGCCCCCCAAAACAAGATAGGCCATGGGTCTTTCCCCTGCCCACAAGCCAGCCATCCCATGCTGCACCCCTAGCTCCATTCTACCACAAGTCCATGTCCATCCTGGGGCGTGTTATAAGTTGGCTCTCGGGGGTATTATTTGTGTGATTTAAAATTATTTTAAAAAACAAAGTTCCTAACAACTCAATTTTTAAAAAATAGGCAAAGGGCTTGGACAGTCATTTCTGTGAAGAAGATACACAGATGGCCAACAGGCACACGGAGAGGTGCCCAGTGTCACTAATCATCAGGGAAATCAAGACCACAATGAGATGCCGCCTCTCATCCACTAGGGCGGCTACCACCCCAAACAGAGTGATAAGTGCTCCCAAGGACCTGGAGAAGTTGGGACCTTGTGTGCTGCTGGGGGAAGTAGAATGCTGCAGCTGCTTTAAAACATGAAACAACCAGTCTCTCGATTTTGCGGTGAACCTAAAACTGCTCTAACAAATAGTCTATTTAAATAATATGCCTGAAAAAAAATAGAATGACTGTATGGCCCAGCAATTCCACCTTGGAGTCTGTCCCCAGTCTCTTTAACGGAGATCCACACACACCCATGTCCACAGCAGCACCATTCACAACAGCCAAAAAGTGGAACTAGCCCGGTGACCCTCAGCGCGCCGACGGAGACAGAAGATGTGGTCCCTCCATACCACGGGATAGGATTCGGCCTCAAAAAGGAAGAGAATTCTCACACAGGCTGCAACATGGAGGAACCTTGAAGACATCACTCTCAGTGAAACAAGCCAGTTACACAAGGACAAATACTATCTACTTCCACTCATGTGAGGTCGCTACAGTTGTCAGATTCACAGAGGTAGAAAGTAGAAGGTGGGTGCCAGGGGCTGGGGAAGGGGGAGTAGGGAGTGAGTATTTAATGGGGACAGACTTTCACCAGTTTTACAAGATGGAAAAAGCTTTGGAGCTGGATGGTGGCGACGGTCGCAATGAACTATGATCTTAAAAAGGGTTAAGATGGTAAAACACATTTTCCTTTTATTTTATTTTGAGATAGAGTCTTACTCTGTTGCCCAGGCAGGAGTGCAGTGGCACTATCTCAGCTCACTGCAACCTCTGCCTCCTGGGTTCAAGTGATTCTCCTGCCTCAGCCTCCTGAGCAGCCGGGATTAGAGGTACGCACCACCACACCAGGCTAACTTTTTTTGTATTATTAGTAGAGATGGGGTTTCACCATGTTGGCCAAGCTGGTCTCAAACTCCTGACCTCAGGTGATCCGCCCACCTCAGCCTTCCAAAGTGCTGGGATTACAGGCATGAGTCACTGCGCCTGGCCTTATATTTCACCATAATTTAAAAAAGAATGTGTTTGTCAGGAACTGGGAGAAAGGCAATGGGGATGGTTTTCCTTTTGAGGTGATGAAAAACCTCAGGAACCAGAGATAGGTATTGGTTGCACTGCCTTGTGAATGTACTAAATGCCACCAAATTGCACGCTATGAAATGGCTGAAATGGTGAATTTTACGTTAAGTGTGTTCTCTGATACGGAAATGAGTGCCTTGAGGGGCCCGGCCCCATGGCGGTTGCTCACCTGGGCTCCCGCGGGTCACGTCTCCCAAAGGATTCTATGGACCTTCAGGGCCTCCCAGCGGCCCTGAGTATCTGCCACACTCCAGCTGTGGTCATCTGTAGCTGTCCTTGAGCCTTTAGTTCTTAATCTTCACTAACTATTGTTAGTTCAGCATTAAACAAAATAGCTAAGCGCAAGTCATTTGTCAATTGCAAAATGGCACGCAGACCTTGAGCCCTCTCAGGATGAAGACAGAAAACAAATAGCGGGCAGTGCAAAGGGCCCTGGGTGGAAAAACACAGGCAAGCTGTAAAATTCCCCTAATCTTGTTTCATCGTTGACAAGACTTATGCTGAATGGAGCTCAGGGCCATCCTTCACAGGGGGTCCTGGATGCCAACGGGACACCCTAAAGCACAGTCACTGCCGCTGACGGCTTCACTATTGGGTTGAAATCTTGTCATTAGGCAGACAGACCCTGGGACCCTCAACCTCAACCCAGAGGAAATCAGTGCGTGGTGTGGAAGGAAAATGGAAGCTCAAGGTAGCTCAAGGTCACACAGGAGGAGACACACGGCCCCGCAGGCCGGCCCCATGCTGGTATCCGGTGTTGTGGGGTTACGGTAGCGTAAACAGGAGATCTGCCCAAAGCCGGAGGGCCAGCGAGGGTTTAGCAAAGCAGGTGCTTATCTGGGATTTTTAGTCTCTGAGTGAACAGAGGGGGGAAAGGTCGCACTTTGGCTCAAACGTGTTGCAACCGGCTGTGGAACCAGTGTTCTCCGAGAAGGCTGAAGGTCGATCTGGCCATCTTATCTATTGTTTTGCTTTTATCAGCCGGCAAATCTGCATCATAGCGAAGATTTTCTGGGGTTCAATGTGTTTTGAAGTTCCATGCTGCCGGAACCACATAATTTAGGATCTGAGAGAAGGTCCCTGTGTCAATCAATCACATGGGAACGATCGCAGGGCAGCCTGAAATAACTGGTTCTGACCAGCTGCACTCACATCCTGTCTTTCTGGATGAAATATATGGATTTTTTTTGCAAAACAATAAAGGAAGCGTCGCAGACCCTTATCGCGAGGACTTTAGCGTCTCTGATATTACTCTTCTATTATCTCTTTTGTCTATTTTGGTGTCTCTGATGTTACTGCTCTACAGTATCTTTAAAGGAAATTTAATTTTAAAGAGGGCTGGAAGATGAAGATTAAATACCAAGGATCAGAGCTGAGCTTTGTGGAAGGGGCCAGGGTCAAGGAAGCAGAAACACAGCCGGCCTCCCAGGCGCCCCATAGACTTAGGCCTGGGGACCTTCCGCTGGAGTCAGGAATCCACCCACCCCCCGAAAAGCCTGAGATCTGTGCCCACACTTTTTTAGGAGACAATGAGATCCCATCAGGCCAAGATGGGGCCTGGAGACTCTGAAGAGGGGTGGACACAGGGTTAGGCTGAGGGTGCTGTGGGGACCCGGGATTAGGGTCTCACCCCCTCCCATAGCTGGGACGCCAGAGGGCTGGGCCTGCGCTGAGCCAGGCATTTCCCTGTGGGGGCAGTGGTCCCCACAGCACAGAGCCCGGCTGGCGGGCTCTGGGGCCAGCTGTTCCAACTCCACGCCGGCCCGGCCCTGATAAGCCACAGAGAGAGCCAGTCTCGGCTCCCGGGAGGGTCAGCTGGCCGGAGGGCGATGCAGGCACTCAGGCGGCTCAAAGCGCCCTTTGTCCCAGGGCCTGCCTGTGGCCAGCTGCTCCCAGCCGCCAGCCTGTGCTGAGAGCTTGTGGGCCCCCGGTGACGTGCTGGGCACAGCTGGGGCCCTCAGTCCACACTCACCACCCCCCCCACCCCCCGAGAGAGCACCAGTCCCCACCCTGCCCAAGGTAGCCTGGTCTGGGGCAGGCACCACAGTACAGCCGGCCAGGCCCAGGTGAGATGCACCAGCCACTGGGCTGAGGGTGACACAGTCGGGGTCCGGTTGCCCTGTCCTGGTCTTACTGCTGGGGAGCTGACCCTGCCCTGCCACAGCCCCTCCCCTGCCAAGTGTCCCCTTAGTGTGGGCACCGCTGGGGTGCCACGCGGAGCCAGCCTTAGTCCAGGGCTGCAACCTTCTGCTCGGCTGCTTCCCCAGGCCCCATGGAATGTGCAGCCCGCGACCTTGAGTGGGGCCCTCTGTGTCCCTCCTGAGGCCGTGCCCGCCCAAGGCCCTGCCCGCCCAAGGCCCTGCCCGCCCAAGGTAGCCTGGAACAGGCCCACCTCCTTGGAGGGAGGGCTTCTGGGCCCCCACACAGCTAGCTCTAGGCAGCCAGGGGTGGCACTGGGAGTATGGTGGGGGGACCCGCTACCTCGGCCAGGCCTCCTGGGAGCCCCCGTCCCACACATTAGCAAGCGAAAGGACCGCTAAGCAGGAGGAGAATGGGCGCAGGGCAGGAGCAGGCTGGTGTGAGGACACTGGTGGCATCCCAGGCAGGGGGCCTGGACGAGCAGCTCAGCCACTCTGTGCTCTGCATCTACATCTGTAAAACGGGGGCACCAGCAGTGCCCACCTCCTAGGGCTGTGGGGAGGGTGGAACTACAACAGTGGCTTGGGCCTGTGGAAATGCCATGGGAACAGTGTAGCAGGAAGGCGGGGTTCCGTGTGCTCAAGAGGGAAGCAACCTCGTCATCGGGGGGTGGGGGGCAGGGTGCTGAGTACAGGTGGGGTACAGACTCTCATGCTGCACACAGCACAGGAGAGCCCCGCTGACCTGACGCCCCGTCCCGTGCTGGCCCAACTGCCTGGAGTCCTCCACGTCACCCGGCCTTCCCGGCTGTGGAAGTTCCTATCTGTTCACAGCTCCAGCCTGGGAGTGCCTATCTGTCCTGGAGGGCACTGCTCAGCCTCACCTTCCTGTGGTGAAGCCCTGCCCCACCCACTGCTGCCTCTGCCTCTGCTGGGATCCCTCCTTTCCTCCAGTCTGTCCTCACCCCGCCCACAGCACCCTAAAGTCAGGGGCCGCCTTCTCTACCTGCAAGCTCAGTGCTGAGACCGGCTCACTACCCCCCTGTGCCCAAAAGCCTGCTGAGAAACTTCAGGCAGGGGACAGGTGCGTCTCCCTCACAGGCACCTGCCTTGTGGGTGCTGTACTTGGGGTGTGGAAAGGGAAGCTGAGGGGCCTGTAAAGATCTGCAGACCCCCACTCTGGACATCACCCCCCATGTTTGGGATGTTGCCATCTCCCCCAGGATGGACATCACTTCCTTGCCCCCCCACGCTCGACCTCCCCCCCCCCCCCCCCCACGTCGGCCCCCCCCCCCCCCCTCCCCCCCAGGACGGACATCCCCCCCCCGGTTCCCCAGGATGGATGTCACTCCTCCCCAGGATGGACGTCACTTCCCGTCCTCCCAGGATGGACGTCACACCCCATCCCCCAGGATGGACATCACCTTCCCCCGTTCCCCTGGGCTGGACATCACCCCACCATGTCTGAGATGCTGCTAACCCCCTCCTGACTGGATGTCACTGCCCCCCATGGCTGAGATGCTGCTATCCATCCCCAGGCTGGTTGTACCCCCCTCCCCCATGTTTCGGATGCTGCCGTCTCCCCACAGGGCACCTCTGGAGCTCCTCCTGGTCTGGCTCCCCCTCCCTGAAGTCACTGGAACACCTTGGGGGTCCTGGCCCTGCAGGAAGACACACCCAGAAAGTCAGCGGAAGCCACACACCAGGCCCCACCCTGACTTCCCATGGGACCCCAGAGACAGAGACAGAGGAAGGAGCCCCTGCCCAGGAAGCGGGCAGCAGAGCCCTAGCCACAGGCCTTCCCACAGCCGGCAGCCATCTCTGACCTTCAGAGTCGCAATCGGCCAGCTGCTCTGTGTGCTTGTCTCCCCGTTAATGATTTCGGGGTAACTCTGGGAGGCATGGGGCCTCTTTCCCTCAAGAACTAGCCCCACCTGCCAGCTGCCCGGACGTCTCTTCTTCCTGGTGGGCAAGGGACGTGCTGGGTTGTCATGGGGACGGCCGTTCCCATCCACCGGGCAGCCGGGCCCTGCAAGTGGGCGACAGCTGTCGTCTGGTCCCCCCATCCTGGACACCATCCCAACAGGCGGCATGAGGCCCAGTGTCCCCTGTGGGCTGTCTGGGGAGACTCTCGGGAGGCTAAAACCATAGGAGCTGGCCCTCCCCCTGCCCCGTGCTCTACATCTAAGTAGCCACAGGGGCACACCCCGGGGTGTCAACAAGATCCAGGGCTTTCCTGATCCTCCCTGGTCCTCCGTCTACCCCTGGCCTAAGGGGAGCCATGTTCACACATTTCCCTACGACTCTCCAGGCCCTGGGACTGATCCCATAAGGCCTTGGGTGTAGAACGCATTCTCTCCATGGGCTTCCCAGGAGGCACCTCTGGGAAGACTGCCTGGTGGGCTTTCAGAGAGCAACAAAACTGCAATATTTTGCTCAAGGGACACTCCTTGAGCAAAACCTCCCTGCAGGCCAAGGCTCAAGTGACCCCTCTTGCTGGGCCGGTGCCTCCAGCCCCTCCTTGCCCCTTGTCTGTAGCTCTGGAAGTAACTGCAAACTCTCGACATTTGTCACTCAGGTACCTCACCTGGGTCTGAGCAGGAGGCGCTCAAGGCAGCTGGCCCCATGTGTGGGTGTAGCGGGGGGAGGCTTCTCAGGGTGGAGGGGTTAGCTAAGAAAGGAACTTGGACCACACCCTGGGCCCAGCACATTCTTGGGCCCATTATCATTGGGGCCAAATCTTTCCCAGGACTGCTGGCTTCCGGGCCTTGGCCTCCGCATGAAGGCTGCCCACCCACGGTGGGGAGGAGAGTGGGGCCTCTCGGTAATTTTAATTTCACATGTACTGCCGGTGCCTTACGGGGGCCGACTAGAGTTACACACGTTTCAGGCGGTTTAATGAGGTGCCTCCAGCCCTGGGACCCAGCTCGCTGCACGAGCTGGCGGGGTGGGGGTTCCCAAGCGCGGCCCACTTCCTCCCCCACCTGGGTGTTCTCAAGGTCAGGAGGCGGACACAGGGCGCAGCAGCCACCCGACACCTGCCTGGGGTGGGAGAGGCAGATGGCGTTAGGCAAAGTGCCCATAGGCTGGCCTGTCTAATCTCTGCCCCGAACTGGGCTTATCAGCAGATTCTGATGAAGCAAAAACTATGTGGAACCCCCCGCCTGGAGACCCCCAGCACACTGAATCAACCCATCACCTGGCAAGGGGTGAGAACCCAGGAGGCACTGAATAAATGTGTATGCTTACACAATGTGCAATGCACATATTTCATTACTTTCAGGCAATAGATGAATTTCAATCTATGTGGGGGACAACATTTGCAAACACAGTGAAGCCACCAGCAAGTGGCGCGGGCACTGGCATGGAATTTACAAAATAAAAGCATTTACAGTTGTTGCTGGGGGAAAGCTGGAGTGATGTGGGGGCTGGGGCAGGCAGAGGGACCTACGTCTCATAACACCGTACAGGGCCCGCACTTCCCACATCAATCTCTTCTTTCTGGCTATTTAGGAGAGTGTTGCTTAATTCTCAAATACGGAAGGGATTTTTCTTCCCCAATCTTTAAGTCATTTATTTCTCATGATACTGGGTTTTGATCAGAGAACATGGCCAGTTAAATCTCAATTTTTTGAGGTAGGTTAGATTTGTTTATAGCCACATGAATGATTGGTTTTGTAAGTGTTCTGCAGACATAAGGGAACAAAACAACTCCATTACTAGGGTTTGAAGACATAGCATTGGTTTTAAAGCACAGTCCTGAAGTTCTTTGCCAGTCCTCCCTAGTTGAACCTGGGCTCTGTGACACCTGCATCAAGAGAATACAGCCAGGTGGCTCTGCAGTCCCTGGCACTGCCTGTCTCTTGGACTGTTCATTTCTGAGATGTAAGGAATCCACGCAGCCTTGGAGAGGCCCTCGTGAACAGGAGCCTTACCAGCCACGTAGGTGCAATGCTGCTACGGAACCTCCAGCCCCAGCTGATACTACGCAGAGGGGAGATGAGCCGTCCCACTGAGCCCTGCCAGACCGCATGCTAGCGAGCTCAGGCGTGATGCCTATTTTGAAGGTGCTAGATTTGTGAATGGTTTGTTACATAGCTATAGATAGCAAGAATAGGAGTTATTTCAAATTAGTTAGAATCTAAAATTGCTCATGATTACAACATTTAACTGTCCATGTCCTCACTTATTTTGTGCTCACTAGAACTGTCCTATTCCAAAAGAGGTACATTAAAATCTCCTCCCATTATCATATTTAACCTTCTTGTCCTTGCAGATTTTCAATAGTTTTTGCTTTATGTATTTTATGTTGTCTGATGCCTTAAAGATTACAGTCAGGTCTTCTAATAGTGCCTGATTTCATTCACACTTGTCTTATTTGGGCTTCAGTGTTGATATGAATCCTAATCTCCCTGTTTTTTTCTCTCTTTTCTTCTTTCAGCTTGCAATTTCTTGGCATCTCTTTTGCCATTCATTTATTTTTCAACCACCCATTATTGCTTTGCCTTACTTAATGCTACTGAGCAATGTATTTGTTAAAAGATAAAAGCCCAGCAGCTATGGTGGGGCCTTCTCTGTCTTTCAAAGAGGAATTCAGGCCATTTACATTTGGTGTGGAGTTAGATGCATTTGATTTGACTTTTTCTATCTTTATATTTGCTATTTGACTCTGTTGCTTCTCCCTTTTGCTTTCGGTTATTTAGTTGACCCACATATTATCCATTTTCTGATCTCATGAATTTGAGAATTTCACTGAACTCTCATTTCACTGGTTCCTTCAACTCACAATCAAGTCTGCTACTTTCTAAAGACAGTTTCCACTATAGTGTGTTCCCTAAGGCTTTCTCCTCAGGAAGATAAGAATTTGCGTGTGACTGCATTTCACCCCTCTCCCTTCACCCCATCAACTGCTCTGTGGGTAAAGAAAGCAACCTCCAACATTGTTTTCATAGTTTAGAACAGGGCTTGACAAGCTTTTTCTCAAAAGCCAGATAGTAAATATTTTAGGCTTTGCAGGCCACGCGATTTCTGTTGTAACAATTCCAGCAGACAATTTTGTGCTGTTATAGCACAAAAACAGCCAGAGATGAGATATTCACAAGCACACGTGGCTGTGTGCTAATCAAACCTTATTTATACAAATCAGCAGCCAAGTTTGTAGGTTATGGTTTGCAGACCCTTGGATTAAAGAATCCTCTGACGGGTAGGTATTCCTACCGGCTAAATTGTGTCCCCACATTCATATGTTGAAGTCCTTTACCCTCCAGCACACCTCAGAGTGTGACCTTGTTTGAAAACAGGGTTGCTGCAGATGCTATTAGTTAAGATGAGGTGGTTAGGGTGGGCCCCTATTCCCATACAACTGGTGTTCTTATCAAATGGGAAACCTGGACATGGACTTGTAGGCCAGGGGAGCACTGTGTGGAGGTGGAGGCAGAGCCTGGTGTGCTGCATCGACCAGGAACCCTTCCACAGTAACTTCGGGGAGGCCTGGAACACTCACTCTCACAGCCTTAGAAAGAACCCACCTAGATGATACCTGGATCTCAGACTCTCCTGGACAGGTAAGGGGCTACCGCTGGCACCCAGGGGCTCCAGGTCATCAGCAAGGCCAGGCCAGAGGTCTGTTCTAGGGTCTCTGGAGAGGTCCAGGCCATAGGCCTCAGGGCCTGAAGCTTCCCCCTCCCCAGGCAGTGTCCCTGGGGTCCTACAATAAACAGTGCCCTGTCTCTCCAAGAGGTCTATCAGCCTACCCCTGCCCCTTTCCACCAGAAAACCCGGGCTCTGAAGGCAGAACTCAAAGTGACAGTGGAGGCACTCCAGGCCGACGACCAGCAGAAGAAAAGGCCCAGGGGCAGGAAAACGTGGGCGTGTGGAGGCACCCAGGGCTCTGGACAGTCAAAAAGGCAGGTGGGGCTGCTTGCAAATCAGGCCCTGAACCCTCTGCTGAGCCCCACAGTTTGGGAGCTGCCTCCCAGGAATCATACCCAGGGCCCCGCACACACAGGAATGGCCCAAACCGGCGGCCCTGCAATTTGTGGTGGGGGAGTCCATGGCCCGGAGACGCCCACGCCTGGCTGCAGACACCATTAGCCGCCCGGCAGGCAGCTTTACACGTATTTAAAGCAAATCCCCCATTTTCCCCAGGCAGGGCTATTTCCGTCTCCAGGCCAGTTAAACGAGGATTTACTTTCAGCCTGGGAACCCCACTGCTGATGGCTGTTAACCCCAAGGACGGTATACCCCTATGATCACCGTCTTAGCTGGAACTGGGATGGGGGGAAAAGGGAGTGGAGGGAGGGACATTATTTTTATCTGCCAGGAACCGAAGCTTCTAAAAATGTCTTATTTAAGAATTTCACCAGCACTAGAAGTTCGGCAAACCAGGTTCTGAGCACCCTTCTTTTGACCTGGGGAGAGTGCTGAGAAGGCCGCAGGGTTGAACGCTGTTTACTTTAGCAGAGGTTGAGGAGCTGCGACCCACACCAGCCTTTCAGGGGCTGGCACGGTGTTGGGACAGGAAGGCCTGCAGTTATTAAAGGCTGCCCTGTGTACGTGTGTGTGTGCACGTGTGTCGGTGTGTGTGTGCACGTGTGTTGGTGCGTGTGTGCACGCGGGCCTGTCTAGTCTGTTTTCTGACTGCTGCGTACCTCACTCTGATTCTGCAAATCTAGAGATTTTAATAACAGGCGGTGAATTTAAACAGTTTTTTTTCCCCCCTTTCAGGAATGTTTTAAGGGATTGAGAGGAAATTGTGCACGGATTTTGCTGTTTTAAGAGCTAATATGTGAACAACTTCAGAAGGATGTATGTTGTTTTAGGGCTGAAGTTTACACAGTAAACGGGAGAGTCAAAAGCAGACTTGTCGTGAATTTGTAGGGCCCATCTTCTTAAATTTCATTCCTCTGAGAAGGGGCTGCCTTCCTGGGGAGCAAAGCTGGAAGGAAACAGCGAAAGTCTGATCTTTGTCCCCTGTGCCCCTCACTGTGTCCCGTTGCAGAATCCCTGGGGAGGCAGTGCCCAGTGGGATGGCCAGCGGCAGAGACCACCCAGCCCAGGCCCCCTCAGGGCACTGAGGAGGATCCCCCAGCAGATGGCTGCATTCAGAGGTCTGCAAACCCCAGAGCCCCTAAGCTGCTCAGGAATGACATCTCAGCACAACAGGGTCTTGTTTCCAAATTTGGGCTGGGGCTTCTGTTTCTTGGGGACAAATACCTTCAAAGACATGAACTATCAAAACCTCATCAAGAAGAAATAGACAACCTGCATAGCCCTGTATCTACTGACTTTCCAATGACAAACTTCCCCACAAAGAAAACTCCAGGCCCAGATACCTCCACATGTTCTTGCTATCAAATGTTTAAGGGAGAAATAATTGCAATTCTACACAAACTCTTCCTAAAAATTGAAGAGCAGGAAATATTTCCCAACTCATTCTCTGATGCCAGCGGCATCTGATGCCAAAACCAGACACAACAGCCAACACACAGCAGGCGACGCCCTCGTGAGCGTGGGTGTGGAAGTTCTACACACAACCGGAGTCAGTCACATCCAACAAGGTGTTTTAAAATGCATCATGACAGCTGGGCACGGTGGCTCACGCTTGTAATCCCAGCACTTTGGAAGGTCGAGGCAGGCAGATCACCTGAGGTCAGGAGTTCAAGACCACCCTCGCCAACAAGATGAAACTCTATCTCTACTTAAAAATACAAAAATTAGCCGGGTGTGGTGGCGGGCGCCTGTAGTCCCAGCTACTCAGGAGGCTGAGGCAGGAGAATCACTTGAGCCCGGGAGGCAGAGGTTGCAGTGAGCCAAGATCATGCCATTGTACTCCAGCCTGGGCAACAAGACCAAGACTCTATCTCAAAAAAATAAAAATTTTAAAAAAGTACAAATACATACAAAATAAATAAATAAAATAAAACAAAATAAAAATTCATCATGACCGAGTGGGTTTTGTGTAAGGAATGCAAGGTTGCTTTGCTATTTGAAAATCAATCAATGCGATTCCCCCCACTAGCAAATTAAGGAAGAATTTGTGATTGAGATCATTGCAAATGATATGATTATCTCAACAGGGGCAGAAGGAGCACTTGACAAAAATCCAACAGCCATTCTTTTTTTTTTTTTTTTTTTTTTTTGAGGAGGGTGGCTCTGTCGCCCAGGCTGGAGTGCAGTGGCCGGATCTCAGCTCACTGCAAGCTCCGCCTCCCGGGTTTACGCCATTCTCCTGCCTCAGCCTCCCGAGTAGCTGGGACCACAGATGCCCGCCACCTCGCCCAGCTAGTTTTTTGTATTTTTTAGTAGAGACAGGGTTTCACCATGTTAGCCAGGATAGTCTCGATCTCCTGACCTCGTGATCCGCCCGTCTCGGCCTCCCAAAGTGCTGGGATTACAGGCTTGAGCCACCGCGCCCGGCCCCAACAGCCATTCTTAACGCACTCTCCCTTCCCAGCAAACCAGGAAGAGGAGGAACTTCTCGGCCTGGTAAGTGGTTTTTACTAAGACCCCACAGCTCCCACCACACCTAATGGTGAGAGACTGCCTCACTTCACCTTAGGAGTAAGACAAGGATAGCGGCCCTCTCCCCACTGGCAGACACTGTCAGGTGCATTCAAGCAAAAACAAGAAATCAACAGCATATGGATTGAAAAGGCAAAAATAAGACTGACTTAATTTGGGACAACACAATCATCTCCATAGAAAATCCTAAAGAATCTACAAAAAAAAAAAAAAAAAACAAACACCTAAAAACAAATGAACAAGAAACCTTCTCAAACTAATAAGTAACATGAGCAAAGTCACAGGATGCAAGGTCAATATACGAACAAATCGATTGTATTTCTATATCCCAGCAACAAATAATCCAAAAGTGAAACTGAGAAAACAATATCATTTCAGTAGCTTCAAAAACATAAAATACTTAGGAACAAATTTAGCAAGTTTCGCACCACTAAAAATTACACAATACTGATGAGTGGTGTTGAAAAATATCTAAGGCACTGGGGAGCGAGACCGTGTTCGTGGATCAGAAAACTCGGTATTATTAAGATGTGTATGAGACCCAAATTTATCTACACATCCAATGCAATGCCAATCAAAATTCTAGCCAAATTTTTTTTTTTTGGTAGAAATTGATGAACTGATTCTAAGATATTCATGGGAATGTGAAGGAGCTGGCAGAGCAGCACACTCTCGAAAATGAACAAAATTGGAGGATTAACAGGACCTGATTTCAAGGCTTAGCGTAAAAGTCACAGTAATCAAGACAGTGCTTTCCTGGCAGAACAGATGACAAAGTCCAGAAATCGAACCCACACACACGGCCAACTGATTTTCATCAAAGGTGCCAAAGTAATTCAACGAGAAAAAAGTCTCTGGGACAACTGGATAACCACATGCAAAAAGATTTAACCTCCATCCATACCTGTCACCATATATAAAATTAAACTCGAAATGAATCACAGATCTAAACAAGAAATGTGAAACTATAAAATTTCTATAGAAAACAGGAGAAAAAACTTTGTAACCTTGGATTAGGCAAATATTTCTTAGACAGAACACAAAGAACATGAACCCTAAAGAAAAAAAAAAAAAAAAAAGAACCCTGATGAATTGAACTTCATCAAAATTAAAAACTGCTGCTCTTTTGAAAGATCCTGTTAAGAAAATGCAAAGACAAAGCCACGATTGGGAGAAAATATTTGTAAAACAGATCTGGTGAAGGACGGCTATCCAGAAAATAGACACAACTCTTACAACTTACATTATTATTCTAAGAAGACAACCTAATTGTTCAAATCAGCAACAAATTGAACAGATACTCCATCAAAGGAGATAAATGAATGGCAAATACGCCCAACACCATTCGTCACTAGGGAAATGCAAATGAACACTACGATGGAATATGGCTCCAACCTTGAGGATGGGCAAAGCTTAAAAAGCAGACAATACTAAGTGCTGGTGAGAATCCATAGGGGCTCATACATCGATGGTAACAGTGAAACACGGGCCTACCATTTTGCAAAACGGTTTGGCAGTTTCTTCGAAAGGAAAACATGCATCTAACACATGATCCCACAATCCCACTCCCAGGGATTTACCCCAGAGAAATGAAGACATATGATTACTCAAAAACCTGCACGCAATATTCATGGCAGCTTTAATCATAACAGCTGAAAACTGGAGACAGCTCAAATGTCCATCAGCCTGTGAATGGATAAACAAACTATGGTACATTTTATCCTTTCCAAATAAAAGGAGACAAACTGCTGAATGCAGAGACCGTGACACGGATGGACCTCAAATGAATTATGCTAAGTGACAGAAGCCAGGCACAGAGGCTACACGCTGCAAGATTCCATTCACATGACGTTCTGGAAAAGGCAAAACCATGGGGACAGGAAACACGTCCACGGTTCCCAGGTGCGGCGGGGGGAGGGGGCTAGCTGCCAAGGAATACCAGGGAGCTTTCGGGGTGATGGGAACGCCTTGGATCTTGATTTTGGGAGTGGTTACAGGACCATAAATGTTTGCCAGAACTCATCAAACTGGACACCTACAGAGGAGGAGAGTTTTCCTGTACGTAATTTAAACCTCAACAAACCTAAATTTAAAAGAAGAAGAAATTAGAAAATAAGAAAACCAAAGAAATGCATGAGTCAATCAACAATATTTTTTAGTTAATCTGTTTAGAGGAGAGAGGCAGCTATGACCCCACCAAGCCCACTGAGCTCAGCATAGCCTCCCTGGATCCTGCTACCACCAGAGTCTGGCCTGGGAGCCACTGTACCCCGTGGATGTAACGCAGGGGCCCTGTCTCTGTCTGTGCCCCCCTCGCACGGCAGCCTCCCCAGGCACCCCTCGCCTGCCGTGTGGGCCCCTGGAGAGCCAGGTGCTGGGTGAAGCCTGGCTCCTGTCCATACCTCGTACTCGGGACTCCAGCCCTATTTGCACTCTGGTTCTGGGCTGAGCCTGGTGCTGCCCTGCTCTCCCTGTGAGGCTCTGGATTCCAGAAGCCTCTGACCCAACACCACCCGGGACACTGTCTCTGTTGGCCCTCAACTTGCCACCCCAGTGCCCTTCATTCACCTGCTTAGGGAGGCACCCCCCTTCCGGTCACTTGGCTCACATGTTGGCATTTGTTCCCCTACCCCGCCTGGCACTCTGGCCTCAGTGAGGATGCATGTCAGGCATCAGCTCCCAGGGCAGGCAGTGCCTTTGGCTGCTTTCCAGCTCCAGGGCCCGGGCGTGGATCTGCCCAGGGAGGAACATGGGTGTCTGGGCCATCACGATGCTCCCAGAACATGGGCTTCTTCCACCTTCTACCTATGCCTTTTCATTCAACCCCGAGAGGGACCCTAGGAGGGGGCGTGAGGGGTGACAGCGAGGATGCAGATGCCGCAGTGTGTTGGAAATCCAGGCGCCATGCCACGGCTCTGCCTCTGCAAAGTCCCTCTCACCCTGTGATCAGAAAGGTTCGAACTCCAGGCACACGGCCCAGTCCCAGCAACGGCAAAGAGAGGCGGGGGAGGTACGTGCACTGCCTGCGGGATGTCCATCCAGGCCGGGGCTTGGAGGCTCTGATTCTCTACAGACAACTCTGGGCATCCCTCATCTGAGCTCCCCAAAGACACACAGGTACATCCACACGCAGACCTGCACATTGGGGTCCAGTTCTGGGGTCTGTCCCTCTCGAGGCCCAAACAGTCCCCTGCACCCTGGCCTCCCCGTCTCTGGGTCTACTGGAGGTGGAGCTGGTTCCCCTTTCTGCTGCTCTACGCAGCTCGCACTGGGTGGTGGGGGCAGTGGGCAAGGGGCTGGAGCCCCCAGATTGAGTGGTGCAGAAGGAAAAGCCAGGGAGGGGTGTCCTGCCCAGGGGTCTCTCCACCACCCAGGGCCAGCCATGGGGAAGAAGGTGCACAGGGGCCTAGGGTACTCGTGACTAGGGGCCACGTGCTGCTGCTCATGTCCATTGCCCCCCAAGGCATCCCCACACCAGGCCCGGGGAGCCCAGGGCCGCCCACGCAGAACACAAAATGCCTCTTGTTCCCACCCCAGGTGCTTGGGACCAGGAAGTCCCCCGGCCCCTGGGCTGTGCAGAGCACTGGAAGTGAAGTCACAGCCCAGCTGTACCATGAGCAGGTCACGAAGCTCACAACAGGACCTGCCCAGGCCGGGACACCCGGTAACACTCCATTCCCTCAGCTTTCGCATCCCCCAGGGGACCCTCCTCGAGGGCCCCATGTCTTCTGGGTTCCATCTCTTTGAGGTAGAAAATCTGAGGCCCCAAACTGCCCCCAAAGTAGGCAAAGGTCAGAGGTGTAGAGAGAGAGGATGGCGAGGACGGCCAAGGAGGGTCGTCCCAGGTGCCTGGGCCCAGGTTTCTCCCATACCCTGGCCCACCTGCCTTCCTTCCCCATAGCCCCACCCCAGCATCCTGGCACCAGTGAGCTCCTGGTGGCACTGGCTGGATGCTGTAGCCTGCTGATGGCCACTAGCACGTGCTGGGGACCTAAAGCCACATGGTTGAGTCACCATCATTTGCTCCACAATCCCCACGCCTGGCTTCTCAGACCTCAGCCTGCCCCTCTTCACCTAGTCACTCTCCCTTGGGTGAAAGCTGGATGTGCTCTATAACCCACCCTGGAGACAGCCCCTGGGATGAAGAAACCAGGTCCTGTCCAGGCCCCAGCACCTGTCACTAAACATCCTCCAAAGTACGGATTTTTCAGCCCCAGGGGCTCAGGAGGGCCGGGGGTAGTGGCTGGGGGCAATAGAGCCCCTTTATTCCCGCCAGACAGGTCCTCACTTTACTTCAAGGTCGACAATGGCGAACTTCTCCTCAGACACCCACCCACCTGGGCCAAGTCAGGCTGTGTGTGTGTCTGTGTGTGTGTACGTGCACCGGCATTTGTGCACAGCCTAAGCACACCCAGGCCACCGCCAGAGCCCAACACCATGTGTGCACATGTGCACACACACAAGCATGGTGCTATCTGAGATGCAAGAAGAAGATGTCACCTTGACCCAGAGCTCAGGACACTTCACCTACACCTAACAAGGCTGAGAAAGGGAATATAAACTACTATGGAAAAATTATACCGGAATTTTTCTTTGTTCATTATGAAATCTTTCAAACATGTCAGAATACAGCAAATAACCTGACCGATTATACGCATGGATACTCCCATCCCACGTTCTGCTGTGTTTTCTTCTGCCACGCGTGATTCAGACTTTGAGAAACAAAACCCGACAGAAGCAGCAAAAGACGTTCCCCAATCTACCTCCCTGGACGAAGCCACCATCCTTCTACCTACGTTTCTGTGCTCACACGACACATGCAATCAGGACAAACATGTGTGACCCTGGGACCTTAGGTCTGAGCTGCCACTGCTTAGTGGCCTGCCTGCTGCCACCTTATCCTGGGCCTGGCCTCTACCAGTCAGAGGGGCGGCGTTAAGTCTGAGTCACACCATGCCAGGCCCCAGGGCTCCTGTCGTGCAGAACAAAACCCTAAGTCCCCAGAGTCGCCCCAAGCCC